>NC_134691.1:8172846-8539224 GCF_050947455.1 Rhinoderma darwinii | reverse complement strand
AAATTTTTTTTTTTTCCCTTGCAGATTCGTTCCAGCTGAACAGCTGACGAGGGGGAAGGGGTTAACTGGACACAGGTGGTATAAATTAGTCAGCAGACCTCATTTTGAGCTTGCTCTTTCTGAGCTTGGTGGTTTAAGTGGCTTGTGAACTAAGTGGAGTTCTAAAACCGGATTGTGTTGCTGTACTTCTGTATTGTGTTGCTGTATTTCTGTGTTTGTGAATCTGTTTTGATTGCTAGCAAATAGAAGATAGCAAAAACTCACACAATTTTAAAAAAAAAATTTGTAAATTTTTTTTTTTTCCCTTGCAGATTCGTTCCAGCTGAACAGCTGACGAGGGGGAAGGGGTTAACTGGACACAGGTGGTATAAATTAGTCAGCAGACCTCATTTTGAGCTTGCTCTTTCTGAGCTTGGTGGTTTAAGTGGCTTGTGAACTAAGTGGAGTTCTAAAACCGGATTGTGTTGCTGTACTTCTGTATTGTGTTGCTGTATTTCTGTGTTTGTGAATCTGTTTTGATTGCTAGCAAATAGAAGATAGCAAAAACTCACACAATTTTAAAAAAAAAATTTGTAAATTTTTTTTTTTTCCCTTGCAGATTCGTTCCAGCTGAACAGCTGACGAGGGGGAAGGGGTTAACTGGACACAGGTGGTATAAATTAGTCAGCAGACCTCATTTTGAGCTTGCTCTTTCTGAGCTTGGTGGTTTAAGTGGCTTGTGAACTAAGTGGAGTTCTAAAACCGGATTGTGTTGCTGTACTTCTGTATTGTGTTGCTGTATTTCTGTGTTTGTGAATCTGTTTTGATTGCTAGCAAATAGAAGATAGCAAAAACTCACACAATTTTAAAAAAAAAATTTGTAAATTTTTTTTTTTTCCCTTGCAGATTCGTTCCAGCTGAACAGCTGACGAGGGGGAAGGGGTTAACTGGACACAGGTGGTATAAATTAGTCAGCAGACCTCATTTTGAGCTTGCTCTTTCTGAGCTTGGTGGTTTAAGTGGCTTGTGAACTAAGTGGAGTTCTAAAACCGGATTGTGTTGCTGTACTTCTGTATTGTGTTGCTGTATTTCTGTGTTTGTGAATCTGTTTTGATTGCTAGCAAATAGAAGATAGCAAAAACTCACACAATTTTAAAAAAAAAATTTGTAAATTTTTTTTTTTCCCTTGCAGATTCGTTCCAGCTGAACAGCTGACGAGGGGGAAGGGGTTAACTGGACACAGGTGGTATAAATTAGTCAGCAGACCTCATTTTGAGCTTGCTCTTTCTGAGCTTGGTGGTTTAAGTGGCTTGTGAACTAAGTGGAGTTCTAAAACCGGATTGTGTTGCTGTACTTCTGTATTGTGTTGCTGTATTTCTGTGTTTGTGAATCTGTTTTGATTGCTAGCAAATAGAAGATAGCAAAAACTCACACAATTTTAAAAAAAAAATTGTAAATTTTTTTTTTTTCCCTTGCAGATTCGTTCCAGCTGAACAGCTGACGAGGGGGAAGGGGTTAACTGGACACAGGTGGTATAAATTAGTCAGCAGACCTCATTTTGAGCTTGCTCTTTCTGAGCTTGGTGGTTTAAGTGGCTTGTGAACTAAGTGGAGTTCTAAAACCGGATTGTGTTGCTGTACTTCTGTATTGTGTTGCTGTATTTCTGTGTTTGTGAATCTGTTTTGATTGCTAGCAAATAGAAGATAGCAAAAACTCACACAATTTTAAAAAAAAAATTTGTAAATTTTTTTTTTTTCCCTTGCAGATTCGTTCCAGCTGAACAGCTGACGAGGGGGAAGGGGTTAACTGGACACAGGTGGTATAAATTAGTCAGCAGACCTCATTTTGAGCTTGCTCTTTCTGAGCTTGGTGGTTTAAGTGGCTTGTGAACTAAGTGGAGTTCTAAAACCGGATTGTGTTGCTGTACTTCTGTATTGTGTTGCTGTATTTCTGTGTTTGTGAATCTGTTTTGATTGCTAGCAAATAGAAGATAGCAAAAACTCACACAATTTAAAAAAAAAATTTGTAAATTTTTTTTTTTTCCCTTGCAGATTCGTTCCAGCTGAACAGCTGACGAGGGGGAAGGGGTTAACTGGACACAGGTGGTATAAATTAGTCAGCAGACCTCATTTTGAGCTTGCTCTTTCTGAGCTTGGTGGTTTAAGTGGCTTGTGAACTAAGTGGAGTTCTAAAACCGGATTGTGTTGCTGTACTTCTGTATTGTGTTGCTGTATTTCTGTGTTTGTGAATCTGTTTTGATTGCTAGCAAATAGAAGATAGCAAAAACTCACACAATTTTAAAAAAAAAATTTGTAAATTTTTTTTTTTTCCCTTGCAGATTCGTTCCAGCTGAACAGCTGACGAGGGGGAAGGGGTTAACTGGACACAGGTGGTATAAATTAGTCAGCAGACCTCATTTTGAGCTTGCTCTTTCTGAGCTTGGTGGTTTAAGTGGCTTGTGAACTAAGTGGAGTTCTAAAACCGGATTGTGTTGCTGTACTTCTGTATTGTGTTGCTGTATTTCTGTGTTTGTGAATCTGTTTTGATTGCTAGCAAATAGAAGATAGCAAAAACTCACACAATTTTAAAAAAAAAATTTGTAAATTTTTTTTTTTTCCCTTGCAGATTCGTTCCAGCTGAACAGCTGACGAGGGGGAAGGGGTTAACTGGACACAGGTGGTATAAATTAGTCAGCAGACCTCATTTTGAGCTTGCTCTTTCTGAGCTTGGTGGTTTAAGTGGCTTGTGAACTAAGTGGAGTTCTAAAACCGGAGTTGAAAAGAGGAGTTGAAGCCCCAGTAAGTACTCTTCTTTTTCTTTGACAATTGTTCGCTGTTTTGGTGTAACTTGGATAATGGATAGCAAGATTGGAGGTTTTCTTCAGTGCACAGTTTGTCATATGTATACACGACTGGAGCCGGAGTTCCAGGGTGAATATCTCTGTGGCAGATGTGAGCATGTTGTTCACCTGGAAGCTCGTATTAGAGATCTGGAGGAGCAGAATGCAACACTGAGGAGGATAGACAATTTTGAGCGGAGCTTGCTGCTCACAGAGCATGCAGTTAGTGGGTTAGAACTGGAGGGTGAAGACATGGGTGAGCAGGATCAGGTAAGTAGCTGGGTTAATGTAGTTAGGGGCAGTAGAAAGGGGTCAAAGACAAGGAAGGCCGATCCGGTTTCTGGCATTCCAAGCAAAATTGCCAGGTTGGGTGATGATGCGAGGGTGTCAGTCTCAGAAAAGGCAGCCCTAGTGGATACTGATCTCCCTAACAGCCGGGAGAACAGCCCAGCTAGTAGTCGGCGGGATGGTAATGCAGGCAAGCCAAGACAATTGATAGTTGTAGGGGATTCTATAATCAGGAAGACGGATAGAATAATTTGTCGCCAAGACCGCCTCAACCGAATGGTTTGCTGTCTCCCTGGTGCCAGGGTTCGGCATGTGGTGGAACGGGTGGACAAATTGCTGGGAGGGGCTGGTGATGATCCAGCTGTCGTGGTCCATGTCGGTACCAACGACAGAATAAATGGTAGGTGGAGGAGCCTTAAGAATAATTTTAAAGAACTAGGCTACAAGCTGAAGGGAAGGACCTCCAAGGTTGTATTCTCAGGAATACTGCCTGTGCCATGCGCATCACAGGAAAGACAGCGGGAGCTTAGGGAGTTAAATGCATGGCTGAAGTCTTGGTGTAGAGGAGAAGGATTTGGGTTCCTAGAGCACTGGGCTGACTTTTCATTGGGGTACAAACTGTATTCTGCAGATGATTTGCACCTAAATGGAAGGGGGTCCGCTGTGCTGGGGGAGAGAATTCTAGCTGGGGTGGCGGAGTATTTAAACTAGGGCTGAGGAGGGAGGTCAATGTAGAAAAAAAAGGGGTAGCCAGGTTAGAGAGGGGTCAGACTATATTGGTGGGGGGAGAAACAGAATGTGGGGAGAGGACTAGACAACAAGATAAGGAGATCCTTTCGTTGCAAAACATCAGTGTAAATAAAAAGGACCGATTAATGTCAAATCACATTTCTGATAATAAAAGTGAAAAACTGACAGGCAAGTTAAAGTGTATGTTCACAAATGCCAGAAGTCTAGCAAGCAAAATGGGGGAGCTGGAGGCCTTGATACTGGAAGAAAATATAGATATAGTTGGTGTTGCTGAAACATGGCTGGACTCTTCACATGACTGGGCTGTAAATCTACAGGGTTTTACACTTTTTCGTAAAGACAGGACAAATAGGAAAGGTGGTGGTGTATGTCTGTATGTGAGAAGTGATATGAAGGCGAGTGTGAAAGAGACAATAGTGGGTGAAGACTGTGAGGAGGTTGAAACCTTGTGGGTGGAACTAGAAAGGGAGGTAAACACTGAAAAAATTACTTTTGGTGTAATCTATAGACCCCCCAATATAACTGAGGAGATGGAAGGTCAGATATATAAACAGATGGAGCGGGCTGCACAGGCGGGTACTGTAGTGATAATGGGAGATTTTAATTTCCGGGATATTAATTGGTGTCATGGTTCGGCTTCAACTGCAAAGGGGAGACATTTCCTCAACCTGTTGCAGGAAAATTTTATGGGCCAGTTTGTGGAAGACCCGACTAGAGGTGAAGCTCTGTTGGATCTGGTCATTTATAATAATGCAGATCTTGTTGGGAATGTCAATGTTCGTGAAAACCTCGGTAACAGTGATCATAATATAGTTACATTTTACCTATACTGTAAAAAACAAACGCAGGCTGGGAGGGCAAAAACATTTAATTTTAAGAAAGCCAATTTCCCCAGGATGAGGGCTGCAATTCAGGATATAGACTGGGAAGAACTAATGTCAAATAATGGAACAAATGATAAATGGGAGATTTTCAAATCTACTTTGAGTTATTATAGTGCAAAATTTATTCCTACAGGTAATAAGTATAAACGACTCAAATTAAACCCCACATGGCTTACACCTTCTGTGAAAGGGGCAATACATGACAAAAAAAGGGCATTTAAAAAATACAAATCTGAGGGTACAGCTGTAGCCTTTGTAAAATATAAAGAGCTTAATAAAATCTGTAAAAATGTAATAAAATTAGCAAAAATACAAAATGAAAGGCAGGTGGCCAAGGATAGTAAAACAAATCCTAAAAAATTCTTCAAGCATATAAATGCAAAAAAGCCAAGGTCTGAACATGTAGGACCCCTAGATAATGGTAATGGGGAGTTGATCACAGGGGATCAAGAGAAGGCAGAGTTACTAAATGGGTTCTTCCGCTCTGTATATACAACAGAAGAAGGAGCAGCTGATGTAGCCGGTGCCAGTGCTGTTAATATATCAGTTGATATACTGAATTGGATGAATGTAGAGATGGTCCAAACTAAATTAAATAAAATAAATGTGCACAAGGCTCCGGGACCAGATGGGTTACACCCTAGAATTCTTAAAGAGCTTAGTTCAGTTATTTCTGTCCCCCTTTTCATAATATTCAGAGAATCTCTAGTGACTGGTATAGTGCCAAGGGACTGGCGCAGGGCAAATGTGGTGCCTATTTTCAAAAAGGGCTCTAGGTCTTCCCCGGGTAATTATAGACCAGTAAGCTTAACATCCATCGTGGGGAAAATGTTTGAGGGGCTATTGAGGGACTATATACAGGATTATGTGACAATAAATAGCATTATAAGTGACAGCCAGCACGGTTTTACTAAGGACAGAAGCTGTCAAACCAACCTAATCTGTTTTTATGAAGAGGTGAGCAGAAGTCTAGACAGAGGGGCCGCTGTGGATTTAGTGTTTTTAGACTTTGCAAAGGCATTTGACACTGTCCCCCATAGACGCCTAATGGGTAAATTAAGGACTATAGGTTTAGAAAATATAGTTTGTAATTGGATTGAGAATTGGCTCAAGGACCGTATCCAGAGGGTTGTGGTCAATGATTCCTACTCTGAATGGTCACCGGTTATAAGTGGTGTACCCCAGGGTTCAGTGCTGGGACCCCTACTATTCAACTTATTTATTAATGATATAGAGGATGGGATTAATAGCACTATTTCTATTTTTGCAGATGACACCAAGCTATGTAATATAGTTCAGACTATGGAAGATGTTCATGAATTACAGGCAGATTTAAACAAACTAAGTGTTTGGGCGTCCACTTGGCAAATGAAGTTTAATGTAGATAAATGTAAAGTTATGCATCTTGGTACCAACAACCTGCATGCATCATATGTCCTAGGGGGCGCTACACTGGCGGATTCACTTGTTGAGAAGGATCTGGGTGTACTTGTAAATCATAAACTCAATAACAGCATGCAGTGTCAATCAGCTGCTTCAAAGGCCAGCAGGATATTGTCGTGTATTAAAAGAGGCATGGACTCGCGGGACAGGGATGTAATAATGCCACTTTACAAAGCATTAGTGAGGCCTCATCTAGAATATGCAGTTCAGTTCTGGGCTCCAGTTCATAGAAAGGATGCCCTGGAGTTGGAAAAAATACAAAGAAGAGCAACGAAGCTAATAAGGGGCATGGAGAATTTAAGTTATGAGGAAAGATTGAAAGAATTAAACCTATTTAGCCTTGAAAAAAGAAGACTAAGGGGGGACATGATTAACTTATATAAATATATTAATGGCACATACAAAAAATATGGTGAAATCCTGTTCCTTGTAAAACCCCCTCAAAAAACAAGGGGGCACTCCCTCCGTCTGGAGAAAAAAAGGTTCAAGCTGCAGAGGCGACAAGGCTTCTTTACAGTGAGAACTGTGAATTTATGGAATAGCCTACCGCAGGAGCTGGTCACAGCAGGGACAGTAGATGGCTTTAAAAAAGGGTTAGATAATTTCCTAGAACAAAAAAATATTAGCTCCTATGTGTAGAAATTTTTCCTTCCCTTTTCCCTTCCCTTGGTTGAACTTGATGGACATGTGTCTTTTTTCAGCCGTACTAACTATGTAACTATGTAACTATGTAACTCACGTTTTTCGCTGCGTTTTTCGCGCCGTTTTCGCGCCGTTTTTTCGGCCGTTTTTGGAGCTTTTTTCTATAGAATCTATGAGAAAACGGCACCAAAAACGTCCCAAGAAGTGTCCTGCACTTCGTTTGACGAGGCTGTAATTTTACGCATCGTCTTTTGACAGCTGTCAAACGACGACGCGTAAATTACAGGTCGTCGGCACAGTACATCGGCAAACCCATTCAAATGAATGGGCAGATGTTTGCCGACGTATTGGAGCCGTATTTTCAGGCGTAAATCAAGGCATTATACGCCTCGTTTACGCCTGAAAATAGGTCGTGTGAACCCAGCCTTATACTGCCCCTATATACAAGAATATAACTACTATAATACTGCCTCCTATATACAAGAATATAACTACTATAATACTGCCCCCTATATACAAGAATATAACTACTATAATACTGCCTCCTATATACAAGAATATAACAACTATAATACTGCCTCCTATGTACAAGAATATAACTACTATAATACTGCCCCCTATATACAAGAATATAATTACTATAATACTGCCCTTTATATACAAGAATATAACTACTATAATACTGCTCCTATGTACAAGAATATAATTACTATAATACTGCTCCTATGTACAAGAATATAACTACTATAATACTGCTCCTACTGTATGTACAAGAATATAACTACTATAATACTGCTCCCAATATACAGGAATATAACTACTATAATACTGCCCCTATGTACAAGAATATAACTACTATAATACTGCCTCCTATGTACAAGAATATAACTACTATAATACTGCCTCCTATATACAAGAATATAACTACTATAATACTGCACCCTATATACAGCCAATATATGCAGCCAATCACAGGCCAATCACATGCTGCAGTGGTCGCATGGACTGCCGCGTCATCCAGGGAGGTCGGGCTGGATGTCAAGAGAGGGACACGTCACCTAGACAACGGCCGGGTAAGGGCTTATTCAGACGAACGTAAAATACGCGCGTGCAACGCGCGTGATTTTCACGTGCGTTGCCCGTAGCTATATTAGACAATGGGGCCGTGCAGACATGGCAGCGTTTTTTGCGCAGCGTTGCTCCGTTGCAAAAAACTCACGACATGTCCGTTGATTCAGCTTTTTCAACGCATCACGCACCCATTGAAGTCAATGGGTGCGTGAAAACCACGCATGTCGCACGGAAGCACTTCCGTGCGAACTGCGTGTTTGCGCAACAGCTGTCAAAAGGATGAATGTAAACAGAAAAGCACCACGTGCTTTTCTGTTTCCGAACATCCAAACGGAGTGTCTTTGCGATTAGCGAAACCCGACAACCGAAGCTAACTTCACCGGGTTCGGCCAAACTCGATTTGGCTGAACTCGGCAAAAAAAATTCCCGTCCGCGACGTCGGGAGACATTCACTGTGCATGGTGCTGAAAGAGTTAAACTGTTTCAGCACCATGGACAGTGACTTGCGATCCCAAAATACATGAACCTGTAAAAAAAACGAAGTTCTAACTTACCGATTACTCCTGTCTCCTTCCTGCAGTCCGACCTCCCGGGATGACACTTCAGTTCAAGTGACAGCTCCAGCCAATCACAGGCCAAGCACAGGCTGCAGCCAATCACAGGCTGCAGCGGTCACTTGGACTGCCGCGTCATCCAGGGAGGTGGGGCTCGATATCAAGAGAGGCGCGTCACCAAGGACGCGTCACCAAGGCAACGGCCGGGAAGTTCTCGGTAAGTAGGAACTTTTTCTTTTTTTTTTACAGGTTTTTCGCAGTTGTGTTCGGCATTCACTGTCGAGGGTGCTGAAAGATTTAGCTCTTTCAGCACCTTGGACAGTGACGGGCGTCGACAAGCCTCATCTCTATGATGCCGGCTGCGCGAAAATCACGCAGCCGCGCATCAGACACGGATGACACACGCAGCTGTCAAATAGTGTTTGCGCGCGCGAAACGCTGCGTTGTTTGCGCGCGCAAAAACGCAACGCTCGTGTGAATCCGGCCTAAGTATGAATTTCTTTTACTTTCACTAGGGAAAGTGCTGTCCCTTCTCTCTATCCTGCACTGATAGAGAGAAGGGAAGCCCTCTTCACCTGAATACGCAACGGCTAATCCGCATCAATTTAATGCACATTTCAGGCAAAGCCGCAACAGAATCTGCAACGCAGATTATGTGCGGCATTGATGCGGACAGTGGCGGAAGAAATACACCACGTCTGGCCATGCCCTAAGGGTGGCTTCACGCAGGGTTTTTTGAAAAATGCTGACGTTTTTGTGGCAGTTATTCTGGCAGTTTGTTGTTTTTTAGTCAAAGCCAGAAGTAATTTTAAAAGGAACGGAAAATGTAAAGAAGGTACTAATCTTACTCCGCCCTGCTGGATTCACTTCACTGGATAACTGAATCAAAAACTGCAACGTTTTTACAATAATCGCTGTGTGTGAATCCACCCTTAAACTGTAATAGGAAATAATAACTTTTTGTAAACTGTATCAATTCAGTAAAATAAAGTTGTGTTCCCTTTTAGCTTTTTCTGTAGGGCAGTTTGCATACAGACAAGTATTAGGTGACTGTCTGATAGCTTTGACCTTGATAAGTCAGAGAATCCTGAGCTCCCAATCCGGGCATGATGTCTTGTTTGGCCTGAATTAGTTTACTTTTATTTCATTTTAGTGCCATGAAATCAAGCCACTCCTCCTGCCTTAAGTTACTCATCATTCTGGATGCAGCTCTGTGGGCTCTGGGGAAAATCAAGATTTGTACATTGGATTTTAATAATTAATCATCTTTTTTGCCTGAAGTGTTCGTCTTAAGACAAATCCACTGGGTTTTAAGTTAAAGAAGATACGATTTTGACAGAATTTAAAACAAACAAAAATAAAAAGATTAAAAAATTTTGGTAAATTTTGTGTATTTTTTTTTTAGAACAAAATAAGTCTCAGACTTCCGTACTCGCAGTTCACGGTATGTAGTATGCAATCAGAATACAAGTACAAAAATCATAACTACCACGATTGTACAGTAAGGATCTGTCTAGGGAAATTTTAAAACATTGTTGGGCCTAATGTAATGATATTACGAATGCGTTGCCCTCAAACACTTCCTTAACATTGTTTGGCAGCCCCAGAATTTCAGCCTGAGATGTTCCCCACATTGCCAGTCGAATATACTATCTAGCCCCAGAACCTATCCAGCGCTTACCTCTTGCCCTAGACTGAGCCCCTTCACAGCACCTTAGAAGTGCACCGACTTACGTCCGGATACATCTCATCATCACATGACTTTTGGGGCTTTTGTATTATATGCCTAAAGGCAAAAGTGGATGCAGCTTTGAATGTCCCAGTCAAAGAAGGGATTAGAATTGTCCGTGAAGGTTGGGACAAAGATTTGACATATTTGAAGTGTAACATTTCTAAAGACTTTTGAGGAGACCATGGAGAAGACCATGGAGAAGACCATGGAGAAGCTCGAATGACCAAGAGAATCTTTACGTTATTCTAGATATATTAGGTGAAAACCTGACACTTCGGAAAAGTTTGTTATGTTTAGAAAAGTTCATAGGTAAGAGGAAGAGAATGACCAGCAACAACATGGATGAAGAGAATCACAGGAACCATGAACGCAACCTAGAGGAAGATCCTAAAGACCCAAAACCTGAAGACCCAAAAAACCCTGAATAGTTAGACGCAAGACCGAACCTTCTGGGAAAACGCTGCTTACATGGTCACCAGATATTAATGCAGACTTAATAATGAATACAGCAACTTGTGTCCAGTCCAGCAAAGCTCTAACTCTCGTTTTGGTCCAACAGGAATTATTTTTTCCCGGCTTTAGAGGGCTTAGGTCAATTCACAAATGTCTTAAGAACCTTTGCTTTAAGTACTCAACAATCGCATTATTCTACAATTTTAATCTTTATTTATTATTCAATGCTGCTGAAATTGAGCTTTACACTGTGAGCACAATTATTAGGCAAGTTGTATTTTTGAGGAATAATTTTAATATTGAACAACTCTAGTGCTGTCAGTCCAAAATTTTAATAAACCACAAACCTGAATATTTAAGAAAGTAAAGGTAAGGTTTTGGCTTTCTTTGGAGAATATCTATGTGTGCGGAATAATTGGGCAACTATTAGGGTGCAGAATTATTATGTAACCAACTGAAAAAAGAACATTTTCCCATCTCACTTGTTTATTTTCATCTATTAACGTGAGAATAATAAACAAACAACTAAAAATTGACAAATAAACGTTTCTGACATTTCCCAAAAAATTAAAAATCAGTGACCAATACAGCCGCCCTACTTTTCAACAACAACCATAAGCCGTCCATCCATGGAGTCTGTCAGTTTCTTCATCTGTTGACGATCAACTTTTTGTGCAGCAGCAACCACAGCCCCCCGGACACTGTTAAGAGTGATGGACTGTTCTCCTTCACCGGAAATCTGTCGTTTAAGAAGGGCCCACAAGTTCTCAATAGGGTTAGGTCAGGTGAGGAAGGAGCTGTGTCATTACTCTTTCATCTTTAAGGCCTTTACTGTCTGTCCATGCAGTGGAGTACTTCGATGCATGTGATGGATCCGGCATAAAAATCATGGTTTTCTTGAGATTAGACTTTTTCCTGTACCACTGCTTAATAAAAGTGTCTTCGAAAAACTGGCAGTAGGTTTGGGAGTTGATTTTTTAGTCCATCTTCGACACGAAAAGGTCCGACTAGCCCATCTTTAATAGTACCAGCCCATAGGAGTACCCCACCTCCACCTTGCTGGTGTCTGAGTCGAAGTGGAGCTCTGTGCCCGTTACTGATCCAGCCAGGGGCCCATCCATCTGGTCCATCAAGAGTCACTCTCATCTCATCAGTCCATAAAACCTTTGAATAATTTGTCTTCAGATATTTCTTGGCCCAGTCTTGACGTCTTGTTCAGTGGTGGTCGGGTTTCAGATTTCCTTACCTCGGCTGTGTCTTTGAGCTCTGAACACCTTGTACTTCTGGGCACTCCAGGGAGGTTGCAGTTCTGGAATAAGACAGCGCTGGAGGATAATGGGTTCCTTCGAAAATATGCATAAAAATTATGATATGGCCAAAATACCCACTTGCCTAATAATTGTGCACACAGTGTATGCTGGCCGAGTAGGCCGACTCTACCTGATGTGATGTAAGACCTGTGCTTTGTGCTCTGAGCCAATCAAATGTCTGCCTCTCACAGCATGCCGTTTCACAGACACCATGAGGGAGAGATACTGCAGCTGCATCCCCCTCCTCCCTATTAGAAGATTAATTTACATAGAGCCTAAAGGGAGAGAAAGGGGAAACTTAATGTTGCTTGACGGTGAAGAAGATGACAATTTCCCCAAGATATACTTCCAAGATTGTATGTTACGTTTACTATTTCGCCAAATAAAACAAAAAACCTGCACCTATATCCAAAATGAGGGGTCACCCGACTCTTGTCCTGTTTGTGAGCCAGGTGCCGTATCCAGAGAGAGAATAAAGGGAGAGTTGGCCAAGCGACTCTTTTCATTCATTTCTATGAAAGTTACAGTAATGCCTGAATAAATGAATGAAGAGAGACACACATAAAGGTTTTTTTTTAGCAATGTAATTAGTTCAGGCAGGACTTTCTGACCTCAAGAGCTGACTATATATGAAAGACCTTCCAGAACAATAAATAGGGACCATGAGCTTAATAATAGAAGATACAGACGTTTGTTCATGGTCAGACGTTAATCTACAATATCACAGATGATCTGCCAGTAACACCGCGCCATGAAGTGAACTGTTGACAAAAGGATGATAATTGCCAACTTTTTAGCCCGGTCTCAGGTGTGATGTTCCTTAAAGAAAATATAATTAGCCATTAGTTCAAGGTCACAGAGATCTTAGATGTCCTGGAGTCTGACAATTCCAAAAGAAATTGTAATGAAATAATTTACATCCTGCCGCCTCTCTTTTCTACATCTGTAGTACAACTCAGGATCAGTCAAATAAGTCATAAAATGTAAGTACAGTACACAGTGACTCTACCAGAAAAATAGTGAGTGCAGCTCTGGGGTATAATACAAGCTGTAACTCAGGATCAGTACAGGATAAGTAATGTCATGTATGTACACAGTGACTCCACCAGCAGAATAGTGAGTGCAGCTCTGGAGTATAATACAGGATATAACTCAGGATCAGTACAGGATAAGTAATGTAATGTATGTACACAGTGACTCCACCAGCAGAATAGTGAGTGCAGCTCTGGAGTATAATACAGAATGTAACTCAGGATCAGTACAGGATAAGTAATGTAATGTATGTACACAGTGACTCCACCAGCAGAATAGTGAGTGCAGCTCTGGAGTATAATACAGGATGTAACTCAGGATTAGCACAGGATAAGTAATGCAATGTATATACACAATAACTCCACGAGTAGAGGGGCAGGTTATAATGAGGGAAATCTGGGCAATGAGGGCAATCCGAGGCTGAAAGGGTACCTCCGAAAACCGGGGTAAGGCGGGACCTCTCACCCAATTGTATAGGACGCAGATACTATTGCTTACTTTAGAATTGGCGAGACAGGGAGCTATCCGTTCCCTTCCCCTCATTCGGTGACTGCGTCGTAAAGCTGGATGACGCTGCCTGTCTGACCAGTCCTATCTACAGGGAGTAGAGTGACTAGCTCTATCGACAGGGGGCATTGTAACTGGCTTTATCTACTGGGGGCATTGTGACTGGCATTGTCTACAGGGGCATTGTGACTGGCGTTATCTACAGGGGGCATTGTGACTGGTGCTATCTACAGGGGGCAGAGTGACTGGCTATTTACAGGGGCATTGTGACTGGCGCTATCTACAAGGGGCATTGTAACTGGCTTTATCTACTGGGGGCATTGTGACTGGCGCTATCTACAGGGTGCATTGTGACTGGCGTTCTCTACAGGGGCATTGTGACTGGCGCTATCTACAGGGGGCAGTGCGACTGACGCTATCTACAGGGGGCATTGTGACGCGCTATCTACAGGCAGCATTGTTACTGGCACTATCTACAGGCGGCATTGTTACTGGCACTATCTACAGGCAGCATTGTTACTGGCACTACCTACAGGCGGCATTGTTACTGGCGCTATCTACAGGGGGCATTGTGATTGTGTGTGGTGTTTTACTTTATAGTGTTTGACACAATTTAATTCATGGTGACAGAGTATGGTGCTATTATATTTAGAGGCACGGTGTATAGTACTATTGTATTCAGGGGCACAGTGTGTGATACGATTATATTTAGGGGCATAGTGTGTGGCACCTAAGGATAGGCCAGCAATATAACAGTCCTAGAAAACGACCCTAAAGGAGATATCCGCTTTGTACTATTCTTATTTAATAGAAGGATCTTTTGGCAATAAACGTATTAATCCCTTCCTGCTTCAGCCATTCTTCTTTTTTTTTATTTTCATATTTCATATTAGTTTTTTCCTCGCCGCCTTCCAAAAAGCCTTGGCTTATTTTTCCAACAACATAGCCGTATGAGAATTTCTTTTTTTTTTTGTGTGACGAGTTGTTTTTTTAAACTGCACCATTTATTCTACCATATAATGTAGTGAAAAGCTAATAAAAAAGACCTTTGTGGGATGGAATAGGAAAATACAGGGATTCTTCCATTGTCTTTTGGCTTTAAGTTTTTATGGCGTTCACCGTACGTTAAAAATGATGCGTTAACTTTATTCTGCAGTGTAACAAGATTACGGCGATAACAATTTTTCATCTTTTTCTTGATGATTTACTACTTTTACAAAGAAAAAAGAATTTGCTAAAAAAATATATTGCCAAACTCTAAGGGCATGCCCAGACGTGGCGTATTTCTTCCGCAACTGTCCGCATCGATGCCGCACAGAATCTGTGTTGCAGATTCTGTTGCGGATCTGCCCAAAATGTGCAGTAAATTGATGCGGACTAGCCGCTGCGTATTGAGGTGAAAGTACTTCCCTTCTCTCTATCAGTGCAGGATAGAGAGAAGGGACAGCCCTTTCCCTAGTGAAAGTAAAAGAATTTCATACTTACCGGCCGTTGTCTTGGTGACGCGTCCCTCTTTCGGCATCCAGCCTGACCTCCCTGGATGACGCGGCAGTCCATGTGACCGCTGCAGCCTGTGATTGGCCTGTGATTGGCTGCAGCCGTCACTTGGACTGAAACGTCATCCCGGGAGGCCGGACTGGAGGAAGAAGCAGGGAGTTTTCGGTAAGTATGAACTTCTATTTTTTTTACAGGTTGCTGTATATTGTGATCGGAAGTCACTGTCCAGGGTGCTGAAACAGTTACTGCCGATCGCTTAACTCTTTCAGCACCATGGACAGTGACTATTTACTGATGTCGCCTAGCAACGCTCCCGTAATTACGGGTGCACACACGTAGTCACCCGTAATTATGGGTGCACACACGTAGTCACCCGTAATTACGGGAGCCCCATTGACTTCCTCAGTTTGGCTGTAGAACTAGAAATACATAGGTCCAGCCAGAATGAAGAAATGTCATGTTAGTAAAACCAATACGCTCCGCAGCACACATAACATGTACATGACATCTGCGGACTTCATTGCGGAATTTTGAATCTCCATTGAAGTCAATGGAGAAGTTCCGCAACCAGTCCGCCACTGCTCCGCAACATCCATTGTATGATGCGGACACCAAATTCCGCACCGCAACCTATGCTCCGCTGCGGAATTGTCCGCAATGTGTAAACGAAGCCTACTAAAAAGCTGTGGAAGGCAATGGAGAAACGGGTCTGCTGCGGATTTCCGCTGCGGAGTGTCCGCAGCGGAATTCCAGAGCAATTCCGCCACGTCTGGCCATGCCCTAAGACTCCTAACGATTTTAATTATCCAATGATGGAGCATTGTGAGGGCTTGTTTTTTGGGGGCATTCGCCACTTAATAAATTTGTCGCAGCTTACTCCAACGATTTGTTTATTAAGACTGGCCTATGAAACACCAGTCATAATAATTCTCCGTCCTTGTCTTTGCAGGGGGTTTGGAGCTCTGTATCAAACAAATGGAGCTCTGACTTGATATAAACATAAGTTAAAAAGTAATAAGCACAGGATGTAGGGCCATTTTAGAAAAAACACCTCAACGTTCAAAGGTGGACATTGATTTTGATGTGGCGCGCGCCCCTATAATGAAGAGGAATGGCAATTTTCTGCTTCAATTTTCAGAGTTGTGTCCATTAGGGCAAGCAGCTCAGTCATTGCAAGAACCCATTTGGCTATGATGGGGTTAATCCTAATTTAGTTTTTGTAATATAACTTGTTTTTTGGGAAACTATAACAATTTAACACGTTAGGAGCTTTGTTTTAATTCTATAAGAGCCTGAGTACAATGCGCTGTCCCAGAAGGGACACAATATGGGTTTGAAGATAACAAATACACAGTTGTTTGTTTGTGCGTGATTCTGCTGAACACAGATTTCCCATAATCCCCGGCAAACACTGCTGTCCCATAAGAGACTTCACTTTTATCTCCAATCCATTTACACCTTTAAGAATCACATATAAGGCTGAGTTTCAGTGCAGATTTTACACTTTGCAATGCAAAAGGGTGAGATCTGCGTCAAAACCGCAACAAAATCTGCGACAAATCCGCAACGTGTGAACTCAGCCTAACAGCGGCACCCCACAGGTAAGAAATAAAAGAGCAGAAGATTGATCTGTAGCTTCTCGCTGATTATCTGCACAAACTAAGATTAGATAGATGATAGATAGATAGATAGATAGATAGATAGATAGATAGATAGATAGATAGATAACACAAGAGAATGGCGACAGCACACTGCGAACACTAATGCCACCTAAACACTATAAATAAATAAACTGCATTGCTGCTGAATCTACTTATGATAGGGAGGTTCTCAGCGCACATTTTGGTCAAATTGTTTGGTCAAATTGTGTGAACCCACCTGCCACGACATGGCCACCTCTATAAGGTGGGTCCCTATGATGCACATACACCCTGTACTGGGACTAAGCCAACATATTCTTGTCGATGGTATGAGAAATAGAGGCAGTCACTATCCCACATATATGCAATACATAAGAGAAACAAAAGTTTGATTTCCCTCCATTTTTTGATCTGGCACTCCTACCATTCTGCCCTTGGTTATTTTAATTAGTTTAATGCTGGTTCCTACCATCCCCAGATATATGTAGGCTTAGTCCCAGTTCTGGGTGTATGTGCAGGGTAGGGAACCACATTATAGAGGTCACCTTGTCCTGGCAGGTGGGCTCACACAATTTGATCAAAATGTGCACTAAGAACCTCACTATTATAAGTAGATTTAGCAGCAATGCATAATAGATAGGTAGATAGTTTATATTGCCATTTTATATGTTGGACTGTGTGCCTCCTATTGATTATTGGGCATTGGGTATTTTCCACGTTCTGGTCAGAAATCTGAGCTGGGCTTTCTGAGAACATTTAAGAGTTTTCTATTTTTTAAGTTTATGATGAATTATTTAAAATGTAAAGATATAAGGAGCCGGGTGCTTCTCTCCACCAGATCTACATACGGGTTTTCTTCTTCTAGCGCTGCATCTCGGCTGCCTGGACTTTACGCATTAAACTACAGTGTATTAAATATTTACACCTTGCCTCACGCTCAATCAATAATGCAGCGGTGACAATGATGATGATGACGATATAACAACTAATAATTACATTTAGGCTAAAAGAGCAATGATTGCCAATTATTCCCTCCAGAATTTGACGAGCAGGGGCTGCCGCCTCATATTTGTCTCTTTTAACAAGCCGTAGCTGCGAGGGTAAAGCTCATATATCACAATGTAACGTACGCCTGCTATAATGAGCGGTTATATTCATATAATATACATAAGTAACATATAGTAAGATGTATATGAGTATAGATACATTCATTTTATTCTCTATATACCTAGTACAGCTCAAGGATTATAGTATCATCAATTATATCCCACTGCTACGCAATGTACTGAATATATAAGAATGTAGCTAAAACATGGAAAGACGTAGCACAGATGAATTTGTTATCTGGCACAATCAATCTGAGATATCTTATGGGGCTGTCTATTATTCTAAAAATACAAATTAAAGGCGCTTTCCACTTTGGACAATCCTTTTTTTGCCAGAAGGGTCCCCCGATGATAAGATGATCACAGGCTGTCCCAATTCAGGGACCCCCAGGGATCAAGTGAAATTTGATAGAGAATGCAATAGCAAATGTTAACTTTCCTTGAAGCGCCCACACAGGTGTCCCATGAAATTAATGACTGTAGTTATCCACACACATACAAAGACCTCCAGAAATAAAGATGCTCTTGGTTGTGGTTCTGGATAAAATAAGAAGGTCATGAATGGGGAAACCCCTCTACTATTTCAAAATTCCCCTACTGTTTATTTAAAAATTATATTAGAGCATATTGGCATTATAGAGAAGGGTTCCGTCCTCCGGACCCCCCTCTATAAGCCAGTATAAAGTGTAGCTGTCACAATGTGCCTCTATGTACAAGTAGATAACTACTCTAATACTGCCTCCTATATACAAGAATATAACTACTATAATATTGCTCCTATATACAAGAATATAACTACTATAATACTGCTCCCTATGTACAAGAATATAACTACTATAATACTGTCCCCTATATACAAGAATATAACTACTATAATACTGCCCCCTATATACAAGAATATAACTACCATAATACTGCCCCTATATACAAGAATATAACTACTATAATACTGCCCCTATATACAAGAATATAACTACTATAATACTCCTATATACAAGAATATAACTACTATAATACTGCTCCCTGTGTACAAGAATATAACTACTATAATACTGCCCCTATATACAAGAATATAACTACTATAATACTGCCCCCTACATACAATAATATAACTACTATAATACTGCTCCCTATATACAAGAATATAACTACTATAATACTGCTCCTATATACAAGAATATAACTACTATAATATTGCTCCTATATACAAGAATATAACTACTATAATACTGCTCCTATAAACAAGAATATAACTACTATAATACTGCCCCTATATACAAGAATATAACTACTATAATACTGCCCCTATATACAAGAATATAACTACTATAATACAGCTCTTACATACAAGAATATAACTACTATAATACTGCCTCCTATATACAAGACTATAACTACTATAATACTGCTCCTATATACAAGAATATAACTACTATAATACTGCCCCCTATGTACAAGAATATAACTACTATAATACTGCACCTATATACAAGAATATAACTACTATAATACTGCCCCTATCTACAAGAATATAACTACTATAATACTGCCTCTATATACAAGAATATAACTACTATAATACTACTCCCTATGTACAAGAATATAACTACTATAATACTGCCCCCTATATACAGGAATATAACTACTATAATACTTCCCCCTATATACAAGAATATAACTACTATAATACTGCCCCCTATATACAAGAATATAACTACTATAATACTGCCCCCTATATACAAGAATATAACTACTATAATACTGCCTCCTATATACAGGAATATAACTACTATAATACTGCCCCCTATGTACAAGAATATAACTAATATAATACTGCCCCTATATACAAGAATATAACTACTATAATCCTGCTCCCTATATACAAGAATATAACTACTATAATACTGCTCCTATATACAAGAATATAACTACTATAATATTGCTCCTATATACAAGAATATAACTACTATAATACTGCTCCTATAAACAAGAATATAACTACTATAATACTGCCCCTATATACAAGAATATAACTACTATAATACTGCCCCTATATACAAGAATATAACTACTATAATACAGCTCTTATAGACAAGAATATAACTACTATAATACTGCCTCCTATATACAAGACTATAACTACTATAATACTGCTCCTATATACAAGAATATAACTACTATAATACTGCCCCCTATGTACAAGAATATAACTACTATAATACTGCTCCTATATACAAGAATATAACTACTATAATACTGCCCCTATCTACAAGAATATAACTACTATAATACTGCCTCTATATACAAGAATATATCTACTATAATACTACTCCCTATGTACAAGAATATAACTACTATAATACTGCCCCCTATATACAGGAATATAACTACTGTAATAGTTCCCCCTATATACAAGAATATAACTACTATAATACTGCCCCTATATACAAGAATATAACTACTATAATACTGCCCCCTATATACAAGAATATAACTACTATAAGGGAGGGTTCACACATGGCGGATTTTCACTTAAATTCCGCTGCGGACACTCCGCAGCGTTAATCCGCAGCGGAGCCGTTTCTCCATTGACTTTCACTTTAATTTAGCAGTGTTCGTTTACACGATGCGTACAATTCCGCTGCGGAGCATAGGCTGCGGAGCGGAATGTGGTGTCCGCAGCATGCTCTGTCTGTTGCGGAGCAGCGGCGGACTGGTTGCGGACTCATGGCGGAATTTCTCCATTGACTTCAATGGAGATTCTAAGTTCCGCAATGAAGTCCGCAGCTGTCATGCACATGTTATGTGTGGTGCGGAGCGTATTGGTTTTTTAACATGACATTTCTTCATTCTGGCTGGACCTATGTATTTCTAGGTCTACAGCCAGACTGAGGAAGTCAATGGGGCTCCCGTAATGACGGGAGCGTTGCTAGGAGACGTCAGTAAATAGTCACTGTCCAGGGTGCTGAAAGAGTTAAGCGATCGGCAGTAACTGTTTCTGCACCCGGGACAGTGACTACCGATCCCAATATACATGTATCTGTAAAAAAACATATAAGTTCATACTTACCGAGAACTCCCTGTTTCTGTCTCCAGTCCGGCCTCCCAGGATGACGTTTCAGTGTAAGTGACGGCTGCAGCGAATCACAGGCCAAGCACAGGCTGCAGCGGTCACATGGACTGGCGCGTCATCCAGGGAGGTCGGGCTGGATGCCGAAGGAGGGACGCGTCATCAAGACAACGGGCGGTAAGTATGAATTTCTTTTACTTTCACTAGGGAAAGTGCTGTCCCTTCTCTCTATCCTGCACTGATAGGGAGAAGGGAAGCACTTTTCCCGCAGTCCGCAGCAGCTAGTCCGCATCAATTTTCTGCACATTTTGTGCAGATCCGCAGCCGTAATCCGCAACCCGGATTAGGTGCGGCATTGATGCGGACAGTTGCGGAGGAATTCCGCCATGTGTGGTCATGCCCTAATACTGCCTCCTATATACAGGAATATAACTACTATAATACTGCCCCCTATGTACAAGAATATAACTAATATAATACTGCCCCTATATACAAGAATATAACTACTATAATACTGCCCCCTATATACAAGAATATAACTACTATAATACTGCCCCTATATACAAGAATATAACTACTATAATACTGCTCCTATATACAAGAATATAACTACTATAATACTGCCCCCTGTATACAAGTATATAACTACTATAATACTGCCCCCTATATACAAGAATATAACTACTATAATATTGCCCCCTTTATACAAGAATATAACTACTATAATACTGCTCCTATATACAAGAATATAACTATTATAATACTGCACCTCTATACAAGAATATAACTACTATAATACTGCCCCCTATATACAAGAATATAACTACTATAATACTGCCCCCTATATACAAGAATATAACTACTATAATACTGCCCCTATATACAAGAATATAACTACTATAATACTGCCCCTATCTACAAGAATATAACTACTATAATACTGCCTCTATATACAAGAATATAACTACTATAATACTACTCCCTATGTACAAGAATATAACTACTATAATACTGCCCCCTATATACAGGAATATAACTACTATAATACTTCCCCCTATATACAAGAATATAACTACTATAATACTGCCCCCTATATACAAGAATATAACTACTATAATACTGCCCCCTATATACAAGAATATAACTACTATAATACTGCCTCCTATATACAGGAATATAACTACTATAATACTGCCCCCTATGTACAAGAATATAACTAATATAATACTGCCCCTATATACAAGAATATAACTACTATAATCCTGCTCCCTATATACAAGAATATAACTACTATAATACTGCTCCTATATACAAGAATATAACTACTATAATATTGCTCCTATATACAAGAATATAACTACTATAATACTGCTCCTATAAACAAGAATATAACTACTATAATACTGCCCCTATATACAAGAATATAACTACTATAATACTGCCCCTATATACAAGAATATAACTACTATAATACAGCTCTTATAGACAAGAATATAACTACTATAATACTGCCTCCTATATACAAGACTATAACTACTATAATACTGCTCCTATATACAAGAATATAACTACTATAATACTGCCCCCTATGTACAAGAATATAACTACTATAATACTGCTCCTATATACAAGAATATAACTACTATAATACTGCCCCTATCTACAAGAATATAACTACTATAATACTGCCTCTATATACAAGAATATAACTACTATAATACTACTCCCTATGTACAAGAATATAACTACTATAATACTGCCCCCTATATACAGGAATATAACTACTGTAATACTTCCCCCTATATACAAGAATATAACTACTATAATACTGCCCCTATATACAAGAATATAACTACTATAATACTGCCCCCTATATACAAGAATATAACTACTATAATACTGCCTCCTATATACAGGAATATAACTACTATAATACTGCCCCCTATGTACAAGAATATAACTAATATAATACTGCCCCTATATACAAGAATATAACTACTATAATACTGCCCCCTATATACAAGAATATAACTACTATAATACTGCCCCTATATACAAGAATATAACTACTATAATACTGCTCCTATATACAAGAATATAACTACTATAATACTGCCCCCTGTATACAAGTATATAACTACTATAATACTGCCCCCTATATACAAGAATATAACTACTATAATATTGCCCCCTTTATACAAGAATATAACTACTATAATACTGCTCCTATATACAAGAATATAACTATTATAATACTGCACCTCTATACAAGAATATAACTACTATAATACTGCCCCCTATATACAAGAATATAACTACTATAATACTGCCCCCTATATACAAGAATATAACTACTATAATACTGCCCCTATATACAAGAATATAACTACTATAATACTGCCCCCTATATACAAGAATATAACTACTATAATACTGCCTCCTATATACAAGAATATAACTACTATAATACTGCTCCTATATACAAGAATATAACTACTGTAATACTGCCCCCTATATACAAGAATATAACTACTATAATACTGCCCCTATATACAAGAATACAACTACTATAATACTGCTCCTATATACAAGAATATAACTACTATAATACTGCCCCTATATAGAAGAATATAACTACTATAATACTGCTCCCTATATACAAGAATATAACTACTATAATACTGCCCCTATATACAAGAATATAACTACTATAATACTGCCCCTATATACAAGAATATAACTACTATAATACTGCTCCTATATACAAGAATATAACTACTATAATACTGCTCCTATATACAAGGATATAACTACTATAATACTGCCCCCTATATACAAGAATATAACTACTATAATACTGCTCCTATATACAAGAATATAACTACTATAATACTGCCCCTATATAGAAGAATATAACTACTATAATACTGCTCCCTATATACAAGAATATAACTACTATAATACTGCCCCTATATACAAGAATATAACTACTATAATACTGCCCCTATATACAAGAATATAACTACTATAATACTGCTCCTATATACAAGAATATAACTACTATAATACTGCTCCTATATACAAGGATATAACTACTATAATACTGCCCCTATATACAAGAATATAACTACTATAATACTGCTCCTATATACAAGAATATAACTACTATAATACTGCCCCCTGTATACAAGTATATAACTACTATAATACTGCCCCCTATATACAAGAATATAACTACTATAATATTGCCCCCTTTATACAAGAATATAACTACTATAATACTGCTCCTATATACAAGAATATAACTATTATAATACTGCACCTCTATACAAGAATATAACTACTATAATACTGCCCCCTATATACAAGAATATAACTACTATAATACTGCCCCCTATATACAAGAATATAACTACTATAATACTGCCCCTATATAGAAGAATATAACTACTATAATACTGCTCCCTATATACAAGAATATAACTACTATAATACTGCCCCTATATACAAGAATATAACTACTATAATACTGCCCCTATATACAAGAATATAACTACTATAATACTGCTCCTATATACAAGAATATAACTACTATAATACTGCTCCTATATACAAGGATATAACTACTATAATACTGCCCCCTATATACAAGAATATAACTACTATAATACTGCCCCTATATAGAAGAATATAACTACTATAATCTTTATTTAATGTTGATTTCTTTAAAAAGTATTTCCCTAATATATTATATATGAATTTGCCTCAGTTTGCTTTTAAAGCTCATTAAGGTTTTTTTATAATTTCTAGAATACCTTTTAATGCTATTTTTTGTTTGTGAATAACTTTTGCACCCTCTTTTATTTTTTACTCTTGATAACACTTGGATCCGTGTTATATTAGGAAGTTGCCATTTGAGCAATTTCTTAAAATATTCTCAATTGTAGATTTGAAGTTATCCTCCATCACCATATAAAGTACTGCACAGAAATAAACGTGTGTCCAGCATGTGAATATATTTTATCTATGGGTCATTCCATCTTGCCGGGATGCCTCTTGGTGGAGCTATTTAACCACAGTCCAGTTTCTGAGGCAGCCACCAGGCTCACTTAGATATTCACAGCAACTATAAAAGCAGAAGACTTGAACCAAGGATATGGAGTGGGCGAGTTCACAATAAAGAAAATATAATGCTGTGACCTATGAATTCCTTAATATTGCAGGGAAGTTATACCGTGCCTCCCAAAAAAGCCTTGTGTTTTGGTGCTGGATATAGATTGGATAGGGGGTAATCTGAAGTGCTGTATAGTCAGATATAAACAGGAGTGTATTGGGCCTCTCCCCACTCGGCTGCTGAAACTACATTTCACTATCTAGAAAGTTGATCTCACCAATAACTTCTCTCATTCCCTTCTGCAGGGATTATTGATTTCAGGCAACTACACGTTTTAGGCTTTCCAGAAACTGATTAATGAGGCACATTCATAGAGAAAAGTAAGAAAACGGCTGGATACCGTAAACAGGAGTGTTATGTCTTGTGAGATGGTGAGTAACGTGGAGATTACAAGATAAAAGATTCCACAGGTTTAAATTTATACTCCCCATGTGGCGGCATAATGGCTCTCTATGTAGAAATATATAGCTACTATAATACTGCCCCTATGTACAAGAAGATAACTACTATAATACTACCCCTATATACAAGAATATAACTACTATAATACTACCCCCATATACAAGAATATAACTACTATAATACTACCCCTATATACAAGAATATAACGACTATAATACTGCCCCTATATACAAGACTATAACTACTATAATACTGCTTCCTACATACAAGAATATAACTACTATAATACTGCTCCTATATACAAGAATATAACTACTATAATACAGCCCCCTATCCACAAGAATATAACTACTATAATACTGCCCCTATATACAAGAATATAACTACCATAATACTGCCTCCTATATACAAGAATATAACTACTATAATACTTCTCCCTATATACAAGAATATAACTACTATAATACTGCCTCCTATATACAAGAATATAACTACTATAATACTGCCCCCTATATATAAGAATATAACTACTATAATACTGCTCCTATATACACGGATATTACTACTATAATATTGCCCCTATATTCAAGAATATAACTACTATAATACTGCCCCCTATATACAAGAATATAACTACTATAATACTGGCCCCTATATACAAGAATATAACTACTATAATACTGCCCCCTGTATACAAGAATATAACTACTATAATACTACCCCCTATATACAGGAATATAACTATTATAATACTGCCCCTATATACAAGGATATTACTAATATAATATTGCCCCTATATTCAAGAATATAACTACTATAATACTGCCCCCTATATACAAGAATATAACTACTATAATACTGCCCCCTATATATAAGAATATAACTACTATAATACTGCTCCTATATACAAGGATATTACTGCTATAATATTGCCCCTATATTCAAGAATATAACTACTATAATACTGCCCCCTATATACAAGAATATAACTACTATAATACTGGCCCCTATATACAAGAATATAACTACTATAATACTGCCCCCTATATACAAGAATATAACTACTATAATACTGCTCCTATATACAAGAATATGACTACTATAATACTGCTTCTATATACAAGAATATAACTACTATAATACTGCTCCTATATACAATAATATAACTACTATAATACTGCTCCTATATACAAGAATATAACTACTATAATACTGCCCCTATATATAAAATATAACTACTATAATACTGCTCCCTATATACAATAATATAACTACTAAAATACTGCTCCTATATACAAGAATATAACTACTATAATACTGCCCCTATATATAAAATATAACTACTATAATACTGCTCCCTATATACAAGAATATAACTACTATAATACTGACCCTATATACAAGAATATAACTATTATAATACTGCCCCTATATACAAGAATATAAATGCTATAATACTGTCCCCCTATATACAAGAAAATAACTACTATAATACTGCCTCCTATATACAAGAATATTACTACTATAATACTGCCCCCTATATATAAGTATATAACTACTATAATACTACTCCTATATACAAGAATATAACTACTATAATATTGCCCCTATACACAAGAATATAACTACTATAATACTACCCCCTATATACAGGAATATAACTATTATAATACTGCCCCTATATACAAGGATATTACTAATATAATATTGCCCCTATATTCAAGAATATAACTACTATAATACTGCCCCCTATATACAAGAATATAACTACTATAATACTGCCCCCTATATATAAGAATATAACTACTATAATACTGCTCCTATATACAAGGATATTACTGCTATAATATTGCCCCTATATTCAAGAATATAACTACTATAATACTGCCCCCTATATACAAGAATATAACTACTATAATACTGGCCCCTATATACAAGAATATAACTACTATAATACTGCCCCCTATATACAAGAATATAACTACTATAATACTGCTCCTATATACAAGAATATGACTACTATAATACTGCTTCTATATACAAGAATATAACTACTATAATACTGCTCCTATATACAATAATATAACTACTATAATACTGCTCCTATATACAAGAATATAACTACTATAATACTGCCCCTATATATAAAATATAACTACTATAATACTGCTCCCTATATACAATAATATAACTACTAAAATACTGCTCCTATATACAAGAATATAACTACTATAATACTGCCCCTATATATAAAATATAACTACTATAATACTGCTCCCTATATACAAGAATATAACTACTATAATACTGACCCTATATACAAGAATATAACTATTATAATACTGCCCCTATATACAAGAATATAAATGCTATAATACTGTCCCCCTATATACAAGAAAATAACTACTATAATACTGCCTCCTATATACAAGAATATTACTACTATAATACTGCCCCCTATATATAAGTATATAACTACTATAATACTACTCCTATATACAAGAATATAACTACTATAATATTGCCCCTATACACAAGAATATAACTACTATAATACTGGCCCCTATATACAAGAATATAACTACTATAATACTGCCCCCTATATACAAGAATATAACTATTATAATACTGATCCCTATATACAAGAATATAACTACTATAATACTGCTCCCATATACAAGAATATAGCTACTATAATACTGCTCCTATATACAAGAATATAACTACTATAATACTGCTCCTATATACAAGAATATAACTACTATAATACTGCTCCTATATACAAGAATATAACTACTATAATACTGCCCCTATATTTAAAATATAACTACTATAATACTGCTCCCCATATACAAGAATATAACTACTATAATACTGCCCCCTATATAAAAGAAAATAACTATTATAATACTGCCCCTATATACAAGAATATAACTGCTATAATCCTTTCCCCCTATATACCAGAAAATAACTACTATAATACTGCCCCTATATACAAGAATATAACTACTATAATACTGCCTCCTATATTCAAGAATATAACTACTATAATACTGCCCCTATATACAAGAATATAACTACTATAATACTGCCCCAATATACAAGAATATAACTACTATAATACTGCCCCTACATACAAGAATATATCTACTATAATACTACTCCTATATACAAAAATATAACAACTATAATACTGCCCCTATATACAAGAATATAACTACTATAATACTGCCCCTATATACAAGAATATAACTACTATAATACTGCTCCTATATACAAGAATATAACTACTATAATACTGCCCCTATATACAAGAATATAACTACTATAATACTGCCCCCTATAGACAAGAAAATAACTACTATAGTACTGCTCCTATATATAAAAATATAACTACTATAATACTACCTCCAATATACAAGTATATAACTACTATAATACTGCTCCTATGTACAAGAATACAACTACTATAAGGGCATGGCCCCACGTGGCGGTTTTCTTCCGCAACTGTCCGCCTCAATGCCGCACATAATCTGCGTTGCAGATTCTGTGGCGGATTTGTCCAAAATGTGCAGTAAATTGATGCGGACTAGCCGTTGCATATTGAGGTGAAAGTACTTCCCTTCTCTCTATCAGTGCAGGATAGAGAGAAGGGACAGCACATTCCCTAGTGAAAGTAAAAGAATTTCATACTTACCGGCCGTTGTCTTGGTGACGCGTCCCTCTTTCGGCATCCAGCACGACCTCCCTTGATGAAGCGGCAGTCCATGTGACCGCTGCAGCCTGTGATTGGCTGCAGCCGCCACTTAGACTGAAACGACATCCTGGGAAGCCGGACTGGAGAAAGAAGCAGGGAGTTATCGGTAAGTATGAAGTTCTTTTTTTTTTACAGGTTGATGTATATTGTGATCGGTAGTCACTGTCCAGGGTGCTGAAACAGTTACTGCCGATCGCTTAACTCTTTCAGCACCCTGGACAGTGACTATTTACTGACGTCGCCTAGCAACGCTCCCATAATTACGGGTGCACACACGTAGTCACCCGTAATTATGGGTGCACACACGTAGTCACCCGTAATTACGGGAGCCCCATTGACTTCCTCAGTCTGGCTGTAGACCTAGAAATACATAGGTCCAGCCAGAATGAAGAAATGTCATGTTAAAAAACCAATACGCATCCGCAGCACACATAACATCTACATAACATCTGCGGACTTCATTGCGGAATTTAGAATCTCCATTGAAGTCAATGGAGAACTTCCGCAACCAGTCCGCCACACGTCCGCAACATCCATTGTATGCTGCAGACACCAAATTCCGCACCGGAGCCTATGCTCCGCAGCGGAATTTTCCGCATCGTCTAAATGAAGCCTACTAAAAAGAAGTGGAAGGCAATGGAGAAACGGGTCCGCTGCGGATTAACGCTGCGGAGTGTCCGCAGCGGAATTCCAGAGCAATTCCGCCACGTGGGGCTTTGCCCTAATACTGCTCCCTATATACAAGAATATAACAACTATAATACTGCCCCCTATATACAAGAATATAACTACTATAATTCTGCCCCTATATACAAGAATATAACTACTATAATACTCCCTCTATATACAAGAATATAACTACTATAATACTGCCCTTATATACAAGAATATAACTACTATAATACTGTGCCTATATACAAGAATATAACTGCTATATTACTGCCCCCTATATACAAGAATATAACTACTATAATACTACTCCTATATACAAGAATATAACTACTATAATACTGCCCCTATATACAAGAATATAACTACTATAATACTGCTCCTATATACAAGAATATAACTACTTTAATACTGCCCCTATATACAAGAGTATAAGTACTATAATACTGCTCCTATATACAAGAATATAACTACTATAATACTGCCCCTATATACAATAGTATAACTACTAGAAATACTGCCCCCTATATAGAAGAATATAACTACTATAATACTGCTTTTATATACAAGAATATAACTACTATAATACTACCCCTATATACAAGAATATTACTACTATAATACTGTCCATATGTACAAGAATATAACTGCTATATTACTGCCCCCTATGTACAAGTATATAACTACTATAATACTGTCCCTATATACAAGAATATAACTACTATAATACTGCTCATATATACAAGAATATAACCACTATACTACTGCGCCTATATACAAGAATATAACTACTATAATACTGCTCCTATATACAAGAATATAACTACTATAATACTGCCCCTATATACAAGAATATAACTACTATAATACTGCCCCTATATACAAGAATATAACTACTATAATAATGCTCCCTATATACAAGAATATAACTACTATAATACTGCCCCCTATGTGCAATAATATAACTACTATAATACTGCCTCCTATATACAAGAATATATCTACTATAATACTGCCCCTATATACAAGAATACAACTACTATAATACTGCTCCTATATACAAGAATATAACTACTATAATAATGCTCCCTATATACAAGAATATAACTACTATAATACTGCTCCTATATACAAGAATATAACTACTATAATACTGCTCCTACATACAAGAATATAACTACTATAATACTGCTCCTATATACAAGAATATAACTACTATAATAATGCTCCCTATATACAAGAATATAACTACTATAATACTGCTCCTATATACAAGAATATAACTACTATAATACTCTTCCTATATACAAGAATATAACTACTATAGTACTGCCCCCTATATACAAGAATATATCTACTATAATACTGCCCCTATATACAAGAATATAACTACTATAAGGGCATGCCCACACGTGGCGGTTTTCCTCCGCAACTGTCCGCATCAATGCCGCACAGAATCTGCGTTGCAGATTCTGTGGCGGATCTGCCCAAAATGTGCAGTAAATTGATGCGGACTAGCTGCTGCGTATTGCGGTGAAAGTACTGAAGGGACAGCACTTTCCCTAGTGAAAGTAAAAGAATTTCATACTTACCGGCCGTTGTCTTGGTGATGCGTCCCTCTTTCGGCATCCAGCCCGACCTCCCTGGATGACGCGGCAGTCCATGTGACCGCTGCAGCCTGTGATTGGCTGCAGCCGTCACTTAGACTGAAACGTCATCCTGGGAAGCCGGACTGGAGAAAGAAGCAGGGAGTTCTCGGTAAAGTATGAACTTCTATTTTTTTTACAGGTTGCTGTATATTGGGATCGGTAGTCACTGTCCAGGGTGCTGAAACAGTTACTGCCGATCGCTTAACTCTTTCAGCACCCTAGACAGTGACTATTTACTGACGTCGCCTAGCAACGCTCCCGTAATTACGGGTGCACACACGTAGTCACCCGTAATTATGGGAGCCCTCAGTCTGGCTGTAGACCTAGAAATACATAGGTCCAGCCAGAATGAAGAAATGTCATGTCCAAAAAGCAATACGCATCCGCAGCACACATAACATGTGCATGACATCTGCGGACTTCATTGCGGAATTTAGAATCTCCATTGAAGTCAATGGAGAACTTCCGCAATGAGTCCGCAACCAGTCCGCCACTGGTCCGCAACATCCATTGTATGCTGCGGACACCAAATTCCGCACCGCAGCCTATGCTCCGCAGCGGAATTTTCAGCCTCGTCTAAACGAAGCATTCTAAAAAGAAGTGGAAGGCAATGGAGAAACGGGTCCGCTGCGGATTAACGCTGCGGAGTGCCCGCAGCGGAATTCAAGAGCAATTCCGCCACGTGTGGCTTTGCCCTAATACTGCCCCTATATACAAGAATATAACTACTATAATACTGCCCCTATATATAAGAATATAACTACTATAATACTGCCCCCTATATACAAGAATATAACTACTATAATACTGCCCCCTATATACAAGAATATAACTAATATAATACTGCCCCCTATATACAAGAATATAACTACTATAATACTGCCCCTATATAAAAGAATATAACTACTATAATACTGCTTCCTATATACAAGAATATAACTACTATAATACTGCCCCTATATACAAGAATATAACTTCCCACACCCATGGAACACGTGATTGCCACCGCTTCCTGAACGGTATAAACAGCACATATATAATGCGACTCGGGTGGTCCGCAAGAAATAAGATTTAGCATTATAAATACATAATTTAGAAATCATAAGGTTAGAGGGAATTGTCTTCATATCAGATTCCCCCATATTTAAAAAATAAGAAATAAGGCTCTGTTCACGTCCGTGTCATGCTTTCAGTTTCTAGCGGAAAACATGACCCAAGGCTGGTTAAGTTGCAACAGAGATACCACCGATGTCCAAGGCAACCATCTGACTTACAATACGGTATTTCATTGTGGTGTCCATTGTTTAGACGTGAAAAATAACACTACATTCAGCGCTATTCTACCTGTCAAATCTGGCGGTGCCCCCGATGCAGATGTGAACACAGCCTAAAGTGTATGTATCGCCATGTGACATTGCCTTTACACTTGTATTGGTAACAGTAACACCAATATTATGTCTTTATTCTCCATTGTTGAATCAGTTTAAGGACCGCCAACTGCTCAACATCGGTTCTAATTCGAGTGTTTGTTCAGTCTTTTTAGCGGCTGTATTCACAACACAATGACACCGGCTGCTTTGCTCTTGGAGAGATGAGCGCTGGTTTATATACAGAAGGGACAACAAGCTCAGGTTTATCATTTTCTTAGTGTTCTTGCCATATTGGTGAGAAGCCAAGTTCCTGCAAAGCAGGGAAGCCTCAGAAGTGATTTGTGAATACATTTGTAAGAGTTTGAGTTTAAAACGATACAAATTGTAAAACATAATTACATCCTACGCGCGCACGTGAACATTTTTGAATTTCTTTGAATTTTTTCTCTCGTATACGCAAATAGTATTCGGACAACAGTCCATGTGAAATAAAAGCTGAGTGTCACAATATCCCTACTGGGAACTAATTCCGCACACAGTGGCTGAATGACTTCATCCTAATTTATAACACAGCAACATTTATATAAAAAAAATAATGTTTAATCAAAAACCATGAAGTTCGAATCTAAATTTTTATAGAATAGGTGGTTTCCCACCTGACTGGAAGACAAATCTTTTGTGGGGGAAGGGAAGTGACAATTATTATTGACCTCACATTGCCACAAAATAGTGGTAGTTACCAGGGGAAAATGAAGCACAATTGCCGCTATAGGATTGGTACTATAATACTGCCCCTATATACAAGAACATAACTACTATAATACTGCCCCCTATATACAAGAATATAACTACTGTACTACTGCCCCCTATATACAAGAATATAACTACTATAATACTGCCCCTATATACAAGAATATAACTACTATAATACTGCCCCCCTATGTACAAGAATATAACTACTATAATACTGCCCCTATATACAAGAACATAACTACTATAATACTGCCCCTATATACAAGCATATAGCTACTATAATACTGCCCCTATATACAAGAATATAACTACTATAATACTGCCCCTATATACAAGAACATAACTACTATAATACTGCCCCCTATATACAAGAATATAACTACTATGCTACTGCCCCCTATATACAAGAATATAACTACTATAATACTGCCCCTATATACAAGAATATAACTACTATAATACTGCCCCCTATATACAAGAATAACACTACTATAATACTGCTCCTATATACAAGAATATAACTACTATAATACTGCTCCTATATACATGAATATAACTACTATAATACTGCCTCCTATATACAAGAATATAACTACTATAAGGGCGGGTTCACACGTGGCGGAATTTCACTTAAATTCCGCTGCGGACACTCCGCAGAGTTAATCCGCAGCGGTGCCGTTTGTCCATTGACTTACACTTTAATTTAGCAGTGTTCGTTTAGACGAGGCGTAAAATTCCGCTGCGGAGCATAGGCTGCGGAGCGGAATTTGGTGTCCGCAGCATGCTCTGTCTGTTGCGGAGCAGTGGCGGACTCATGGCGGAATTTCTCCATTGACTTCAATGGAGAGTCAAAATTCCGCAATGAAGTCCGCAGATCTTATGTGTGCTGCGGAGCGTATTGGTTTTACTACCATGACATTTCTTCATTCTGGCTGGACCCATGTATTTCTAGGTCTACAGCCAGACTGAAGAAGTCAATGGGGCTCCCGTAATGACGGGAGCGTTGCTAGGAGACGTCTGTAAATAGTCACTGTCCAGGGTGCTGAAAGAGTTAAGCGATCGGCAGTAATTGTTTCTGCACCCGGGACAGTGACTACCGATCTCAATATACATGTATCTGTAAAAAAACATATAAGTTCATACTTACCGAGAACTCCCTGCGTCTGTCTCCAGTCCGGCCTCCCAGGATGACGTTTCAGTGTAAGTGACGGCTGCAGCCAATCACAGGCCAAGCACAGGCTGCAGCGGTCACATGGACTGGCGCGTCATCCAGGGAGGTCGGGCTGGATGCCGAAAGAGGGACGCGTCACCAAGACAACGGGCGGTAAGTATGAAATTCTTTTACTTTCACTAGGGAAAGTGCTGTCCCTTCTCTCTATCCTGCACTGATAGGGAGAAGGGAAGCACTTTTCCCGCAGTCCGCAGCAGCTAGTCCGCATCAATTTTCTGCACATTTTGTGCAGATCCGCAGCAGAATCTGCGACGCAGATTCTGTGCGGCATTGATGCGGACAGTTGCGGACGAAATCCGCCACGTGTGGTCATGCCTTAATACTGCTCCCTATATACAACAATATAACTACTATAATACTGCCCCTATATACAAGAATATAACTACTATAATACTGCCCCCTATATACAACAATATAACTACTATAATACTGCCCCTATATACAAGAATATAACTACTATAATACTACCCCTATATACAAGAATATAACTACTATAATACTGCCCCCTATATACAAGAATATAACTACTATAATACTGCTCCTATATACAAGAATATAACTACTATAATACTGCACCCTATATACAACAATATAACTACTATAATACTGCTCCTATATACAAGAATATAACTACTATAATACTTCTCCCTATATACAATATAACTACTATAATACTGCCCATATATATAAGAATATAACTACTATAATACTGCCCCCTATATACAACAATATAACTACTATAATACTACCCCTATATACAAGAATATAACTACTATAATACTGCCCCCCTATATACAAGAATATAACTACTATAATACTGCCCATATATACAAGAATATAACTACTATAATACTGCCCCCTATATACAAGAATATAACTACTATAATACTGCCCCTATATACAAGAATATAACTACTATAATACTGCTCCTATATACAAGAATATAACTACTATAATACTACCCCCTATATACAAGAATATAACTACTATAATACTGCTCCTATATACAAGAATATAACTACTATAATACTGCTCCTATATACAAGAATATAACTACTATAATACTGCACCCTATATTCAACAATATAACTACTATAATACTGCTCCTATATACAAGAATATAACTACTATAATACTGCACCCTATATACAACAATATAACTACTATAATACTGCTCCTATATACAACAATATAACTACTATAATACTTCTCCCTATATACAACAATATAACTACTATAATACTGCCCATATATATAAGAATATAACTACTATAATACTGCCCCCTATATACAACAATATAACTACTATAATACTGCCCCTATATACAAGAATATAACTACTATAATACTACCCCTATATACAAGAATATAACTACTATAATACTGCCCCCCTATATACAAGAATATAACTACTATAATACTGCCCCTATATACAAGAATATAACTACTATAATACTGCCCCCTATATACAAGAATATAACTACTATAATACTGCCCCTATATACAAGAATATAACTACTATAATACTGCTCCTATATACAAGAATATAACTACTATAATACTACCCCCTATATACAAGAATATAACTACTATAATACTGCTCCTATATACACGAATATAACTACTATAATACTGCTCCTATATACAAGAATATAACTACTATAATACTGCACCCTATATTCAACAATATAACTACTATAATACTGCCCCTATATACAAGAATATAACTACTATAATACTGCCCCCTATATACAACAATATAACTACTATAATACTGCCCCTATATACAAGAATATAACTACTATAATACTACCCCTATATACAAGAATATAACTACTATAATACTGCCCCCTATATACAAGAATATAACTACTATAATACTGCTCCTATATACAAGAATATAACTACTATAATACTGCACCCTATATACAAGAATATAACTACTATAATACTGCTCCTATATACAAGAATATAACTACTATAATACTTCTCCCTATATACAACAATATAACTACTATAATACTGCCCATATATATAAGAATATAACTACTATAATACTGCCCCCTATATACAACAATATAACTACTATAATACTGCCCCTATATACAAGAATATAACTACTATAATACTACCCCTATATACAAGAATATAACTACTATAATACTGCCCCCCTATATACAAGAATATAACTACTATAATACTGCCCCTATATACAAGAATATAACTACTATAATACTGCCCCCTATATACAAGAATATAACTACTATAATACTGCCCCTATATACAAGAATATAACTACTATAATACTGCCCCTACATACAAGAATATAACTACTATAATACTGCTCCTATATACAAGAATATAACTACTATAATACTACCCCCTATATACAAGAATATAACTACTATAATACTGCTCCTATATACAAGAATATAACTACTATAATACTGCTCCTATATACAAGAATATAACTACTATAATACTGCCCCTATATGCAAGAATATAACTACTATAATACTGCCCCTATATACAAGAATATAACTACTATAATACTGCACCCTATATTCAACAATATAACTACTATAATACTGCCCCTATATACAAGAATATAACTACTATAATACTGCCCCTATGTACAAGAAAATAACTACTATAATACTGCCCCCTATATACAAGAATATAACTACTATAATACTGCCCCTATATACAAGAATATAACTACTATAATACTGCTCCTATATACAAGAATATAACTACTATAATACTGCACCCTATATTCAACAATATAACTACTATAATACTGCCCCTATATACAAGAATATAACTACTATAATATTCGAGATCACAACACTTCGTAATTATAGGAAACTATATAAATAAAAAACGTTTGTTGACTGGAGGAAATTTGGGAGCACAAAAAGCAAGTGTGGGGAAATGAGGGGATGAAAAACTGGGATTCATTAAATCTTTTAGAGCACACAGGCTCCTTCTTCAGGCAAGTTTACATATGACTGACTTAGTATATGCTCACACGATGTGTTTTCAGGCGTAATTCGGGCCATTTACGAAGGAACATGTCCTATCTTTCCTCGGATCGCTGACGGGACTCGGACGGCACACACGGTCGTGTGCATGAGGAGTTAGGCTGGGTTCACACAACCTATTTTCAGGCGTAAACGAGGCGTATTATGCCTCATTTTACGCCTGAAAATAGGGCTACAATACGTCGGCAAACATCTGCCCATTCATTTGAATGGGTTTGCCGACGTACTGTGCAGACGACCTGTCATTTACGCGTCGTCGTTTGACAGCTGTCAAACGACGACGCGTAAATTGACTGCCTCGGCAAAGAAGTGCAGGACACTTCTTTGCAATGTAATTTGAGCCGTTCTTCATTGAACTCAATGAAGAGCAGCTCAAGATTTACGAGCGTCTCAGACGCCTCGCATAATACGAGGAGGAGCATTTACGGCTGAAACGAGGCAGCTGTTTTCTCCTGAAAACAGTCTGTCATTTCAGCCGTAAAAGCCTCTCACCGTGTGCACATACCCTTAGGGTTTAAGGGATCTGGAGTCGGTCTGATGGGCGGTGTAAGAAAAAGCAAGCTATAGGGAAACAAGGGATGACTCGTAAGGGTATGTGCACACACACTAATTACGTCCGTAATTGACGGACGTATTTCGGCCGGAAGTCCCGGACCGAACACAGTGCAGGGAGCCGGGCTCCTAGCATCATAGTTATATACGATGCTAGGAGTCCCTGCCTCTCTGCAGGACAACTGTCCCGTACTGTAATCGTGTTTTCAGTACGGGACAGTAGTTCCACGGAGAGGCAGGGACTCCTAGCGTCGTACATAAGTATGATGCTAGGAGCCCGGCTCCCTGCACTGAGTTCGGTCCACTACTTGCGGCCGAGATACGTCCGTCAATTACGGACGTAATTAGTGTGTGTGCACATACCCTAAGAGGTTGGAGGAAATCTAACATTTTTAAAATGTTGGTGAGCACTGCACTAAAAAAAAAGGGTCTATTTGAATTTTCTAAAATATTATGGGCTATTATGTAATAATCTGCTAGACAGCAGGGATATTATTGTATACCCACAAGACACCAGTGATATTATAATATACCCACAAGACACCAGGGATATTATAATATACCCACAAGACACCAGGGATATTATTATATACCGACAAAACACGAGGGATATTTTTATATACCCACAAGACACCAGGGATATTATTATATACCCAACGGACAACAGGGATATTATCATATACCCACACGACACCAGGGATATTATTATATACCCACAAAACACCAGGGATATTATTATATACCCACAAGACACCAGGGATATTTTTATATACCCACAAGACACCAAGGATATTATTATATACCCACAAGACACCAGGGATATTATATTTACTAACACCCTTGACACCAGGGCTCTTAGAGTATGTGCACACGACGAATTTTCAGACTTAATTCAGGCGTTTTTACGCCTCGAATTACGCCTGAAAAGGCGGCTCCAATACATCTGCAAACATCTGCCCATTGCTTGCAATGGGTCTTACGATGTTCTGTTCAGACGAGGTGTAATTTTACGCGTCTCTGTCGAAAGACGGCGTGTAAAATTACGCCCGCGTCAAAGAAGTGCAGGACACTTCTTGGGGCGTTTTATGGAGCCGTTTTTCATTGACTCCAATGAAGAACAGCTCCAATTACGTCCGTAAAAGACGCCGCGAAAAACGCGAGTACATGCAAAAACGTCTGAAATTCAGGAGCTGTTTTCTCCTGAAAACAGCTCCGTAATTTCAGACGTATTTTGTGTTGTGGTGTGAACATACCCTAACTATTACCTCACACACCAGGGACACTGTTTATAAATTCTCTATTCCACCCCACAAATAATTTTTTTTCCAGTTTTCCATTACATTTTATGGCACAATAAATGGTTCAGTGAAAATCCACAACTCGTCCCACAAAAACAATCCCTCATGCGGCTATATCAACGAAAAAATTAAAAAGTTATTTTGAAAGGAGGTGAGGAAAGTGAAGATCCAAAAAATGGCTGAGGCGGGAAGGTGTGTAATGTTTAAGGTCTCATGTACACGACCGTTAAGTATTTACTGACCGTAAATACTGCACGGACGGACCGCGGACTATCACCCGCATTTCTGGGCCATGCTCACAAAGTATAAGGCCTTGTTCAAACAGCGCTCAAAAAAAACTATGTGTAAACGCGTCCAAAACGCTAGCGTTTTTACAGAGCCCTTTTTAACCCCTTCCAGCCACAGCCCTTTTTCAGATTTACATTTTAGTATTTTCCTCCCCACCTTCCAAAAGCCATAACTTCTTTATTTTTCCGTCGATATAGTCTTATGAGGGCTTGAATTTTGTGGAACGAGTTGTAGTTTTTTGTAGCGCCATTTATTTTGCCATATAATGTACTAGGAAACGGGAAAACAATTATTTGTGGGGTAGAAAATGAAAAAAACAGAGATTCCTCCATGGTTTTTTGCGCGCCGTTTTTATGGAATTCACTCTGCAATTAAAACAACATGTTAATTTTATTCTGCGGGTCAATACGATTACGCCGATACTAAATATATATAGTTTTTTCTATATTTTACTACTTTTACAAGTAAAAACCTAAGTGTAAAAAAGAAAATGTATTATGTGTCGCCAAATTCCGAGAGCCAGAACTTTTTTATTTTTCCGTTGATTAAGCGGTCTGAGGGCTTACGTTTTGCGGGATAAGCTGTAGTTTTTAATAATACCATTTTGGTGTACATGCGTCGTTTTGATCACTTTTTATTTCATTTTTTTGGGGAGATTAGGTGACCAAAAAATAGACATTCTGGCGTTTACATTTATTTATTTTTACGGCGTTCACCGTGCGGGTTAAATAATGATATATTGTGATAGTTCAGAGTTTTACGAACGCAGCGATACCAATTATGTATATTTATTTATTTATTTATTTACTATGATCTAGGGGGGAAATGGGAAAAAGGGGGTTTATTGAACTTTTAATATTTTTTATTGTTTTCACAAAAAAATTAACTATTATATTATTTAACTAATTTTTACTTTTTTTATTAGTCCCCCTAGGGGACTTCAACCGGCGATCATTAGATCGCTTGCACGATATACTGCAATACTAATGTATTGCAGTATATCGTGATTCTGACAGGCATCTATTAAGCCCTGCTGGAGGCCCCCAGGCAGCCATAGTAACCATCGCCCCCCCGCGATTGCTTTTCCGGGGGCGCGATGAGCTGTTAGAGGTGGTCGCCCCCCTCTTTCTAACGATTTAAATGCTGCGGTCGCTATTGGCCGCAGCATTTAACGAGTTAAACGAGTGGCAACACGCTCGAGCGCGATGCCTCTCGTTACTCTGAAGTGTTGGCTGTAACAAACAGCCGACACCCGCATCGTATGGAGCGGGTTCACTCCGTGAGCCCGTTCCATACTTCCCCTACCCGACTTTGGCATATGGATACGTCAAATGTCGGGAAGGGGTTAATGTATAGGCGATTTTGATGCGTTTTTTGCCATGTTTTCGGCGCGTTTTTTTGGGTACCTAGTTAGGACTCCCATTGAGGGTATGTTCACATGGCTTATTTTCAGCCGTTTTTCGGGGCGTAAACGCCCTGAAAAATGGCTGAAAAGACGGAAGCTGAACGGGAAAAACTACGTTTCATTCCGACAGGGGCGTTTTTTTATGTGGCCATTTGAAAAAACGGCCCGTAAAAAAATGTCCCATAAAAAGAAGTGCATGTCACTTTTGGAGCCGTTTTTCATGGTGTCAATAAAAAAAACAGCTCCAAAAACGGCCTCAAAATAACGCATCAAAAAACTTTTGATGCTTAAAAAATGGCTGAAAGTCAGAGGCTTTTTTCCCTTGAAAACAGCTCCGTATTTTACAGTCGTTTTTGACTCTGCGTGGGAACATACCCTTACTATGGGAATTAGGCGCGTTTTTGGCACGTCTTACGTGCCAAGAATTGACCTAACGCTTCTTTACGTACACGACGTGCATTTTAAACACATGTGCACGTAAAAAAACGTGTCGTATGCACTACAATATGTTTTCCCATTCAATGGGAAGCTTAAAGCATAACACGTTTCTGACGGCGTCAAATACACTCTGTGTGAACAGGGCCTAAGAGCACAGTCCGTAAATGCAAAAAAATAGGACATGTCCTATTTTTTGTTTGTAATTTCTAAGGCCCGGACACACACCCGTAAATATACGGGAAGGTGTCACAGGCCGATAGAAATTAATGGGTCAATATTTAACGGATCCGTAAATGCGGATAAAAATGACGGTCGTGTGCATGAGGCCTTAAAGAGTGGGACGCGCTTCACCTAGACTCATGATGTGCGCTCTCTTGGCCATATACTGTATACGGACTCTCTATCCTGCAGTTATTCATCTAATGAGGAACATAGTCTGTATCTTTATCTCTTTATATCTGAGTAGAGTTTATGGAGAATTATTTTTGCCGTTTTACAGTCATGAAAGATACATGGTGCATCGACTAGCCCTGTCCTATAAATCTGCCCCTTGACTGTCACCCCGGCAGTTCTAGGTAATCTAAATTACAGAATCTTTTTAAAAAGATTCATTACGTCTGTGAATTGTGCCGTGTGCACTTCAGCCATTAATGAGCATATTACCTAAACAGAAGCTTTATCATCAATTCATGGTACACCGGCGCCGTGTGGAAAACCATACCCAAACCCAAATGTGCAGTACATTACTGATTTACATCATTAAATACAATTTCAGGTGTCAAAGACGTGGCCCCATTGACATATATTAATGAAGAATTCTTTGACATCCCAATAAATAGAGTTGTAAAAAAACAAAAAGTTTGTGCCCCCCAGATTTCCTACACATTCGACTCACCATAGTTAATCATTAAACTGAATTCTAATGATAGATTCATTACATTAAATATGTAAAGGTCCCTATGTATTGCATCTTACCATATCAGTAAAGTAGTCAGGCTACGGTTTCTTAGACGCTGTGTTATGATCAAGAAAATAAATGAGAATTGGACAATCCCTTTAAACATGCAGCAATTTCTCAGTAGGAAATTATAAGTGCATATAAGAAAGATGCTTAGGAATTTCTAGGTCATTAAGAGCTATGTGTGAGTTTTTTCCTACTAATTATGCTAGTTCGTGGAAGAGATATATCGATGACGTTTTTGTAATTTGATCCGGTTCAACGGGTTTATTACAGTCATTTGTCACAATTTCAGATACGAGTGATATTCATTTATTAGTCACTTGAGATTGCAAGTCCTCCTCTTTGTGTTTCCATAATGACCAAACAAACAATGCAGCTCATTACTGTTATTCATCATATATGTATAAGATGCATTCTGACAAAACTACAGATGCAGCAGGGCCAAGTTTGTGGATGTATCGCAGCTGAGTTTTTTATTTGACACACAGGCCCACATTTATCTTACGCCAGTCTATACCTCTTACTAAATGACAGTAACACTCACAAAACAATTGTAAATTCAATCAGAATTTTATTGTTACATATAAATACATAAAAAATACATGAAAATGTAAACACACCTACAATTAACCCCAAAGTCTATAGTCAATCAGATACAGTACATATAAAGAATGGAAAGTGCAAATGCTACAATCGATGTAAGCCACATACGTATACTAGGACTGGAGTTAAATGCAAAGTGCATACAATAAGACAATCAAATACCTAGATACAGGAGAAGTGGAACATACAGACCAAGGGGTAACACACACCTAAGGTATTTAATATTTAGACAACACCTGTTTTCCTTTTTAGAGCTACTACAAGCCCTTTTCTTGTAGGGGTAGTTATGCCAGTCTATGTAAAAGAGTTAGGCCCCATGCACACGAACGTGCTTTTGCGGACGCAATTCCCCCGAAAATCCACTGGAGAATTGCGGCCCGATTCATTCCTATGTGGCCATGCACACGACCGTGGTTTTCACGGTCCGTGCATGGCCTGGGAGCCTGGACCGCAGAAAGAACGGACATGTCTTATTACGGCTGTGTCCAGGCTCATTGAAAATAATGGCCGCGGCCATGTGCATGGCCCGCAATTTGCGGGCAGCTCGCGACTGACAGTCCGCTGCCAGCCGACCCGAAAATCACGGCCGTGCACATGGCTACTGTCGTGTGCATGAGGCCTTAATTGGTGTGATTTGCTCCAAAATTTGCACTGTTTTTACCTATTTTTCTTAATAAATGTGGCCCACACTACATCTTTTTGAAGACCACGACCACTTTTCTAGTCCCATTCCAAATTTGGAGAGCAACTCGAATAGCTGCAAGTTTTACGTCCCTGTTTGCACTAAAACCTGCTGCAAACTTCATAATAAATTTGGCCAATGTGTTATCACTGGTTTTTTATTAGTTTTTACACCTACTATACAGTCTGTGGACATGGGCATTGAATATCTGCCATTGAAAAGCTGTGGGTTTGAAGCCCAAGCTGGTCAGTTGTCCATCTATCTGTTACAGTGGGGAATTCCACTGTTAAAAAACAAACAAAACGTTTAAATGTCCCCAGGGAACATTACTGATAAAAATAAACCAGAGAACAAAAATAAAAAAAATATTTCATAAAATATGAAAACATTTGAAAAAAGTAAAAAACATAACAAATAAAATATAAAAAAAGAGCCACTGCCAACCTAAAACATTCCCATTAGTTTCCCTGATAGACCATAAAGTAAACATACATAGAGAAATGAGGGAAACAAAATGAGGAACATATTTTGTATTATTTAAAGTAGCGTGAAATTGCTAAATTAAAAATTATATCAATTAAAAAATATATTATTCTCTTATTTTTTTGCACAATTTACCCCTTGTGAAGCTCAAAAATTACTATTGTAAATATAATGTACAAAAAAAAACTTTTGGTGAGCCAAAAATATATATAAAAAAACTTAATTATTTGGGTAGTCAAACAAAAAAAAGAGCTAGGTTCATTAACCCACAATGTGCACAGAATTGCTAAAATGTGTCCATCGTTGAGGACCAAAACATTAAAGGGGTTGTCTCAAGATTAACATTAATTACCTATCCACAGAAGTGAGGAAGAGCTGAAATGGAGTGGAGGAAAACGAAGCTGAATATAGCGTACAGCGCTGTACTTGGCTGTCTAGGTCAGTCCCATAGACTGTGACTGGAGCAGCAGGGCGCATGCTCATCCTCCACTCCATTCAAGCTCCTCCTTTGATCGTGCAGTGAGGAGGAAAGTGGTTTTCGGGATCCCCGTTCTAGTAATTGGTGGGGTCCCAGTGGTGGGGACCCTAGAGTTTAGACAGATATCACCTATTCTGTGGATAGGTGATACATGTTAATCTTGGGACAACCCCTTTAAGGCCTCATGCACACGACCGTAGTGTTTTTCTGGTCCGCAAATTCCAGGACCGTGTTTCGTGAAATGTCCTCCGCAGTTCATCCGTATGTAATCCGCAGTTCATCCGTATGTAGTCCGCAAAATGCGGATAAAAAAAAAAAGCCTAGGTAAAACAGGATGACGACAGAACTCATTCCCGGTCGTCGCCTAGCAACACTTCCGCAAATCCGCAAACTGCGGTTGACACACGGAGGTGTACCCGCATTTTCCACGGGCCCATTGACTTCTATGGGTATGTCCGCATCGAATTTGCGGGCCGTAATAACACATGTCCTGAGTTTCTGCGGCACGGATTTGCGGACATGCGGAGAGCCGTGAAAGCACGGATAGTGTGTATGGGCCCATAGAAATGAATGGGTCCGCAATTCTCCCGTGGATTTGCGGGGGAATTGCGGACGCAAAAACACGTTCGTGTGCATGGGGCCTAGGGGGTTAAATCAAAGCTGTATCCACCCAGTAAGTCTGTTGAGGACAACTTTGGTGGTACCTTCAGAACTTCATAGTGCCACCCTACAGTATACAAGGTTCTTGCAGGCAGAGAATCTGTAGTCAAGTAGTTTGACTGCTCCTGCCAGCACTGTTGTTCATTATAGACTTTTTACCACAAATGAAATTCACAGGATAGGTGATAAATATCTGATTTCTGGGGCCCCACCGCTGAACCCCATGTTCCTCCTCACTGCACGACCAGAGAGGAGAACTTTAAATGGAGTGTCTGTTTCCGTCAGCCCCATAAACACTTAATGGTGCGGCCTCGCACATGCACGAGATCTGCTCTATTCTAGTTCCTCCTCACTGCGGTCGTACAGAGGTGGGCCCCCAATATATCACCTTTCCTGTGTAAGTGGTGAGTATAAGCATTGGCTCTGGGGTCTACATTTTTATTTTCTGGTGTGGGGTCTGATCTGAGGTCGAGTCTGGTCTGGGGTCTAATTAATGTAGGGTGTCTGATCTGGGGTATTTAGGGGTCTGGTCTGTGGTCTGGTTAATTTATGGGGGTCTGATGTGAGAACTGAATAATTTAGGGCGTCTGATTATTTAATGAGGCCTGTTCTGAAGTTGGATTAGTTTAGGGAGAATGATCTGGGGGTCTGATTTTTTTTATGGGGTCTGGTTTGGGGTCTGATAAAGTTAAGGGGTCTGGGGGCTCATAAATTTAGGAGACTGGTCTGGGTTCTCTGATTATTTAAGGACTATTTTGGAGGTGGTCTACCAATCTCAATTTGGCTCTCGTCTTGCCTTGGCCCAGGACCACATTTTGTCTAAAACCGATCCTAGTTGGGCCCCCAGAATCAATTCCAGTGGAGAGCCCTGTGCACCCTAGTCTGGCAGTGGCCACAGTAACGGATATATTAAGACTACAAGTTCTTGTATTTACAGGGGATTTTAGGTGGTAATAATTGCTGTTGTGTACGGTTCATCTGCTAAATGGGTCACGTCAGCGATGTCGGCTGCGGACTGTACGGGCGGCGGCAATGGAGAACAGTTTTATCTCGTCAGGGAGCGACATGACAGTGGACGCAGCCTCTGGTGACGAGCCGTGTTAATTGTACTATTATTAGAAAGCCCTGACAAGATCTTCCGTTGTCTTTTCACCTGGTAATTCTTTGCTCAAGAAGCTCGAATTATCTTCAAAATCTCTCTGCAGAGTTGAACTATTTCACCTCTCGTGGCGTTTTTCCTCTGGGCTCGAGAGGTAACGGAGTAAAGTTCTCCCCGTGACAGTGGAAACGGAGCTGAAAGCGTTAAGACGTCTGTTACTAGGTAGCAAAAGTGGGAGAATGTAAATTGAAGACGTTCAAAACATGCTTCAATTTAATTTCTATAGCAACGTTCAGCAATTCACCACGAAAAGAATAATTCTATATATATATTGGCAGCAATTTGACTAATAACGGCTTATTTTAGTCTTCGCTCCTTTTTTTGATTCTTACTCTTTTCCTTTTAAATTAACTAAAGGGAATGTGGCGTTCTACAGGACCCATCATGTAAAGGAGGAACTTCAGAGAGGTTTGAGATTGTAAGAAAGCAACAAAATACATAAAAAACCATAAGAACAGGACAAAAGCGAAAAGTACAAAGAGCAGAAACTTCTTGATGGCAACACATACAAAATTGGGGCAAATCAGAATTTTAAACCCCTGTTAAAGGTCAAGAAAAAGGAATATAACCGAGTCCTCTGGATCCCAGGGGGTTAAACATAATAAACAGGGACTATAGATTGTTCTTACTCTACATATATAACTGTTCTGTAAATTTCTCAAAGACATTTAATCTGTTGTAAATGCAACACCTGAGAAAGGCTTTTTACTTAGAAATTGCTCATTTTGCCTGCACTCTCCTTGCCGCAATTTTCGCAGCGTTTTTTGGCTGCGGCCATTGGGTGCCGCAAGAAAAAGACGTAGAAAAAGCGCTTTCTCTGCCTCCCATTGATGTCAATGGGAGGTCAGAGGTGGAAAATTGTGGTGCAGTTTTTCGGCCAGAATATCAGCTGTGAAAAACTGCTTAAAAAAAAAAAAGAATGCTTACCATGGCAACGCGTCCCCCCGACGTCATGACGCTCTGTAGCCCTGGGATGATGTTTCAGCCCTGTGATTGGCTGTAGCTGTCACATGGGATGAAACGTCATCCCGGGAGGCCGACCTAGACAATGAAACACAGAATTCTGGGTATAAGATTTTTTTTTCTGAGTTGCGTTTCTTGCGGCGGAATCGCTGTGATTCCACCTCAAGAAACGCAACATCTGCTATTTGTTGCGGGATTTGCCTCCCCATTGAATTCAATGGGGAAAACCCGTAACAATTAAGCGACGATAACGCAAAAACAATTGACATGCTGCGGAGTAAAAAAAAAACACTGCAGATCCATTTCTGAGTGTTCCTTCCGTTGTGGAAAATCCGCAGTATTTACCCTACGTTTGGACTGACCCTTATAAGGCTCATTAGTCACATATTACCGGCTTCTTGTCATACATTTTTTTTTCTATAGATTTTACCAGTAGGAATTTGCTTACTAGGAATCGTCAAAAGTCTTTTTGGGTTTACTGTTTTTCCGTAACACTAGACTATTATTTCGTAAACTGCTACATATACACCCCGGCCGATACTGATCCGGCTATTGTACCGTCGATGACATCACTCGGTTATTGTGCTGCATCTTATAATGAATTGTATACGGTTTATGGATATACAAAACTTATTCATATATATTGTTTAAATAGATTGTGTAATGAAGGTCAATGGACAAAAACATTCACCCGTATATTTGTCTGGATTTTGGCAATTTTGAATGAATAAAAGAATTTGCATTAGAGATGATCGAATCGGTCGTTGACCAACTCGATTCAGTCCGAATAAATTCGCTGCGAATCGCAAGTGCCCCAATTGCCCTGTCTCTGATGTCTTCTAGGATTGCATTCAAACAGGGCAAGGTGCACTTGCGATTATACCCCTCCCCCACAAAAAATACCATACTGACCTCATGTGGTCTCCCATAGTTTCGCATCCTTGACACATTCTTGAGATTACGTTGTATCGTTCCATGGGCTGTTACATGGGACATAACGAAATCATCTCAGTTGGCCGGCAGGGAAGTGTCACTGCAGGAGACCAGGTAAAAATTGTATTTCCTCTTGTCCCCTCTTCCTTTTAGTAATCTGTAAAGTGAGATTCACGTGCTGCGAACCCTAAAAATGTTGGGTTTTGCCCAATTCGAAACTTCTTACGAATTTATTCGTTCATAATCAATGCACACTCTCGAGTGGAGAGCGGTTACATAGAGCGTCTCTCTCTCTGGAGGACCTGTCCTGTCCTGTATTACACAGACAACACATTGATATGAATGGGCACTATGTAATGCTTCATTTCTCCTGTGGTGGCGCTGCAGGGAAATTGAACACTTACTGACACATTTCCCCACAGATCATAGCTGATCGCTGGAGGTACTAGGAGGGGGACACTTTGTGATCAAATTATTGTAGACAGACCCTTCTTCCAAGTAGGGATAGTCAAAAATGGAGAACCCCTTTAAAGCATAACCTCATTCCAACTGATCTTTTGCATCAAATCTTATTTTCACAGAACCCGGAAGCTGAGTTATGGGGGGCTGTTTGGTGGTCCTGATATCTCTGTTTTAACACAGTAGTCAATCGTGATTCTTTTTTCTCCCCACAACTGTCATTGTGTAGCCCCCCCCCCCCCCCCCGAATAAACAGCTCCCATATCTCAGCTTCTCGGACCCCTGTGAAAGTAGAATGAGGGCAGAAAGGGAGCTTTCCTGCAGTCACATATTAGGTTGTAAGTGAAGTTAGAGCAGTATAAAGAGGCATTCCTTAAGTTTATTCTTTGTATAATGAAAGTTATACAACTTTCCAATACACTTTTTGTATTCCTTATGGTTTTCAAGATCTCTGCTTGCTTTCATTCAATGAAGTCCTTCATATTTTATTTCCAGTAGATGAATATGTATCCTGGTCATGTAATGGACACATAGGTGCATGAAAACAAGTAGGAGGTCACAGACTGAGAGTTACATAGCGAAAGGATTAGCATCCTCCACAGCAGCACAGCATATTTCAGGAGAGGAGGGTGCTGATCTTGTGGGAGAAAGTTATTAGTCCTCACATTTGATATTAGTGAGGACGGTGCTGCATGTAACAGGGTTAGTGTCAAATTTGTGAGGAGGTAGGTGGAGATAAGTGGGACGTCACAGACAGTGTTACATAGTGGAAGGAGCAGGGTCCCCAGCAGCACAGAGTATTTCAGGACGGGAGTGTGCTGATCTTGTGGGAGGTCACTGACTGAGAGCTACATAGTGAACTGGGTAGAACCCCACCCCTAAACTGCACAGAGTATTTTAGCAGAGGAGTTTGCTGATCTAGCGAGAAGTCACAGATTAAGAACTACATGGTGGAATGCCCCCAGCAGCACAGAGTATTTCAGTAATTTGCTGATCTAATGAAAGGTGGCAGACTGAGAACTATGTGATGTCAGTGAGGACAGAGCCGTATGTGACCATACACCATTTTTTTATGTTACGTTGTTGCCCATATTCCGATGTATTAGTTTTAAGTTTGTGAACAGCGCTAGTCCTGACCACATTATCATGGTCGCGGTTACATCAGAGGTGTCCTAGCCCCCCGCTGATGATCAGAGCGGTGATATTTGCATGAAGCTCTCAATGTGTCAATCATTATAACATCATTTACATAATTAACATAGGAAGGCAATCTAATAACTAAACACATGGACATTCTCTGACATTTTATGAATGGTTCAGTTCAGCAAATAATAAAAGGTCCACAATAGATGAATATATTATTATATCCGACAAGAACGTGCTCGCTGATCATTATTTCTTCTTTAACCAAAGCAGCCACTTCCATACTTTATATCTCATAACAGTCCTTTTTTTTTTAGGGGACTGTACTGGGAAGAGGAACATGGAGAGGTGGCGCTTATGCAAATTGACAAAGAAAAGGGTGTGTTTAAGCAGTTCTGGGGCTGTCCTTGGTGGAATGGGTGGGGCTTAAAATGTGGGAAGTATAATTCTCCGATTTTGTTTGGACTACTTCTGGATCAGCACAACCAGAACTTAATAAAATACAGGGGAACACTATGATATTCAATTTATTAGATATATAATTGAGTTTACACTACAGTTACTGTATCTTCTGCTGCATAATCAGTTAACCCATCATTAGGATAAAGTCTTACCCAAAGTTTTTAACCTTGCAATCAATGGGATGACATATAGAAAGATAGAGGTCACAACCAGGGCCAGATTTTAGAACAGGTAAAATGGGAAATGGTCCCAGGACTCTACCTCCCTGTCACCACTATGGCATGGACTACATGGCACTGCATAGCCGTGTTATTTGGGCACTGTATGGTGCAGGTACAGGTGCACTATATGGCACTTTAAGGCAATATTATGTGGGTATTGTATGGGACTATTATTTCTTTTGTATGATTTTTTTAGGGCTGTTTTATGGCAGTATCACTTTCACCGCAATTACACACTCTTCTCTGTCAAAAACTTTTGCTCAAGGGCCTGAACAAACCTTAATCCAGCCCTGGCTATAACTACTATCTGTCATTTCAATTCGTTTTATTTGTCATCCTATGGACTTTAATTTTAAAATGAAGGATGAGATGATTTAATATTTTCCTGTTCGTTTTTACACGCCTGTCAATTGATGCAATCTTTTTCAGAACTGAATCCCATAGAAATCAAGTGGATGAGTTCTAACATCAGTTTCTGACTGTTTTTCAGGTGAGCAAGCAAAGAGCACGGGGGGGGGGTGGAGATGTGAGCAGAACCTAAGAAAACAGGATTGTATTGAACCACATGATTTGCGTTTTACTTATTTCCAAATTAAATCATAATCTCCCTACTCTAATGATACATGGGTGAAACTGATGTAAGCAGAACCTAAGAAAACATGACTGTATTGAGCCACCGTATTTGAGCTGTACTAATTTCTAAATAAAATCATGATCTCCCTACTCTAATGATACATAGGTGAAACTGATGTACGCAGAACCTAAGAAAACGTGACTGTACAGTATTGAGCCACCGTAATTGAGTTTTACCAATTTCTAAATAAAATCATGATCTCTCTACTCTAAGGATACATGGGTGAAACAGATGTAAGCAGTCAAAAGAGGATAAATGTACAGGAGCACACAAAACACCCAGATTTTCCAGCTATCAATAAATGTGTGAGATTTTAAAAAAAAGGTAACTTTTAATTGTATAGCTAAAAAGGATAACAATTAGGACACACAACACATATGGTTAAAAGTAGACCAATTTAGGCTAGCAAGAAGTGGTGAGTAGAGGAGCCGTATCAAATATGCACTGATACGGCGAATGCGGCAGGGGAACGCTGTGCCGATGACCGTTCACTGAACGATTCCCAATATGATTGCTAGCCTAACAGGGAGATTAAAAGCACAGAAGCCCCACCCTGACATGTTTCGCTACATACGTAGCGTCCTCAGGGGTACAATGGGGCTAAGGGTGTACCCTTATTAGTGTATATTTGCACTTACTCTATTTACTGTGGTCACGCTCCTCTACTCACCACTTCTTGCTAGCCTAAATTGGTCTACTTTTAAACATATGTGTTGTATGTCCTAATTGTTATCCTTTTTAGCTATACAATGAAAAGTAAAATTTAATTTTAATCTCACACATTTATTGATAGCTGGAAAAACTTGGTGTTTTGTGTGCTCCTGCACATTTGTCCTCTTTTGAATGTCTATGGCCCGCCAGCTATCAGGGTCATTTCATAGTCTCTGTGAAACTGATGTAAGCAGAACCTGAGAAAACGTGACTGTACACTATTGAGCCACCGTATTTGAATTTTAATAATTTCCAAATAAAATCATGATCTTCCTACTCTAAGGATACATGGGTGAAATATATTGATCTCAAGCATTTAATGTGTAATACAATTTAATCATTTTACTCAATGGGCTGACAAAAAGAAGAATGGCTCACTAGATGCACTGAATTACTTATGTCTCCTGGTAATTACAGAAAATACAAGATTGTTTATGCAAATTTTTAATAAAATGGTGTCATTTGCCCATTTCCAGTCACAACATTCATATTTGATTCTTCAAAATTACATAGATTGAAAAAAGACACATGTCCATCAAGATGAACCTTTCTAGGACCTGTCTGTTTGATCCATGGGATAGCAAAACAAGCACTTTTACCAACTGTAGCCAATTTTGCCTCCTTCCTGACCCAAACAGCAGCCAGATGGTTTTCCTCAATCATTTAAACATAACTCATTGGTATTTTAACTATAACTCTTAATGTCATCAGTCATAAGATACATGTCTTGACCTTTAAATGCCATCATATACTTTCTAGCCTCGCATCTTATTTATTAATCTAGTCACCCTCCTTTGAACCCTTTCTGGCTCTCTAGATTGTTTTTATATCTCTCTTTATACACCTTAAAATCATTGGTGCTTTTGCAGCAGCTGCTTGACATTGAGTATAGCTGCTTAGTTTTACTGATACTGATTACTCTGTTATCCACTAATATGTTACTTGCAGCAAGTAGGTTAAGGCGTGATTAAGTGTCGCAATTAAAACTTACTGCCAAAAATGTTAATGAATATGTATGAACCGCACAAAGTTTCAATGCCAAAACTGGAATTCACTGTAGTTTTGAATCACAAAATGGAAAAAATATAAAAGATAAAGTTACAAGAAAAGAAAACTAATATTATATTATATTTTATTTCTATGGTAGAATGTCCTTTGTATTGCAAAGTATTTTTCGAGAAAATCCATTTTTTTCAAGTAGTGCAGTCATTTCATTTACAATGTTCCAGCTCTCTATAAAAGTGTCCGCGGCTTGAGAGATGACTGTGTTTTTTTCCCATCATTTCTGTTTTTCTCAGTAATGAAGAAAACCGCTGTAGCTAGAATTTATCATTCCACGTATAAGCACCGCCAGTCAAATCAGACCTTATCTAAGGGCATAACACAACTAACAAGGGGACCCCTCTAAAGGGGGTGCAGGTGATCTGTAAGGGGTGCCGGTGTATCGCCTTCTAGTTTCCGCCTTCTCCATAGGATATATCTGAATCCAGTATAACGTTTTATATACTTAATTTATACAACATATAAATGCCTGTAAATAACAAATACAACCGCTAAGTAAATAATCAGGGATTAAACACATTAACCTCCAGATGTGCTCACAGGAAGTTGTGGGGCTTTATCGCGGCAGGAACAGACGGACAGATGTTATACTGTAAATACAGAATTATAGAGGTTGGATCTAGTCATGAATTAGTGGATCTAGTCATGAATTAGATGGACTTGACTATTAACAGATTTAGGGGTTTTCTGACCACGAAAACCGTTTCTAAATTGCTCCAAAATTTGTATTCTATTATAATTAACTGCTGTCCCCCCTCCGTTTCCTGTTCCCCCATTTGTTGACCCAGAAATTATGTTTTGTCCATTGTGATGTTACTGAAGCGATTGGCTGTCTCGGTCACATGGTGCGGAGGAGATAATTGGACTATGACTGGCAACACGTAGTGACGGGCAGAGGTGTGACTACAAACTTCTGGGCTCCAATGTCATATCTGTAATAGGACTCGCCCACCTACCATGTGCCACTTATAATAATGGTATCTTATGTGGCAGAGGGCCCCCTCAAGCACCAGGGACAAGGTGTGACTGCTACCTCTATTCTTCCTATGGCTACACACCAATGGTGATGGGGAACCCGGTGAGCGACCCCTTATTCAGCAACAGATATTTTTCTATTGTTTGGAGCAACATAAAAAAAATTAAGGGTTGAAAAATCCTTAAAAAAAAGTTTTCCAGGACTATCAATTGATGATTTAGTCTTGCAGACTGTACTTTCTATTAACTATATATGTAGCTGAATACTTTCTGAATTTCTAATCCCAAAATCATTACCTTGGGACAAGCAGTTTCTTCCATGTTTCACAAGGAAGAACAGTCGGAGAGACATTTTGTTTGGAGTTACCTTTTAAATCAGAACCTGACAGAAAGTCATATTACAATACAGTGCTGACTGCAAGATGGGAGGGGCTCTGACAACGTTTATTGATTTTCATTATATCTATGGTGGCACAAGCCAATCAAGTATGAAGAGTTGAGGTGGGGTCAGCTTTTAGTTGTGCCTAGCACTGAGACTTTATACATCCCTACTATGCAGATCAACAGTAACCTTATAATCTTGTGTCTGCTTCCAATTTTCTTCCTATCTGTAACATTTTAAATGAAAACTCTAAAAACCGCCAAATCTGAAAACCTACAAATAGGTATTATTATTTTTTTGTTAGTTGAATGAAGCCACAATATAGAAATCTCAAACCCAGAATTCCTTCTAACTTGGATTACAGATAATACCTCAAATGCCAAATTATCATCTAATCACCAGGGATCTATAGGGTCCATAGGGTAGAGGAGTGTTTATACTGTGGATAGAAGCGATTACTTTTGAGTCAATGGTGGGAAATGGCTTTGTGTGACATCAGCAATGGGAAGCGCTGGGTTAGTGTTTGAGTCTATGAAGGGAAACAGTGGGAAAGTGTTGGGTCAGCAATTGGAAGTCTTGGTTGTATGTGACTTCAGCAGAGGGAAGTTGTAGGTTAATCTTGAGCTAGAGGTGATGAATGTTGCGTTGCTGTTGAGTCAGTAATGGGAAGTGTTCGGTTAATGTTGGATTAGTGTTGAGTCAGTAGTGGGAAGTGTTGGGTAAGCAGTGGTTAAGTGCTGAGGTGATGAGATGTTAGCAGTAGGATGTGTTGGGTAAGTGTAGAGCCAGTATTGGCAAATTAATTACGGTTGGGTCAGCAGTGAGAAGTGTTGGGGGGATGTGAAGTCAGCAGTGGGAAGTATTGGGTCAAGGTTGAGATAGAGGTGGAAAATGTTGGCTTTGTGTTGAATTCATGGTGGGAAGTGTTGGGGGGATGTGAAGTCAGCAGTGGAAAGTAATGGGTCAGTGTTGAGGTAGAGTTGAGAAATGTTGGCTTTGTGTTGAATTCATGGTGGGAAGTGTTGGTTTAATGTTGGGTTAGTGTTGAGTTAGTGGTGGGGATTAATGGGTATGTGTTGAAATAGCACTGGTTGATTCAGTAGTGGGATATGTTGGATTAGTGTTGGGTCACTGGTGGGAAGTGTTGGGTAAGCATTGGTTAAGTTTTGAGTTGATGAGATGTCAGCAGTAGGACGTGTTGGGTAAGTGTAGAGGCAGTAGGGGAAAATTAATTACTATTTGGGTCAGCAGTGGGAAGTGTTGGGGGGATGTGAAGTCAGCAGTGGGAAGTAATGGATTAGTGTTGAGCTATATTGGCTTTGCGTTGAATTCATGGTGGGAAGTGTTGGATTAATGTTGGGTTAGTGTTGAGTTAGTGATGGGGAGTACAGATGTAGTAGTCTTTATCTTGACTTTTAACACATTAAATACACAGTGTCAAAAAACTTTATCTTGACTTTTTCAATGACTTTTCAATGGCTTTTGTTGTGTGATATCACGTTGCAGCAAGTTATCAGAGTCAAGATAAAGATGGCTACATCCGTAATGGGTAAGTGTTGGGTTAGCAATGGTTGATTCAGTAGTGGGATGTGTTGGATTAGTGGTGAGTCACAAGTGGAAAATAAGTAATTGTTGGGTGAGCAGTGATAAGTGTTGGGTTAGTGTTAAGCTACAGTTGAGTCAAGTGTTTAGTTGATGAGAAGTCAGTAGGGTCAGAAGTGGGTAATGAGTAAGTGTGGGTTCAGTAATGAGAAGTGCTGCCTGCATGTGAAGTGAGCAGGGGAAGTCTTGGGTTAGTGTTGAGCTAGAAATGGGAAATGGTGGACTGGTTGAGACGCGGTTGAGAATTGATGGCTTAGTGTTGGGTAAGCAGTGGTTAAGTGCTGAGTTGATAAGATGTCAGCAGTAGGACATGCTGGGTTACTGTATAGCCAGCAGTGGGGAGTTAATAAGTGTTGAGTCAGCAGTGGGATGTAATAGGTCGGTGTTGAGCTAGAGGTGGGAAATGTTGTCTTTGTGTTGAATTAAATCTGGGAAGTGTTGGATAAATGTTGGGTTAGTATTGAGTTAGTGGTGGAAAGTAATGAGTAAGTCTTGAGTTAGCACTAGTTAATTCAGTAGAGAGAAGTGTTGGGTTAGTGTTGAGTCATAGAAGAAAATTAGTAAGTTTTGGGTAGGCAGTGAGAAGTGTTGGGATAGTGTTAAGCTACAGTTGGGAAATGTTGGGTTGGTGTTTAACTAGGGGTGAAAAGTGTTGAGTTAATGTTGGGTTCTGTTAGTGTTCAGACGTGACGAGTAAGTGTTGGGTTAGCAGTGGGAAGTGTTGCCTACATGTGAAGTTAGCAATGGTACATGTTGGGTTAATGCAGAGGAAGAAGTGAGTAATGAGTAAGGGTGGGGTCAGTAGTGGGAAGTTTTGCCTGCATATCGGTCAACAGTGGGACGTTTTGGGTTAGTGGTAAGATAGGGCTGGGAAATCATGGACTGGTTGAAAGAGCGGCAAAAATCGATGGGTTGCCTAGGAGTGCTGAGTTGATAAGTCCGCAGTGAGAAATTTTGAGTTAGTGTTGAGTTACTAGTTGGAAATTAGTAAGAGTTGGGTCAGCAGTGGACAGTGTTAGGTGGAAGTCAGAGGTGGGAACTGATAATTTACTGTTGAGAAATAATAGGTTGGTGTTCAGTCAAAATTGGGAAGTGTTGGGTTAATGTCGAGCCTCTGCTGGTTTAAAGCGTTGGGAAGTGCTGGGTAATTGTGGGTTCAATGGCGAAAACTGTTGGGTAAGTGTTGAGCTGACAAGGAGAAGAATTTAGTATTTACAAAAACATTCTAATTAAATAATGAAAAAAATGCAAGAAATCCACTGAACTCCACCACCAAAACATCTAGTCATTAACCCCTTCTACTAGAGAGAAACGAACCATTAGACAGGTGCAATATATCAGCAATAAAACTGAGCTCCACAGTCTGTCTTCTGCTTTATAACATCATTTTCCTCACTGCGGGGGAAAATGACTAAATATCAGCGGTAGGTGAATCTCATTGCACAGATATCAGGTCATTGCGGTGCCATAGAGACTAAAGATTCATTTCCACAGAACACATGATCCTCTATATATACTGCCAGCCAATGTTTTCATACGTCAAGAACACAGAGATAGATCGATAGATAGAGCGATAGATGATGATAGATAGATAGATAGATAGATAGATAGATAGATAGATAGACAGACAGACAGACAGACAGACAGACAGACAGACAGACAGACAGACAGACAGACAGACAGACAGATAGATAGATAGATAGATAGATATAGATAGATATTTGGAAGGGGAAAAAAAGGAAATTAATACAGATATAATGTAGCCCCAATAGTAATGCCTAAATAATACCACCATACAGTGCTAAATAAAAGAATTAAAAACGTGGCCACATAAAACTACCATATAGTGCCAATGTAATAGTACCATACAGTGAAGACATAATAGTGCCATGCAGTGCCAAAATAACAGTGTAATAATGCGCCTTGCCTATACCACTCCACAGGGTTAGGGTGGTGGGGACAGGATGGTGGAGACCCTCTGGCAATTGCCCATTTTGGTAATTTTTTAATCCAGTCCTGGATGGATAGATATAAATAATTTGCATGGTCTTCCCTCGGCCTAGAGGTATCAAAATGAGATGGAGCTCTACACTCTAACGACAGGAAACTGAAACAGCACAAATTAAGGGTTTGGCTAATCGCACCAAACATCAGAGAGTCCACAGAGTAGAACTAGAGAGCAAAAAACTAAGGGCTGGTTCCCACCTCCATTAGGGGCCTCTGTCGCAGATCCGGCCGAGATTACCGGAAACATTAGCACAACATGCTGCGCTATTCTTAACCGGTAAAACCATAGACACCCTGAAGGAAAACCTGAGGGAATCCATTAAAGTCAATGGGATCCATTGGCTGCCGGTGGCGTCCGTGGTGCAACAGAATCGGCGCTTCCAGTTATTCCCTTGTTCTGCTCTTCTGATGGAGCCGAACAACGGAATGACGAGTGCAGGTGTGAACAGGGTCTTGCGTGTATTTCCTACGAAAACTTACAATGTTCTTGCAGCTGAGTGGTCCTTCAACCTCTAGGCTCCCTAGCAGCCGCTATTGCTGTTACGGCCATTTCTTCAAAGAGTCCCCTATATTGACCGTCTCATCTGAATGTACAAGGACTCCGGACTCTGTATTGACCTCCATGCTGGAAGATTAAAAAAAAATCCAACATGGCTCCCTCCATGGAAAATGTAAATTCTGGTGATGGAGAGCTTCAGCCATGCAGACCTCATCTCCCTGTATTGTCTTGTGTTGTAATTACAGCCGCGTTTACAGATTAACAGACGTCTCGCCGCACAATAATTGTCAAATAAATCCCATCGTCTGCGACATTACACCAGGAGTTATTGATACGGTTTGTGAGGCTGATAATTAGGAGCATATTTCTGAAACTAATTACCGCCAGCAGCCTCCGCTGAAAATGTTATACACTATACGACGTCTGATGCCGGGGATTAAACTGGACTTGACATTCCCTTGTAAAACCCCATTAGTGAAATGAAACCCTCCAGAACAGATTGTGATACATCGGGTCATTCATCAAGGGGCAATCTGATATTCTTCCTCTTCTTCATTTAAAGGGACCCTCCAGCTGAAGATAGAGTCAAGCATTGGGTGACACCGCTGCATCCACCTGGGTCTAGATGTGGGCGAACGGGGATTACATAGTAGTGAACGAGATTAAATAGCAACGAATGAGATTACATAAGAATGAATGGGATTGCATAACAAGGAATGGGATTACACATCAAATAATGGGATTATATAGTAGTGAATGGAATTACATAGCAATGCATAGGATTACATAATAATGAATGGGATTACATAATAATGAATGAAGTTACATAGTAGTGATTTGATGGAGATTACACAGTAGTGAATAGGATTACATAGTAGTGATTGGAATTATATTGTACTAAATGATCGATTGCATCAAAGTGATTGAGATTACGTAGTAATGAATGAGATTGTATAGTAGTGATTGGGATTACATTGTACTAAATGGGATTGTTTAGCATTAAATGGGATTGTATAGCAATGAATGGGATTACATAGTAGTGATTGAAAGAGAGATTATACAGTAGTGAAAGGAAATACTTAGGGATGATTGGGATTACATTGCCCTAAATGAGATTGCAAAGTAGTGAAAAAGATTGCATAGAAATGAATGAGATTACATAGGAATGAATGAGATTACATAGTAGTGATTGGGATTACATTGTAATATATGGAATTACAAAGAGATTACATAGAAGTGAATGAGATTACAGGGTAAAGAATGGAATTACATAGCAGTAAATAAAATTCTATAGTAATGAATGAAATTGCATAATATTGAATTCAATTACATCGTAGTAAATGGGATTACATAGCAGTGATTGAGATTATATAGTAGTGATTGGTATTAAATTTTACTAAATGTTACTGCAATACAGTGAAAAAGATTGCATCGAAGTGAATGAGATTACATAGTAATGAATGGGATTACATTGTAGTGATTGGGATTACACAGTAGTGATTGATATATTTTGATTACAAAGTGGTGAATAAGATTAATTAGTAGTGAGTTGCATAGTAATAAAGAAGATTAAATAGTCGTGAATGGGATTACATAGTGATAAATTAAATTACAAAGTAGTGCAAAAGATTGCATCAAAGTGAATAAGATTACATTGTAATGAATGAGATTATATAGCAGTGAATGGGATTACACAGTAGTGATTGAGATATTACGATTACATAGTGGTGAATACGATTAATTAGTAGTGAGTTGCATTACATAATAATAATAATAATAAAGAATATTATATAGTTGTGAATGGGATTACATAGTAGAGATTGGGATTACTAAATGGGATTAGTACAAGTGATTGATTGCATCGAAGTGAATGAGATTACACAATAATAAATGAGATTGTATAGTAGTGATTGGGATTACATTGTACTAAATCGGATTACATAGCAATGGGTTTCCATAGTAGTGATTTAATGGAGATTACAAAGTAGTGAATGGTATTACTTAGAGATGAATGAGATTACATAGTAGTGATTGGGATTACATTGTACTAAATTGTAGTACAAAGAGATTGCATAGAAGTGAATGAGATTACAGAGCAATGAATGGGATTACACAGCAGTAAATAAAATTACATAGCAACGAATTGAATAGCATAATATTGAATACAATTACATAGTAGTAAATGGGATTACAAACTAGTGATTAAGATATTGAGATTACATAGTAGTGAATGGGATTACATAGTAATGAATGAGATTACATTGTAGTGAATGAGATATTGAGATGAAATAGTAATGAATGAGATTATACAGTAGTGATTGGTATTACATTGTACTAAATGGGACTACAACATAGTGAAAAAGATTGCATCGAAGTAAATGAGATTACATAGAAATGAATGAGATTATATTGTAGTAATTGGGTTTACATAGTAGTGATTGATATATTGAGATTACATAGTGGTGAATAAGATTAATTAGTAGTGAGTTGCATTATATATTAATAAAGAAGATTAAATAGTAGTGAATTGGATTATATAGTAGTGAATGGGATTACATAGTAGTGAATGGGATTACATAGTAGTGAATGAGATTAGATTGTAGTGAATGGGATTACATAGTAGTGAATGGGATTACATAGTAGTGAATGAGATTAGATTGTAGTGAATGGGATTACATAGTAGTGAATGAGATTAGATTGTAGTGAATGGGATTACATAGTAGTGAATGGGATTACATAGTAGTGAATGAGATTAGATTGTAGTGAATGGGATTACATAGTAGTGAATGGGATTACATAGTAGTGAATGAGATTAGATTGTAGTGAATGGGATTACATAGTAGTGAATGAGATTAGATTGTAGTGAATGGGATTACATAGTAGTGAATGGGATTACATAGTAGTGAATGAGATTAGATTGTAGTGAATGGGATTACATAGTAGTGAATGGGATTACATAGTAGTGATTGAGATATTGAGATTACATAGTGTTGAGTAAAATAATTATTTTTGAGTTGCATTACATAGTAATAAAGAAGATTAAATAGTAGTGAATGGGATTACATAGTAGTGAATGAGATTACATTGTAGCGAATGGGATTACATAATAGTGATTGATATATTGAGATTACATAGTGGTGAATAAGATTAATTAGTAGTGAGTTGCATTATATAGTAATAACAAAGATTACATAGTAGCGAATGGGATTACATAGTAGTGAATGAGATTGTATAACTGATCATTTTTGATAATGTTTCCACAGATCTATAAATATTTTCTTTAGCTGCTCATTTAAAAGGGTTCTAAAACTTTAAAAATGTTAAAGGGGTCCCCCAACAATAAGATGATCACAAGTGTCCTGCTGCGCGGACTCCCAGCGATAAACTGCAATCTGTGTGGGAATCTAGTAGCAAGTGTTTTTGTAGCTGCTTATCTGCTCTGGTAAAACAGATGAAAGCTAAACGGGGGACCCCCAAATTTACTGAGAATTCACTAATAGGGTATATGAAAAGGGGTTTTATAAACCAGACTGCCCCATTAAAGAGGACGTCTCTCACTCATGAGCACCCTATATATTTGACAGCCCAGTGATTTCAGTAAGAACTATGTAATGCTTTATTTCTCCTACTCAAGAGCAGTGGGGGCAGAGCTCCTGCTGCAGTCAGTTGCCTTACAGCCAGACAGAGGTGTGAAACGAGCACCACATCAAGCACCACATCAAGGCACCGGATTATCAGTGTTGTGGAAATCAATGGCTTAAAATATATATATTAGACTGAAATTTACATGAGTGTTCCAAAAGACACTCACGCTAGGAACTTTATCCAGCTTCTTAATCAGGAGATTTCATACCGATATATATAGAGAGAGGAGAAATAACACACAGATGCTGCTGGTATGCTCAAAATACTCCTCTGGGGGTTTATTGCCAAACTCAATTACAATAATATCATTCAAAAGGGGTGTAGGCTTGAGGTTAACCAATCAGAGGCAATGTGACAATAACTCTTATTCAGCCAATATCAGCCCATAAGAATATTTCAAATTCATTATTATAATTCTTCATTAAAATGCTGACATCAGGTAACACAAGAGACAAGTGTACAACATAGTGGTGTAAAATGTTCTTTCCCATGAGGGAGTTTGCTGCGATAACGACAAATAGTTGCACTTTATGTCTGGGCGTTCAGCCAATCCACTAGCCATGGATGCATGAAGACCACACGATGAACACATAGTGATAACACATTTCTTTGAGACTCGAGCTGAACTATGTAGAGGAAAGGTTATTGAAAGAATGCAGAATACATATCTTCGCAAATCGGCATCCTGTTTGATAATTCATAATGTAATTTAATACAAAGAATATAAGTAAATGGACCATCCGTCACATCAGATATTCTGGATTCTCACACGGCATAGAAAAGTGATATAAATCTCAATGATAATGGTAGAGAACCTTCAGAAAGCCCTGAATACAACGTTTACACCAATTCTACTCCTATAGATCGTTTTTCATCAGATGAATTTCGAAATTGGTTCTCTCTGCTCAATCTTCTGGTTTTGTGAAATTCCACATTACATTGCAGTGCCAGATTATCAGAACTTTCTGTTAGATTACCAATTGTTTGGATCTCTAATGTACACATTTGACATTCAGAGCAACTTTTATAGAAGAATTTTTGTAGGACTTTAAGAAAAAGGGTAGACCTCTCAAGAGAGTAGGCAAATCTCCAGATTGCACAACATTCTGACAAAACACTGACCTCTCCCCGTTCCTGCAGCCCAATTCACTCCCGGGCACCGGCGCAGACAAAGTGCTGAGATCGGGGCTGGCGTCAAGACTTTGTTTACAGTGGCACCCAGGAGTGAAAAGGACTCCAGGAACGGAGAGAGGTGAGGGTCTGCACATCTGGTCTGGGGTCCGTATATTGTAGTTCTAGTTTGGGATCTGTATTTAGGGGACTTGGGGTCTGTATTTAGGTTGCTAGGTATGTATTTATTTAGGGGCTCTGATCTGGAGTCTGTATTTATTTTGGGGGTCTGGACTGGGGTGTGTATTTATTTTGGGGGTCTGGACTGTGGTGTGTATTTATTTTGGGGGTCTGTATTTAGATGGCCCATATTTATTCAAGGGCTCTTGTTTGTGTTTTGTATTTATTTAGGACAAAAAAACAAACTGAGACCCTGGGTAGTCAGCAGGTATAATATACGCGATCAACAGAAGGAATGCCTGCAGGCAAACAAAACCCTTTTTCCTGACCACCCCAATTAATAATATGAATTATATTTTATTAAGCTACGTGTAGCAAAAAGACAGACCACATAAATGTTCTCTAAAATTATCACTGCCAAAAGCCGAGAGTGAAAGTAAGCCGCTGGTGCAAACACAGCACCGTGTTAACAACCTTAAGTCAGCACTGATAAGGCATGTAGCAAGTTACATTGACTAAATGAAGGCAGTGAGTTCGGCTAAGGCAGGAATTAAAACAGGCAGAGCCCCCCCGACATGTTTCGCTAACTAGTAGCGTCCTCAGGGGTACACGGGGCTAATGGCGGCGCGGCAAAAAAACGACTCCTCTTAAGGGAGTGTGAGATGATGTAGAAGTGGATGGGGGGTGTGTCAGAGCAAACCACCAATCAGGCGGAACAAAAGAACACCACCGACAGAGGGAGCGAACCGTCCAATGACGAGTGGCATAACAAAGAGCCAATGACGAGCAGAGGACCGAGCATGCGCACTGTCAAAAGTCACGGTGATAGTCTAAAAACGGCGCGCCTGCGCAATAAGAAAGGAGTGGGACTTAGAGCGAAATGTCACATAACAAAGGCATAGCAAAGTGGCGCAGGCGCAGTCGGGGTCATTATGGACTCAGTACAGAAACCAAGAATCCCCCCCACCATCATCAGACGGTAAGTATATGTGGCTGTAGGTAGAACCCAAACAAAAAACCCCCATTTATAGGAATAAAATAATAAAACAGCAGCCGCCACGCTAAATATGCGGTCAGATCAAGCAATAGTAAACAGGAATAGATGATATATAGTGTAGTCTAACATCGCCCCTCCATCAGAGGAGGCGTTTAGCAAAATAGGTATAAAGGCAGATCAAATTGGCAGGAGACCGACATAGAGGAAATCGACACATTACAGAGTAAATAGAAATCCGTATATCCATATATGATGCAAAAAGGGATCGACAGATAAAGTCATAAAAAGGCACTGTAGGTGAATCCTTCATTCAGCCCCTGAGGGGTCATAGAATTGAGGCGGTGAATCCACCGTGCCTCCTCCTGTAGGAGCTTACGGTCCAGATTCCCCGCCCTAGGGCCTAATTTCATCTGTGCAATACCCCAAAATTGGAGCAGCTTGGGATTACTCGAATGGAACCTATGCATATGTCTTGAAAGAGTGGTGTCTTCCTTAAGGTTAATGGTACTCAGGTGTCTAGACACTCTCCTCCTTAGTTCCTGCAGAGTCTTACCGACATATAATTTGGGGCAAGGACATCTGGCCAGATATATAACCCCACTACTTTGACAATTAAGAAATTGTTTTATACCGTATGTCTTCCCATCAAGAGGGTTGGTGAATCTCTTAACCCTGGGCATCAAAGGGCAAAAAGAGCATCTGCCACATGGATGAAACCCTATAGCAGGTGATCTCAACCAGGTAGATGGGGTATTAGAAGATGTTGACGAGTAGTGGCTGTGTACCAAAAGGTCACGCAGATTTTTACCCCTACGATAGGTAATAGTAGGATTAGGAGAGATAGCGTCTTTTAAATCAGGGTCAGCAGTAAGAATAGACCAATGTTTTTTCAAAACATTAACAACCTGGGAAGAGCATACATCGAAAGTGCCAATACAACGAATGGCACTGGATGATGTTGACATTGCAGATGTGGTACCTCTGTCAGAAAGTAGATCATGTCTATGGGACGCCCTAGCCCTGGCATAGGCCCTATGTAACCACTTTTTAGGATACCCCTGTGCCAAGAATTTTTGATAGAGTCCATCGCATTCTCTTTGAAAAGATAGTTCAGTGGAACAATTGCGCTTGGCTCTCAGATATTGACCTATAGGTATCCCTCTCTTAAGGGCAGGGGGGTGATGACTGTCCCAGTGTAAAAAACTATTAGTAGCCGTAGCTTTACGAAAAATATCAGTTTGGACACCGCCACCAGGGTCCAGAGAGATTTTAAGATCAAGAAAATTAATCACCCGATCGTGTATATCAAAGGTGAATTTCATGCCAATGGAATTATTATTGAGCATAGACATAAAGTCAGTGAATGTATTTACATCCCCATCCCACAGGATGAGAATGTCATCAATATATCTTCCCCAGAAGGAGATATGTGAGGTGAAAAAGAGGAGATCATCAGAGAAAACGATGGTATCTTCCCACCAACCAAGAAAGAGGTTGGCGTAAGTGGGTGCACATACAGTGCCCATGGCTGTGCCTTTTATCTGATGATAATATTTAGCATCAAAAGTGAAGAAATTATGAGTAAGCAGAAAACTTAATAGTGACAAAACAAAATTATTGTGTCGTTGAAATTGTGTGCCTTTAGTGCTCAAATAGTATTGTACTGCAGTGAGACCTAGATCGTGTTGGATGTTAGTGTATAATGACTCTACGTCTATGCTCGCCAATATGGTGGTGGAAGTGACATTAATCTCCTGGATCCTGGTGACGGTGTCCTTGGTGTCCTTAAGATAGGACGACAAAGAAGAAACAAAGGGGGACAAAATTTCATCTACATAGAGGCTTATCCCCTGCGTCAGGTTGTCATTTCCCGACACAATGGGTCTACCAGGGATAGGGCGTTTATTTTTATGAACCTTTGGTAGTGCATAAAAGGTTGCCAGAGTGGGAGTAGGATTGTATAGACGCTTGAATTCGTCCATAGTAATAAGATCATTACTTTTAGCATCAGTGAGAAGATCATATAGTTCTGACAGGTAACTGATGGTAGGATTCCCTCTTAGAGTGACATAGGTAGTGTGATCATCAAGTAACCTATGGACCATGCCTGTATAATCAACACGGTCCATGATCACTATGTTGCCTCCTTTATCGGAAGGTTTAAAGAGGCTCTGTCACCAGATTTTGCAGCCCCTATCTGCTATTGCAGCAGATCGGCGCTGCAATGTAGATTACAGTAACGTTTTTATTTTTAAAAAACGAGCATTTTTGGCCAAGTTATGACCATTTTTGTAGTTATGCAAATGAGGCTTGCAAAAGTCCAAGTGGGTGTGTTTAAAAGTAAAAGTCCAACTGGGCGTGTATTAGGTGCGTACATCGGGGCGTGTTTACTACTATTACTAGCTGGGCGTTCTGACGAGAAGTATCATCCACTTCTCTTCAGAACGCCCAGCTTCTGGCAGTGCAGATCTGTGACGTCACTCACAGGTCCTGCATCGTGACGGCCACATCGGCACCAGAGGCTACAGTTGATTCTGCAGCAGCATCAGCGTTTGCAGGTAAGTCGATGATACCTGCAAACGCTGATGCTGCTGCAGAATCAACTGTAGCCTCTGGTGCCGACACGATGCAGGACCTGTGAGTGACGTCACAGTGCTGCACTGCCAGAAGCTGGGCGTTCTGAAGAGAAGTGGATGATACTTCTCGTCAGAACGCCCAGCTAGTGAAAGTATTAAAAACGCCCCGATGTACGCACATAATACACGCCCACTTGGACTTTTACTTTAAACACGCCCACTTGGACTTTTGCAAGCCTCATTTGCATAACTACAAAAATGGTCATAACTTGGCCAAAAATGCTCGTTTTTTAAAAATAAAAACGTTACTGTAATCTACATTGCAGCGCCGATCTGCTGCAATAGCAGATAGGGGCTGCAAAATCTGGTGACAGAGCCTCTTTAAGTACCAAGTTGTCATTACTGCATAGATCATCCAGTGCCATCCTTTCATCACTACTAAGATTCCCAGAGGACATGGATCTATCACCTCTAAGCTTCTTAAGATCATGACAAACCATCTTGCCAAAATTGTCGATGTGACTGTACTGGGAAAAGGGGGGAGTGAGCTTGGACTTCGGACGTAGAGAAGAAAAGGGGCCGACAGCTGCAGGGGCTCCGAATTCGTTCTAATGAAGTAAACTTTCAAGATCCCTCATGGTATTAAGTTCCATGTATTGGCACTTTCGATGTATGCTCTTCCCAGGTTGCTAATGTTTTGAAAAAACATTGGTCTATTCTTACTGCTGACCCTGATTTAAAAGACGCTATCTCTCCTAATCCTACTATTACCTATCGTAGGGGTAAAAATCTGCGTGACCTTTTGGTACACAGCCACTACTCGTCAACATCTTCTAATACCCCATCTACCTGGTTGAGATCACCTGCTATAGGGTTTCATCCATGTGGCAGATGCTCTTTTTGCCCTTTGATGCCCAGGGTTAAGAGATTCACCAACCCTCTTGATGGGAAGACATACGGTATAAAACAATTTCTTAATTGTCAAAGTAGTGGGGTTATATATCTGGCCAGATGTCCTTGCCCCAAATTATATGTCGGTAAGACTCTGCAGGAACTAAGGAGGAGAGTGTCTAGACACCTGAGTACCATTAACCTTAAGGAAGACACCACTCTTTCAAGACATATGCATAGGTTCCATTCGAGTAATCCCAAGCTGCTCCAATTTTGGGGTATTGCACAGATGAAATTAGGCCCTAGGGCGGGGAATCTGGACCGTAAGCTCCTACAGGAGGAGGCACGGTGGATTCACCGCCTCAATTCTATGACCCCTCAGGGGCTGAATGAAGGATTCACCTACAGTGCCTTTTTATGACTTTATCTGTCGATCCCTTTTTGCATCATATATGGATATACGGATTTCTATTTACTCTGTAATGTGTCGATTTCCTCTATGTCGGTCTCCTGCCAATTTGATCTGCCTTTATACCTATTTTGCTAAACGCCTCCTCTGATGGAGGGGCGATGTTAGACTACACTATATATCATCTATTCCTGTTTACTATTGCTTGATCTGACCGCATATTTAGCGTGGCGGCTGCTGTTTTATTATTTTATTCCTATAAATGGGGGTTTTTTGTTTGGGTTCTACCTACAGCCACATATACTTACCGTCTGATGATGGTGGGGGGGATTCTTGGTTTCTGTACTGAGTCCATAATGACCCCGACTGCGCCTGCGCCACTTTGCTATGCCTTTGTTATGTGACATTTCGCTCTAAGTCCCACTCCTTTCTTATTGCGCAGGCGCGCCGTTTTTAGACTATCACCGTGACTTTTGACAGTGCGCATGCTCGGTCCTCTGCTCGTCATTGGCTCTTTGTTATGCCACTCGTCATTGGACGGTTCGCTCCCTCTGTCGGTGGTGTTCTTTTGTTCCGCCTGATTGGTGGTTTGCTCTGACACACCCCCCATCCACTTCTACATCATCTCACACTCCCTTAAGAGGAGTCGTTTTTTTGCCGCGCCGCCATTAGCCCCGTGTACCCCTGAGGACGCTACTAGTTAGCGAAACATGTCGGGGGGGCTCTGCCTGTTTTAATTCCTGCCTTAGCCGAACTCACTGCCTTCATTTAGTCAATGTAACTTGCTACATGCCTTATCAGTGCTGACTTAAGGTTGTTAACACGGTGCTGTGTTTGCACCAGCGGCTTACTTTCACTCTCGGCTTTTGGCAGTGATAATTTTAGAGAACATTTATGTGGTCTGTCTTTTTGCTACACGTAGCTTAATAAAATATAATTCATATTATTAATTGGGGTGGTCAGGAAAAAGGGTTTTGTTTGCCTGCAGGCATTCCTTCTGTTGTATTTATTTAGGGGGTCTGATCTGGCGTTTGTATTTATTTAGGGGTCTGGTGTCTGCATGTTGGGTGTCTGAGGTCTGTATTAGTTTAAGCGCTCTGGTCTATGATATATATTTATTTAGCGCGGTCTGTATTCATTTTGGGGAGTGATAAAGGGTGTCATATGCAATATTTATGATACAAATGCCATAGTTTGGGGGTGTGCGTCCTATATAAATGGACTGAGCATAAGGGAAGATTTTTTGAAGGTGCTCTACGCCCATCCAGCGATTTTAAGAGTCTTCATGATGTACCTTCCAAAACTATGGTAAGTATGCTTTAGGGTCTTTTTGAAATCATGCATTGATGGTCTAGCATGTGTGATCAGTGGGGGTCTCACCGCAGGGACCAACACGATCAGCAGAACGAAGGGGTTGAGGAGCTTGCTGGAGCGCGGTGGGCTCTTTACTGCCCATGCTGCGGGTACCACTGGTACAATTAATTTGATGGGCAGAGTTGCAGTACCAGACACAACCACACGGGGTGGACAACACTTGATCATGTGCTGCTGTGACGGGATCGCTGCATTCCTAAGGATAGACCATCGATATAAAATCCCAGAAAACTCCTTTAAATGCAGGAATCTTGGGCTTGAGATGTCTCCAGAGACTGTGGATGGAGACCTGATGGCAGATAATGTCTTATTGTCCGTGCACGATATCACTTCTAGTCTTTTTTTTTCTGGACAGGACATCGTCCTTTTTCCTGCAAACAATAGATGTGATTTTGGCTCAGCTGGAAAATGAGGTCACTGGGTACACATTCTCTCCGGCAAAAGGGAACTTTTAAAAATCACCAGCAGGTGTCATTGGCCGGTAAGCTGAAACGAGGCCCCGTGCCCACATGAGCGTCTCTATAGCTGTGCACATTTGTTGCATAACTATGTCTTCTGGTTTCATATAAATAAAAGAATAATCATTGTATAATGAAAAGTTCTACCACTTTCCCATATACTTTGTGTTTCAATTTTACAAAATCTCTGCTTGCTTCTATGAATAGGAACATTCTTGTTTACATCCAGATACTGAAAACAGTGCAGATTTAACCTGCACTGATACATTGTAACAAACTGTGAGGACAGGAGAAAGATATGTGCTGCTGATGTGTTTTGCTCAGAGAGGATTTTCTAGACTGGATACAATTGTAGCAAATACTCAGCTGTAAGAAGTATTACGTGTGTACGGGTTTTCAGCCTCAGCATATAAAAAAAATATTTTCCATTCACTGACAGCAAGTAGAAAATGGTGAAGAATTGAAACATGAAGTATTTGGAAAGTTGAAATTTTTAGTAATACAGTGATTTGGGCAGATAACTAGACAATGGTCAGTGAGATATATGCCTGTCCCTCAATCTATGTACAGACCTTAATGGGCCGAAACATACTTAATATAATTACCTAATTCATTATAATTATCGGAGTAGTCACAGGGTAAAGGCTCCAAGCGGTTTCATCCAGTTTTATGATCATGATATAGAATGAAACTTATGATGTCTACATGATGCTGGGTATATGTAGAGGGGGAGATCGTGGGCAATAGTCAAGGCTTGAAGAGAACCTGTCACTAGCCCAAAAAATTGCAGCTGAAATCTCAGTTAGATTGCAGGCGCCTCACAGATTCTGATGCTTTTTATTTTTTTCTTCTAGCCCCCACCGTTCCTGAGATATCGGGGCAGTTAGTTCTGGTGTCCGATATGCAAATGAGACCTTCGACTGCCAAGTGGGCGGTTACCTCTTATCAAGTGACAGGTGCTACCCGCCCACTTGACAGTCAAAGGCCTTATTTGCATATCGGACTACAAAACTTAAGACACTGATATCTCAACAACGGTGGGGGCTAGAAGAAAAATACAAAAAGTGGCAGAATCTGTGAGGCACCTGAAATCTAAGGCTGTGTTCACACCGAGTTTTTTGCAGGAGGAAAATTCCTCCTGCAAAAACTGCTCCAGACGTTTTTTGCACAGTGGTTTGACAAAAACTCGTCAAAACACTCGTCGAGGTGTTTTTTTACCCTTTCCGACTGATTGAAATGGGGTTTTGGAGGCGGAAACCGCCTCAAGATGGGTCATGTTGCTTCATTTTACGGCAACGCGGTTTTTTTTGCTCGCGGTAAAAAAACTCGTCCAATGGGAGGCATTTTTTGACGAGCTTTGTGGAGCGGTTTCCGCGCCAAAAAACTTGTCAAAAAAAACTCTGTGTGAACAGGGCCTTACTGAGATGTCAGCTGCAGGTTTTTGGGCAGGTGACAGGTTCTCTTTAAAGTATACCTATCATTAACATATTTGATATATATGAGCCTTCATTGTCTTATATATGGGAAATGCAGCCCCATAATAGGAACTCAGCCATCTGTGATCCACTGTACATGTGACTATGGGAAACGTTGTAATATACGTTATTATTTAGTAGAAGTCAAAACCTTTTCCTGCAGAGGGGCCGACCTTACAGTGGATGGTGCCTTGTGCCTTGTCCTTTATTAGCACCCTGCCTACATCGTGTAGAGTCATACAGTGTACAAATAACCGCACCATACAATGCCTAGTTATAAGCACTGTATAGTATGGTGCCAGTGATGTAACGATCGTGGTCGTAGGTGGTGCCACAGTGACCATGACCGGAGGGTAAGCGCCGCTTTGAACTGAATCCAGTTGAAGATTCTCACCTGTCCCTCCATGTGCCTATTGCCGAGTCCACATGCCCCTTTTCTATATCAGGAGCCGGCACTCAAAATCTATTGGTTATGAAAATGGGCAGCGTCAGGACGTTGTGTGGCGGGTCCTGTTGTGTGCCAGGGCCTGATGTGGCAGGGGGTCCTTGTGTTCTGAGCCCCGAAGACAAGAGGAGCGAGTAGTGGTGAGTAAATGCTTTTTTATGTCTGATTTAGAAGTTTGGGGGGTCCATTCAAAAGTGTGGCATGGGGCCCAGCCCTTCTAGTTGCGCCCCTGTATGGGAACCATATCACATGATATACCGTACATTACATAAATAGTAGTGCCACACAATGTAAAGACCAACATACAGTGACTAAATAACAGCTCCATACATAAAGGGATCTTATAACAGTGCTATACTATGTCAAAAATAATCTGCTATACAAATAATATAGAGTTTCATGGTAGGTGCAGACCGTCAGCTGGGGTGACTGATGCTCCCTGTGTATCGAAGGCAAGGAGGAGGGGGATGCGGCTGCGGCTTCTGTTTCTCTGTGACTGTGAGGCAGCATGCTGCGAGAGGGGCAGGGGAGCAGAAGTGAAGAGAAATCTGACCTGCTCAGTGTGAACAGCAGAGAACTACACACAAATAAGGGCAAACATCACAACTAAAAAGGCAAACAAGCCCACAAAGAAAACATACAAATAATAGTAAAACATCTACATGACCCATAGCAATGGATGCAAAAATCTGCAGGTTAGATACAACATTTCTGGCTGCTCAACATCTAATACATGTCTACAGCTTCCTGGGAGGGATATTTATTCTAAGACTAGGTCCACATTAAGTTATTTTTTAATTTTATAAATAGGTCACAAGAAAAAAGCTGGCAGACCCATTTTACAGAGAATCAGTGACTTATATATCGGGCAAACATAAATAGTTGTTCTTGTCGAATTCTCAAATCCTATTAAATGTGTGAATCAATACAAGAGGGACTGAAGTAGCGGATGCTGAGGAGCAAGTGTCGCCCGTTTAGTGAAGCACGGACCTGCAACCCTTAGGTATGTGAACATAATGACCTTCAAGAGATTGCCCAACAACCCCTTACCATATACCCTATTAGGGCACATAGATATTATAGGAGGGTCCCGAGTTCAACAAGACCCTTGTCCATTAGCCAGAGCAGAGAGCCACTTGCAAAAAGTAGCTCTCGCTCTGGCGGCCCCAGTCCGTCTGTATAGTACTTGGTTGGCCAATTATTTAATTGACTGGCATGTAATACTATATATCCCCTGCAGATGGCCATGGGGGGGGGGGTTCTGAACCACAGGCTGATCACCTGGCAAGGGCATAGAGGCAGACCAGGCAGCTGCTATGGGGCCCTTGGAGAGAGGGGACCTAGTCCTGGTTGGTCCCATCCTTTTTGCTACTAGGTGTTGGAAACCTGCACAGGACTCCCCTCTTTGTTAGAAAATAAAGGAGGTGGGCAATAGATCCATGGAAAGAGCGTGAAGGAGGAAACACACATTACGCCCCTTTGTCCTGGGTGGTTAATTTTTAAGTTTTTCGTTTTGCTATAGGGCCCCTCTCTTCTATGTCACCAGGCCAAATTAAAAAAAACAAAAACATTTTTATAAAATAATCAGCTTATGGTGCCTGAATAAGTCCTTCTTACCGGGACCTTTTCTTGCATGCTCCATTAGGTCATTGTAAAATAAAAAAATTAGAGAACAAAGTCTCATACCCAAACTATCTAAATGATGGTCTTCAAAGATAATTATCAAGAAAAAAAGAGATTGTGGACGGCTGATGGGCCTTCCATTTAGACCATTTGCTGCTGATTTTTGGCTTCTTTTCGTGAAACGAATGAGAATGTAAGTTGCCGACTAAACACAGAAATGGAAAGTTGATCTGCCGTGTTAGATTTTTTCGGTTGCTGTCGGGTGCAGTTCTTGGGAAGTCATTCATGCCACACAACAGATCTGCATCCCATAAATAGAGGACCAAACCAGGCCGCAGATCAAGGCAGAGATCGATCAGAGATTTATAGTTTTTACTTATTTACTGTGGTCCAAAACAACCTTCACAGACCGGCCGTGAGCGTCAAGTCGTACATAAAACGTCCATCCGAAATCCCTAATGTAATTGCTAAATATTTCTTCACTGTTCCCCAATGTGACTTCACTTCTAGATACAGACTAATTATACGTTTCACCAATAAAATTCCCCTTTGCATATTGCTAGTTATGGGTACACTTTAGGCTTCGTTCACATCTGTGCCAGGGTTCCGCTCTGACGTTCCGTTGGAGCTTTCCGTCAGACCGGGACCCTGACTAAAACAAACGGAAACCATAGGAACGTCAGAACGGGACCCTGACGCAGATGTGAACGAAGCCTTAATATGTCTTTTCTTTTTCATCCTTCAAAGTTTAAATATCCATAAAATCCTGATGTTTAATGAACCTTATTGAACAAATTAATACTGCTTAAAGGGGGGGATGGTTCATCAAGACAACCCATTGTTAAAAGGAAGCCGGCCCAGCGATCATTCGGCCCAGCGATCATTCGGCCCAGCGATCATTTGTCCCAGCGATCATTCAGCCCAGGTCCAGCATCGGTGATTGTTCCCAGCCTTACACTTTCCCTGCAGCGGCCACTTCAGGGGAAATGTAGAATTACAAGCCAGATATTTAAAGAGAACTTGTCAAGTCCCCAAAAAAGCTAAATCCCCACCACACCTTTATTCCTGCCTTCCCCCTGATTGCAGAGTTTTTTTTAAATTTATCTCTCTACGTGTCTCTGTTCCCTCCCGCAATATGCCCTGTTTGTTTTGACAGCTAATATTCTAATACATTATTAAATTCACATCTGAGCGGTCTCCATCGCCAACCAGTGTCAATAAGGTGTGGACATAAGGCAGTCTGACAGAAAAAGGGCACCATTTTGGGGAACATATAAGGAACTGTATACCTTTTAAAAAAAATATTTGGGGGGGGGGGGTAGAAAAAAAAACAGCAATTCTGGCATTGGCTTTTATTTTTATGGCATTCCCCAAACAGTATAAACGACATGAAAAGTTTATACTGCGGGTCGGTACATTATCAAATTTATAAACTGACGTTTTTTGATGTTTTACTACTTTCGCATAAAAAAAACACTTTGTTTTTGTGTCGCTGTATGCCAAGACTCAAAACATTTTTATTTTTCCTTCGACAGAGCTGTATGAGGGGTTTTGGGTGCATAAAACTTTTTGATCACTTTTTATTCAGTTTTTTGAGAGGAGAGATGAACAAATAACAGCAATTCTGGAATGGTTTTTCAGTACACATCCATGCGGGATGTGTAGGTTTTATTATGTTTTAATTTTTAGCAATTTTAAAGGGGTTGTCCGCTACCAGACAACTGATAACCTGTCCACCGGATAGGTCATCAGTATATGATTTGTGGAGATCCGATACCCGAATTCCACGTGAATCTGCTGTTCCAGCCGCCTCTGGGCACCGGGTGTCATTGTACAGTATGCAATGTACGGATCCAGAAGCAGACGGCTCCATACATTGCATAGCGGCTGTGCTGCCGAACTGCAGCTCTGCTCCTATTCACTTGAATACTACAGAATTGCAGCTCGGCCGCTATTTTATGACCGGAGCCAACTGCTTCCTGCATGAACATCCAGTGCCCGGAGGCAGCCGGAGCAGCTGATGGGTACGGGGTCCAGGTCAGACCCCTACAGATCATTTACCGATGACCTATCCAGTGGACCAGTGGACCAGTTTTAGTCCCACTATGGGACTCGAGCATTCGATCATTTGATTACTTCTATAATATACTGCAATACTTCTGTATAGTATTGTATTATGCCTCTGGCAGGGTCAAATAGGAATACAAAAATGTTAGACCTGGGAGCCTTCATTAGGCTCATGGATGCTATGAAAACCCATCGGGGGCTGATGGGGAGGACAGAGGAAGCGCCATAACCGCTTAGATGTGCGGTTACATGTCCTTCAAGTTCAACCAAAGGATGGGAGAAAGGGAAGGGATGGCAGAAATTCTAGATCTTTTTTTTACCCTTATTAAACTAGAGGAAGGTTTTAAAAAATTAAAAAATAAGAAGAAAAAGAAAAAATTACCCAATAAGGCATTAACCAATCTTCCCTAAAATGAAAAAATTCCCAAGTGGCGATCAGACTGGATCAACATCAACAGTTGCTATTGATCGCGGCATCTAAGGGGTTAAATGGGATCAGAGCCAGTTTCGATCCCGGCCCTTGCAGCAGTGTGTCAGCAGTATGTTACCCACAGCGGGCTCGCACCTTCCCGGTGCCGTACATTTACGGTGCTTTACGCTAAGGCCAGGCCATCAGCACCGTAAATGTACGACGCATGGCAGGAAGGGGTTAAATGAATGGCCATCCATATAGTACATGGAGGAGCCTGTTAATAGAGCTGCTCTGCTTCATAAAGAGGGGTCCCAAGTTGGAGGATCTCCCCTATAACGTCCATATAATAGGTCTTTTGGAATTTTATTTAAAAATGTCGACATAAAATTCTGTGCTGCCCATTGACAAATAACAGATGATGTACAGGGTGGAAGTGGCAGAACCTGATCCAGATTATATGATCAGTTTACATAATCTCAACCTTAACCTGACCTATATTCCAGAGCGGGGGATTCAGGGCACAATCTATGTGATTAACAACCTCTAGTAACGACAACTGCAGCGCGTTCTACAGAAAGAAAACGAATTGACATTCCAATATCCGGTATGCCACTGTATGGAAAGAAACCTGTGATAATCCTGATCCCAACTTCGGAATTAACTACTTGAATGTTGGAAATAATAAGGTCCTTAACCGTAGCAGTCAGCAGACTTCGCACAATAACAGGACCGGGATTCTGAAAGAGCAACAAGCGTGCGCAAAACAGATTAAGGAAAAGGAATTGTGAGGTTGGAAAAATTGGAAAAAACTGAAATAACTGTTCTTGTAAAATGCAGCCGTCACCACGTTGTGTCTGACCTACGAGAAACGGCTCAGCGGCACCACTGATCAATGTTCTGATGGGTCTTCTATCACTACAAATGAATCATTATTTTCAGGTCTCAATTATGGCAGTGAGGGGTAAATCCCCCACCTAGAACTGACAATGGAGTAAGGCTACGACCTTACAAAACGATGTGTTTGGTTGATTGAACGGTTAGTTGATTGGTCGGTTGGTTGGTTGGTTGGTTTTTTGGTTGGTTGGTTGGTCGATTAGTTTGTTAAGCTACACAGGTAGAAATTATCATTACCGATCTGAATGATATCATAAACTATGATACTACAAATGATTGGTTACAACCGATGCTAATATGTCACATTGGTAGGTGTCACGATCGGTGGGTATGTGGACCCACTAGGCCGCACTGCCGTAGCGGGGAGGCAGCTGGCCAAACAACAGAGCACCCAATAATACAAAGTCCAGCACAAGGGTACCTGAATAGTCCAGACAGTCGCAGTGGCTAGGCACAGATGGTACTTCAGACGGCAGATGATGCAAAGCATGGCAGATGACACCAGGTGTATTGTAACACAGCAGGTGTGACCAGAGGCACAACACGACTCCAACTTCTAAGGCACAGGAACAATGGTAGCATGGGGTACAGAATACAGGTAGCAGGTAGGGAACACTGGGAACAGGATAACACTAAGGGACCATTTGCAAGACTAACACGGGTAAACACAACAACGCTCAGGCAATGAGTGAAGGGGCAGGGAACTTCTTATAGTCCAGGGTGGTCATGGGTTAATTGGTAAATATTTTCATCTGCACACGCTGGCCCTTTAAGGCCGGGCACGAGCGTGCTTGCGCACCCTACAGGACACAGCCGAACGTAGCGGAAGTGAGCGCTGGCGTCTCCAGGGGAGGAGATGCAGCCCAGCGCTCACTGATCCATGGCTGTGGCCGTCGGGGGTGAGTAATCCCGACGGTCCGCGGCCATGGGCGCTACAGTAGGTATACTGATCATTTTTGGTTGGTTGGTTGGTTGCTTGGATAGATGGATAATTAAATGGTTGTTTGGTTGGTTAGCTGTTTGGTTGGTTGGTTGGTTGGTTGGTTGGTTGGTTGGTTGGTTGGTTGAATGGATGAATGGGTAAATGGTTAATTGGTTGGTTGGTTGGCTGCTGTGATGGATGAATGGTTGGTTGGTTGGTTGATTGCTTGGTTGGAGGGATGGTTGTCTGGTTCATTAGTTAGTTGGTTGGTTGATTGGATGGTTGGTTAGTTGGTGGCTTGGTTGGATGATGGATGGATGAATGGATGGTTGGTTTGTTTGCTGTTGGTTGGTTGGTTGGTTGGTTGGTTGGTTGGTTGGTTGGTTGGTTGGTTGGTTGGTTGGTTGATTGGTTGGTTGGGTGGTTGGATGATGGGTTTGTTAGCTTATTGGGAGGTTGGTTAGTTGGATGAATGGATGGTTGGTTTGTTAGCTGATTGGTTGGTTAGCTGTTTGTTTGTTTGTTTGTTTGTTTTTTTGTTTGGTTGCTTGGTTAGCTATTTGGTTGGTTCTTTCTTAAGCTGGCGATAGATGTAAATATTTTGCCACGATACAATGAGCGTTCTATCTAAGTATCATAGAGTAATGATTACAATCATAAAATCATTCAGATCGTTACCAATAATCTTTACGTCATTTATCTTTTCATTTTGGTAATGATCTCCTGACTGGTCCGGTCAGCTGTTTGCTCTCAGGAGACAAGAAGATCAGCTACTTGGTGTAGCAGAGCTATTGAAATAATGAGCACATTTGACCGAGCTGATCATGCAGATCAACGGAGGAGTCGAGGGTGAAAGCTGAAGAGCATTTGACCAGTCATTATCACATGTCTATGGTCAGCTTTGTATGACATAGAAACTACTGTGGAACCAGAGCTTGGCTTTGATAGATCTCTCCTGCTACCCAGAAAAAAACCATTGATTGATGTTGTTGCTTTACGTAGGCACTAGAGAACTGCTTTAGGTGCCTCACTGAGGTGAGGAGATGAAAATGGGAAAATTCTGTTTGTTTTCTTTCATCCTATACTTACCTGCACTTCTATACAGCTTCCAACTCTCCAATCTTGACAAGACGTATAGTATCATTAACCCTCATCTGTCTGGTAAGACTTATAGACACTTCCACAGGTAGAACAATAGTAGAGATAGAGCAGGAGGATGCAATTGTGCCTGACACTGCAGATTTATACTTGGTTTATGGTCTGTGAGGAGCAGGGTGACACCTCCTATGGCCACTGTAATGATTGGCATAAGTAATTTTTACCTGCCATCTATAAGCTGGATAACTCATAAAAGCCTATGCAAACTGTTAACCGGTTGTGTACATATGACGAGTATGCCGTCGCAGGCAGTGGCCACATCCTAACGAGCATACTGTACTCCACATGCTGCTGGCGCGGGCACCGTGGCAGATCAGGAGGGGGCCCTGCTTTAATGGCAGAGATCAGAGAAACATCTAATCTCACCATGTAACCCTATGTATGCTACAATCAACACTGATCACGTCATACAATGACAGACACTGAGGTGGGGAACCCATATCATGTCTGGCCATAGTTCCTGTTGTTCGGCCATACTTCTACAAAATTAAAATCCCGTTCGGGATTAAAAAAAAAACAAAAAAACAATTAAATAAGAAAAAACAAACAAAAAATTAGCTCCATACAGCTACAGTACATCGACACAAAAATTAAAAAGTTATGACACTCGGACTACAAAATTCTTCTTGTCCTCAATTGGCCTGGTCTTCAAGAGGTTAAAGGCTATGGAAACCTTTTTTTTTTTTTTACTAAAACAATGTATCAGATGTGATCGATAACAGTTGCATCCTGCATGTCGGAGACACGCAGGACCTGCTGTCACCGACGCTGTCAGTACCGCTGACCTGACGGAATCGGGTTTCAGTGCAAGATACAGCTTCTATGAATCCAGAATACAGAGAAGCTCTATCTCAAAAAGTTCAAACATTTTTTAATAGAAACAAATTACAAAGTTGCACTAAACACCATAATACATTGTTTTAGGTTAAAAAAAAAAAAAAGTCTTCAAAGGTTTCCATAGCCTAAAGGATCTCAGCGACCTAAATTTGAAGAACTGATAATGGGATAAAAGGGATTCAATCAGGGGCTTAGCTACCAGGGGTAAAGGTATAAGAGCAACTAAGGGGCCCAGCAACTACGGGGCCCATCTCCAGTCAGAGGCGGAGAAAACTTAGTTATCACTGTGGATGATAAATGAGGGGGAAAGGGGTAATGGGAGAGTAAGGAAAGGAAGAGATATACAGGGGACAAAATGGAGACATCCTCAATTGACCTGATTTTGACGGTATTCATGGTGAAGGGGATACTATAGGGGCATATGGGCCTGTATGGTTACTTGTTATATTAATTTATTCTAGTAATAGCAGGGAAAAAGGAAAAGGGAGGAAACCTCCAGCTCACCAGCTTCACACTCCTGTGTTAGATATCGCCCGGATCAGCCGCCACGGCTCGCGGCAAGAAACAATAGCAACGAAGAGAAAGGATCCAGCGATGTATAATGTAGATAAGGGAAAACTGGGTTCCCACTTTATTGGAAAATAATCCACGAACAATGACACAAAGTAACGGAAACACCAGGAGGGTAACAAGGTGGTGGAATGGCAAAAAAAGAAGAGAAGCCTTCTCTTCTTTTTTTGCCATTCCACCACCTTGTTACCCTCCTGGTGTTTCCGTTACTTTGTGTCATTGTTCGTGGATTATTTTCCAATAAAGTGGGAACCCAGTTTTCCCTTATCTACATTATACATCGCTGGATCCTTTCTCTTCGTTGCTATTAATTTATTCTATTATAATATTTTTGCAGTAGTTTGGTGGTCACGCTGCTCAGAGGGGCACTTTGTTTAGGGTGTTTTATGCCTCATCTCATATAGCAGGAGTTGTACATAAATACATGTACCAGCTACAGTGGCCCTTAATGCCTACTTATTACATGCATTTCTTATTAAACACAGTAATTTATACTTATCTAGAAAATGGAACCATTTACACAGGGAATTATTCACCGCTGACTCTACAGTTGGCATTGAGTCAGTGGAAAAGGAGGAAGCAACAAGGTATCTACCACCTCCCTTCCTCATGGGCGGTATCAACTTGCATAGAGCTCCGCCTCTGCCTAAATATTGCAACATTAGCAAACATGGAAAAGGAGGCCAGCTTCATGTTTAGACTGTCCTTTTCTTCATAAAGAGGTTAGGATGGGGTCAAGCAAGGGCAAACAAGTTGAATGCCACCTACTGTACCCTATAAATAAATACCATACTGTACCCTACTATCAACCATTTCAGGCTTGGGAGAGGCTGGCCATAGCGTTTTTCAATAGGAGGAAAATTCCCTGCCTTCATCAATGATTTGCTTATCTCTATGGCTGAGAAACGCCAGGAACACTTGCATCCATATGTGTGAATGATACAAGCAGATTGACTTCTTTAACAGTAGTCACTGACCAGCCATGGTCCATTGGAAAGTTCTACGCACTTCTTCATCCATATTTCTCTAAACAAGGCTCTAATTTTGGGGCTCCAAATGAATAAAGATATCTCAAGATACACACAATCTACATGACTATGTCCAAGGCTACAGCAAGACAGACTTACGTTTCTATCTCTAAAAACTCTATAAGCGTATCCGCTGCGTAATAGCATGCAGGGTATCCACCCTGTGTGTCACAGGGAATTCTGGGAGAAAACCACACCAAACTGTAATGCCGTTTTTCGCTCAGAATGTCCGCTGCGGAAAACTGCAGCACTAGTCAGCCTGCTAGCAGGCCGGCCTCCTGGGATGACATTTTATCCCAGGAGACCGCTTAAACTAGGGGCGTAGCTAGGGGGGGCCGGCGGGGCATGTGCCCTGGGTGCAACTTAGAGGGGACGCCAGCGCCACCCCCTCCTGCACTATAATTGTACCTGCGTCTATAGGACGCAGGTACAATTAGAAGCAATGAATGGCCGGGTACGTTCCGTGCCCGGCCATTCAGCGCCTTTCCACGAGTGAAGCGGCGCGATACCTAGCCAATCGGCGCCTTTCATAGACGCTTCGTTCAACCCCAGGAGACCTGCGCAGAAGAGAGCAGGTCTCCATTGCTGTCGGACGGGATTAAGGTGAGTTTAAAATAGTTTGTTATTTTATTGTAATAAAAAAATGTGTGGCTTTATCTACGGGGGGCTTTATCTATGGGGGCTTTATCTACGGGGGGCTTTATCTACGGGGGGCTCTATCTACAAGGGGGGCTATATACTGGGGTGGGCTATCTATGGAGCACTATATACAGGGGTGGGCTATATCTACAAGGGGGCTATATACAGGGGTGGGCTATCTGTGGAGCACAATATACAGGGGTGGACTATATGTGGAGCACTATATACAGGTGTGGGCTATATCTACAGGGGGCTATATACAGGGGTGGGCTATCTGTGGAGCACTATAGGGGAAGCTATTTGTGGGACACTATATACAGGGGTGGGCTATATGGGGGCACTATCTACAGGGGGCTCTATGGGGGGCACTATCTACAGGGGGCACGGTGTGTGTGTGTGTGGGGGGGGACACAGTGTATGGTGTACGGTACGCTATTATATTTGGGGGCGTAGTGTGTGGTATAATGAGAACTTTATCTTTGTTTATAGGTGTAGAAATGTAGGAAAAGTGAGAAGCTGAAGACATGTGAGCGGCAAACTGCAGAAATGGGCTGTGACCGGGAGAAGTCATCATAGAGGTCTGGACCGGATGGAGAAAAAGAACTAGAATCTGAGACGTCACCGGTGAGTCACTTAATGTAAATGTTTATTCTGCCTCTAATCAGTAATGTAGTCACTGTATGATCTGCAGTGAGATGATGGGTGGAATGATTATGATATGATTTATTTTTTGTGAAACAGCATCTCCCAGCATTGTTCGGGACATGCTGGGAGCTGGAAACAAATTAGTGCAAACCTAAAAGGCAGGGGTTGCACTAAATTGAGCTGTATTTGTGTTGGTGCTGTATATATGTACTGAGCTTGGTTCTGGGGCTGTAATTATGTACTGAGCTTGGTTCTGGTGTTGTGTATAGAACTATATTGCTTGTAAAATGTACAAATGTTTTACAAATGTTACATAAAAAAATGTGGAAAAGAAATGACACGTCATTGATTGGTAGAGAAAACAAATATGGCGAGGGGGAAGGAGATATGGGGAAAGAGGTTGGGGGGGGCACCAAACTGAATCTTTGCCCCGGGTGCTGGAGAACCTAGCTACGCCTCTGCTTAAACCTGTAATTGGCTGTAGTGGCCGTCACATGATAAGCGTCATACCAGGAGGCCGGCCCTCTGACGTCATCCAGGCCGGACTCCTGGGATGATGTTTCATCCCATATGACTGCCGATATAGCCTGTGATTGGCTGCAGCGGTCACATGGAATGAAACATCACCCCAAGAGGCCACGCTGGAGGGAGGAACACAGACTTCTGGGTAAGTATGAGATTTTTTTTTGTGAGTTGCGTTTTTTTGCGGCGGGATCGCTGCGAACCTGCTGCAAAAAACGCAACAACTACTATTTGTTGCGGGATTTACCTCCACATTGAATTCAATGGTGAATTTCTGCAACAAATAAGCAGCGTTTACGTAAATACAATTGACATCCTGCGGAATAAAACTCTGCACCGCAGGTAAATTTCTGAGCGTTTTTTTCCGCTCAGTATTTACGCAGCGTGTGGAGGAGATTTGTTTTATTTCATCCACTTTGCTGCTACTGTATTTGCTGCAGATTTTTACGCAATGAGTGAACTGACCCTAAGGCAACATGCACACGTTAAGTATTTTGCTGCGGAAAATACGCACCAAAACCGCAGCAATACGCAAAAAATTCGCAGGTAAAAACCACACATTTATCGTGTGTTTTTTTGTGCATTTTTGGTTGCGGTTTTTACGTTTTGATGCATTTTTCGGTGCGTTTTCATTCTGCGAATTTTGGTGCGATTTCACTAGGCAGATACAATTCGCAAGCGAAAACGCAAGATAAACTGACATGCTGCGGATTCTAAAAAACGCACCGCAGGTCAATTTCAGTCCCGAACAATACCGTAGCGTGTACATGATATTTCCTGGAATATCGTTGACTATGCTAGTACTGTATTAAGCTGCGGATTCGCCGCATGCAAAACCACACGTAATACGCATGGTGTGCATTGAGCCTATATATGTTTGACTTGAGTGAAGCGGAGCTCACGTCTCCCAGGATATCGCGCTATTCCTGGGACAATCAAGTTTTTCCTAATTTTACCTCTATGTAAACATTTTATATTTGCAGCATTTACTAGATGTTGGAAATGATTTCTGTTTCTTGTGAAGAAGCCAGTAAGTTTATATTTCCTTCTGTGGAATTAAGAAAATCTGCCGGTGTTCGTCATGAAAAAACGAGGAACATTCATCACTGCAGGAGGCAATCACCAAATATACGGGGAAAGAGATTAGGATGGGAAATTAAACTGTAAATTATACATCAGTCTTTCACTACGGAAATATATTGTCCTCCACTGGGCAAACATTTCTTTAATTTTGCCGCAACCCCCCATAAATCTAAAACATTGGACAGCATAACCCAGAAATTAAAATCCCCAAATCATGGGCCGATTGCTCTATGTTGTGTATGACACATATACGCCACTTAAATCAAGATAAGAGAAGGTTAGGGTAATGGGTATTGGGGGGGGGCAGAAATACGCCCTTAACTTTCGTATTTGAAGTGGTTATTCGTCTTGTTCATTTATTTTTGGAACTGTTGCAAATGTCCTAAAAGAAAAAAAACAATCAGTAGTCACCTATTTTTTCCCACGGCGATCCAGCGATGTTGATCCGGCGGCCCTCTCGATGTTTGTTTACAGACAGCATGTGACCGCTGCAGCCAATCAGAGGCCTTAGCAGTGACGTGTTGAATTCCCGGAATGAAAGCTCAGTGATGGGCGCCATGATGTCGGATAACCCCTTTAAAAGTACTTTTTACTATGATTATTAATATATTATTATTATTATTATTATTATTATTATTATTATTATTATTTTTACTACGACTATTATCCAATCATGCTTTACCCAAATTGAGATTAAGAAATACTGATCACCACTTTTATAAATGGAACTCCCCTTTAAGTACTGATAATATATTATATAGCAACCTCACTCCTTCTGTTTCATCGGTGGGGGTCCGACCTTCATTACCATGCCAATCAGCACAATACAGGGGGCCTGGCGCTCATGCCATGTCCCCTTCATTCTTTGCATAGGCACAGCAGCTCATCAGTACGAGCGGCTGTGAGGGTATTGTAGCTCATCTCCTTCAAGTGAATGGGACAATCTGCAGTACGAGGCACAGACGCAAGTATGAATTAGCCCCTGTGCCTATATTAACAATGAAGAAGACATGGCATGACCGCCAGGGCCCCTTCATTGTGCTGATTACTGGGAGTCTCGGAGCTCAGACACCTATCGATCAATAAATGATAGGCTTGCCGGAGAACACCTACCAGTCACAAATGGAAAACATAGATTTTACATGTTCTCTAGGCTTTGTGATCCCTGAAGTCACTGTTACAGTATGGTTTCTACATTGTAGCAGCTTGTGGCTGTATCTAAATTACCCTTCCATTGACAGATCAATAGACAACTAAGCTCCTCCCAGTGTGGGACATAACTAAAATTACTTATATATTTCAGCACAGATGTAGCAGACCGGGGTTTGTCATTCATCAAAATTCATAGTCATATCTCATGATGTGGTTTTACATTGGACTTTAGCTAAACCTATAGCATTATCTCAGAGAGAGTTATTCTGGTGCGCAATTCATATCTGCTACATCTATAAATGCCGGGATTGGAGAAAACTCATATTCGGGCCGTTTAACCTTTGTGATGCCGCCATCAACAGCGGACCATCACAAGGAAGAGGGATCTCTCTTGTAGCTGATTGTTAGCCCCAACGATGGCGATCACTGGGGCTGGCAGTTTTAAGGGACATGCCAGGGCCTAACAGCTGCCATACAGAGGTATTTCAATGCATTATAATGAAAAAATTCAACTGTAAAGTAAAAGTCATCTTCTGGGGCAAAAAAAACAACAACTAAATAAAGCTAAATAAAATTATTAGTTTAAAAATAAATAAAATAATTCATAAGAAAAATAAAGAATAAACATGATTCTTTTTACTAAAAACGGTTTTGACTGAAAAAAACTCATAAAAAGACATAAATAAAACATAAAAAAACACGAAGAAAACATAAAAAAAAATTATAAATGCCCTTAAGCGTTACAACCCATACAATATATTTAAAAAAACACTCAATAAAATTGAATTGTTTGCATATTCCGCATTGAAAGCATAAATTAAACACAAAATTTTACATAAATATACCAAAACAAATAAACAACCCAAAATGCAAGAAATAAGACCCCGCGCAGCAACGTCAGCGGAAAAATACGAGTTCCATGGTTTTCGGAATGCAAAGAGGCAGAAATAATAAAATCTGCTGCGTCCTCAAAGTCAAACTGAGACGCGTCCTTAAGGGGCTAATGGTCAAACATTTACCAAGTAGCTTCTTCAAAGGTGACAACCAATATGGCGGCACTTCCTGTTGTCACTTCTGCAAAAATGGCGCAAATGAACAGAAAGAAAGTCAATATGTCTGTAAGTTAAACAAATATAATTACCAGACTTTGGGCGCTGATCTCAATATATATATATATATAGGGAATATGAAGTTTTAGGGGAGGTGATGAAGTGATAAGACGTTAATTGACCTGATTTTCATGTTCATTCATCCATATTCTCTATATACCATAGATAAAATAGTATAAACCTAGGCGTTACATTCCTGCATCGTAAGGGGGAACCAGACCCCTATATAAATTACAGATGCTATTAGAACAATTGCACCCACTAAATTGTATCCAAAGGTGCCCATTGGGGGCTGGGAAAATGATTTTTTCTCTAGACCTAGATCATGCAGTATATATTAAGTCTTCAGATAACTGTCGTGCACAACATAGGATGGCACAAGTCATAGCGGCAGATTATGCAATTAATATGCGGCTCCTGGAGAGGGGGCGCCCATTCCAGGGTGGTCTTATCCCTATTGGAATGGATGGTGAGAATCTACACAGCGATGAAGTCTTCACAGGTACCACCATGTTAGCAAATAAGGAATATGCACTCAAGTCATGAATATGGAATAGGGGTACCAGGACCTCCTGTAGCGGGTGGTGGCCCCTGAAGGGCCCTAATCTTTATCTTTGCTCCTCCATGCAATATATCATACAACTAAGTGGAATGAGACTGTAGACTGGTTTTCTAGCCACAATCACAGTTTCTTCCCTGCTGTAAGAGCCTCCAGTAATCACTGTACATTTCTATTTAGGGATCAGATATTAGCAGAATGGTAAAACCCTTATTATATTAGACCAGGGGCCAAAGCCGCTCCGCGGTGGACTCTCCTCTGACCCCACTGTGCCCTCTGCCATCACGAGCAGGGTAAGACTATGCTAGGTGGGGCTGATTATACACATTATAGCTAAAAGCTACAACCTAAGAGGTTAAGACAGTGACTCCGGCACAACCCCGCAAGCCGCATATCCCTGCGAGCTGTCCCTTCAGCAGACACTGCAACAGTGGCACGAGCAAAGCAGCTGTACAAATCAATGTATCTATATATTAATAAACGCCAAGTATATTCATAATTAATATTGTTTAAATTGTTTTTATATTAGTATTATTAATACATATTATATTTTTTTTTAATGATTTTTGAGATCTTTAAAGCAGGGAGTATCATTACATAAGAGCCAGCCCCACCTGGAGATGAGTGTACTATACTGAGAGCTGACCCTTCAGCAGCACACTACAGGCAGAGCACACTTTATCTGTAATTATGAATGTATTAATATTATTATTATTATTATTATTATTATTATTATTATTATTACACATTGGTCTTATCATAACATTATACATTTGTAAAGCAGACTTGTGAAGTTTCTCCTGGACTTATGTATTACATAAGAGCCAGCCCCTAGCAGGAGAAGAGATGTGCTATACTGGGAGCTGACCCTTCAGCAGCCCACTACAGGCAGAGCACACAATAGCTGTAATTATGAAGTCATTTTATTTTTATTATTATTATAATTTGTATTACTATTATTATCCTTATTATTACTATTAATACACATTGGTCTTATCATAACACTATACATTAGAGCTGTACTATACTGGCAGCTGTCCCTTCAGTAGACCACTACAAGCAGAGCACACATTAGCTTAATTATGAATTTATTATTATTATTATTATTATTATTATTATACATTTGTCTTATCATATCACTATACATTTCTAAAAGAAAGCAGTGTGAAGTTGCTCAAGGACCATATATGACATAAGAGCTAAACCCAACCTGGAGAAAAGCTTTACTATACTGGGAGCTGTCCCTTCAGCAGCACACTACAGGCAGAGCACACATTCGCTGCTGTAATTATGAATATATTATTATTATTATTATTATTACTATTACTATTTATACACATTGGTCTCATCATACCGCTATACATTTGAGCTGTACTATACTGGCAGCTGCTCATTTAGCACCACACCTGCAATATTTGCACAGGCAGAGCAGATATTAGCTGTAATTATGAATGCATTATGATTTTCTTATCATGACACTACACTATATATCTGTAAAGCAAGCAGTGTGAAGTAGTAACAGTGTGTTCCTAATATAAGAGTAACCAGAAAAATTGCTCCTGGGCTAATGTATTACATAAGAGCCAAACTGGAGTAAGGCTGTATTATACTGGGAGCTGTCCTTTCAGCAGCACACTACAGGCAGCAGACGTTAGTCATAAACTATAAATGTATCAACATTATTATTATTATGCACGAGTCTAATGAATAAACCATAACACTCAACTATGTATCTTTAAAGCAGTGTGAAGAAATTTATAATAAGGGTTAAGTGAAAAATTGCTCCTGGACTATTAGGAGCAAATCTCTATCTGGAGGGAGCGCTGCATTATCCTGGGAGCTGTCCCTTCAGCACTTACATTACTCGGTAACATTGGCCAAGCAAAATCTGACGCAATTATCAATTGTATTACAATAATCACTATTACTATTATATATGCTATTACATATACTATTATAGTACTATTATATATAGTACTACTATTAGTGTTATTATATTTATTACTATTATTATTGCTATTATTAGTACTTGTGTGTATATTTGTACTATACGATGTACTACTATACGTTTCTAAAGCAAAAAGTGTGAAGTTTGTGTCAAGCACAAACAAGGAAATCCTGGAGTCCTGAATTACATAAGATCTACCACACACACACACACACACACCAGCAGCAGGAGCTAAGTCTAATGTTAACACATAACATACACACTATACACAAGGATAGATAGATAGATAGATAGATAGATAGATAGATAGATAGATAGATAGATAGATAGATAGATAGATAGATAGATAGATAGATAGATAGATAGATAGATAGATAGATAGACAGATAGATATGAGATAGATAGATAGATAGATATGAGATAGATAGATAGATAGATATGAGATAGATAGATAGATAGATATGAGATAGATAGATATGAGATAGATAGATAGATAGATAGATAGATAGATAGATATGAGATAGATAGATAGATAGATAGATAGATAGATAGATAGATAGATAGATAGATAGATAGATAGATAGATAGATAGATAGATAGATAGATAGATAGATAGATAGATAGATATGAGATAGATAGATAGATATGAGATAGATAGATAGATATGAGATAGATAGATAGATATGAGATAGATAGATAGATATGAGATAGATAGATAGATATGAGATAGATAGATAGATAGATAGATAGATAGATAGATAGATAGATAGATAGATAGATAGATAGATAGATAGATAGATAGATAGATAGATAGATAGATAGATATGAGATAGATAGATAGATAGATAGATAGATAGATAGATAGATAGATAGATAGATAGATAGATAGATAGATAGATAGATAGATAGATAGATAGATAGACAGATAGATAGATATGAGATAGATAGATAGATATGAGATAGATAGATAGATATGAGATAGATAGATAGATAGATAGATAGATAGATAGATAGATAGATAGATAGATAGATAGATAGATAGATAGATAGATAGATAGATATGAGATAGATAGATAGATAGATAGATAGATAGATAGATAGATAGATAGATAGATAGATAGATAGATAGATAGATAGATAGATAGATAGATAGATATGAGATAGATAGATAGATATGAGATAGATAGATAGATATGAGATAGATAGATATGAGATAGATAGATAGATAGATATGAGATAGATAGATAGATAGATAGATAGATAGATAGATAGATAGATAGATAGATAGATAGATAGATAGATAGATAGATAGATAGATAGATAGATAGATAGATAGATAGATAGATAGAGATAGATAGATAGATAGATAGATAGATAGATAGATAGATAGATAGATAGATAGATAGATAGATAGATAGATAGACAGATAGATAGACAGATAGATATGAGATAGATAGATAGATAGATATGAGATAGATAGATAGATATGAGATAGATAGATAGATATGAGATAGATAGATAGATAGATAGATAGATAGATAGATAGATAGATAGATAGATAGATAGATAGATAGATAGATAGATAGATAGATAGATAGATAGATAGATAGATAGATAGACAGATAGATAGATATGAGATAGATAGATAGATATGAGATAGATAGATAGATAGATAGATAGATAGATAGATAGATAGATAGATAGATAGATAGATAGATAGATAGATAGATAGATAGATAGATAGATAGATAGATATGAGATAGATAGATAGATATGAGATAGATAGATAGATATGAGATAGATAGATAGATAGATATGAGATAGATAGATATGAGATAGATAGATAGATAGATAGATAGATAGATAGATAGATAGATAGATAGATAGATAGATAGATAGATAGATAGATAGATAGATAGATAGATAGATAGATAGATAGATAGATAGATAGATAGATAGATAATAAATCATCCAATCACTGCTTTTCTCTCAGTAGAAATCCATCATTGCAGTAGAGCCAGTTCTTGGGATTATGGGGGTAGTAATATCCTGCAGAGGGGATGGATCAGCATTGTCTAATTCATGAGATGGGGAGTAACACTCTCAGCAGCTTCCTCAGCAGAGTCACACTTCAGTCTCATAAGAGAATAGGTGACACTGCAACCTCCATTATCCCTGCAACCTCCAGCAAGGATACAGGTCCAGCAGCCGGACTCTCTATGGGTTGACAATTAACAATCATTGCTAAATACCCTGCTTAATGATGAGTGGGGGAGGGGCTGGGAGCAGTGCAGTCACATACAGTAAATGGACATAGTCAGTGGTGTCCTCCATGAACCTATAGCATAGTGTGTACAGGTGGAGTAGCTGTGCCCTGCAGCGTCACATTATATAATACAGAGTATCCATTTATTTTCAGTGCATTTGATTGTGTCATATACACATGGGGTACAACTACAAGGCAGCACCCAGCACAGTCAAGCAACCCCAACATGACAACTACATCAGTATTTCTTCATCATGTATTGGTAATGACAAATAATTACACAAGTAATAGCGAGTGAATACACCGACAAGATGTAGCAGAGCTGAATGTATTTAACTATTTGAGGCACTATTATTACTGAATCTTATAACTAATATTGGTATAGATAATCCAGTATATTTACCTGCAGTCCTATGTAAAACTACATCGTGATATCATGTGACAAATTACATATATCTGTTTGATAGACATTGAATAGGAATGAAATCATGGGGGAGGTGGAATATTAGGGAGAAGACAGGGTCATATGTATTAGTGTATGAACACAAACAAGTGCTTACTGCTATGTACTACACAATCATTTCCTTCATTATGTTGTGGTGGGAGAGCAAAGAAATCAGAGTTAATAGAGAATGCAGAGTACAACTAGTTATGATAAGAGTCCACACCTGTTGTATCAAAGAGAGAGGGAGAGGGAAAATGATAGATAGATAGATAGATAGATAGATAGATAGATAGATAGATAGATAGATAGATAGATAGATAGATAGATAGATAGATAGATAGATAGATAGATAGATAGATAGATAGATAGATAGATAGATAGATAGTCACCTTATGTCACATTTAAGGCTAATGCAGTAACCCTTAGTATCCCAATAAATAGATTTAATCCCACTCATTTGTATCATGCTGAATACTTGAACGCTTTCTATGATGTATCCAGTGCAGTGTCAGCGTTATCATTCACCAGCTCCCATAATATATAAATGACAACACACTGGATATTAACACTTGCACTGCCACAGAGAACGTCTCATGATGTGGGCAGAATAGTTACAGGATAAGTCAGTATATTGGGATGGATGGGGAGCACTAACTTTTTCCAGTCTCTCATATAGAATTGTAACAATTACACATAATTATTATTATTATTATTATTATTATTTATTTTTGCGCAATTCTTCAACAAGTAATAATAGTTATACATTATGTAATATAAAATATTCATAATTATTATTAGGCTAACAATCAATGGGGTGAACCTGCACTAGTTGGACTTCACTGGCCTCTCCGCTTTGAACACCTCTCGACCTTCTGTATTTGCTAAGATCACATAAAGGTTCACAGCACCCATGCATCTCACTGAAAGAAAATCAATGCGCTTAGAAAATTACAAATATGCTGCCTAATGATCCGGGTAAAAGATCGACTTAAACAAATCTGCTCATCTCAATATGAATCTTCCGAGCAGCGATTCATCTACAGATGCTACTAAAGGAAAGACATTGGCCACCACAGAACCCCCAAAACTCTCCTGGGACAAAAACTAAACAGAAAAGAACAACTGCACATTTATGAACATTTTATCTGGACAACCTCCGTCTGCTGCCATAAAGCAACTTCTAAAGCTTTTTTGTTTGGAGAAAAGCCCAGAACACCAGTCCACTGAGCTTTGATCATTTAATTTAGACTTAATATGGACTCCAGCAATGTGTGCACATTGTGTAATAGCTGTGATCACAGCGCATGAGGCTGTAGCATAGTAACCAATGACATATATGCTTTCACAGCATTTTCACATCACTATGGCAAACATGACCCCAGGCACACTTTGTATACCTTAGAACCAGAGCTACACAGATCACAAGACATGTAGCACTTGACATGTCAATTACTAGAATATCATGAATAACATGCGACAATCTTGGCCAAACTGTAGTTCTGCGGCTTCTGAGGAATTATAGATAGTCTAGGCTTGGACTTGTGGTTCTTCAGCATCTCAAAGTCTACAAGTTGCCCATTTTAGATTTACTTTAGGCTACTAGAGGATCCTAGACCGTGAAAAACATGACACCATGCCAAGTTACACACTCAACTCAGGAAAACTATAAAGTCTTTAAAAAACCCAAATAGGTTTGGGATTGTAGATCTCCAACATCTACAGGTTGTATTCTTACAAAGTCTTATTATGCATGGACTATCAAAGTAGGAGACCATGGAACTTTTACCGGATGTAACTCTCACCATCATATAATAAAGTCTTCACTACTAATCCTAAAGACCCAAGAAGGCTTGAACACGAACTTCTCCACCACAAGTTGCTTGTCATAGTCTTATTATTATATAAGTCTTCTTACTACTAAAGAAGCAAGAACCATAACCAAACATAGGACACTATGCAGGACTAGCAAGGCTATGGAACGATAAAACCTACCAAGACCCGACAACAAATGAATGTTCACTTACCTATAGTGGTAATGACTGTGATGGCAAAGTAAAATGAGCCTGCAAATTTCCATTGGACTCCTGCCCGGTGAGGCTCCGACTGCATGATGACCAGCTCCAACTGTCGGTAGTCCTCTTTGGAGATATTATACTTCCCTTTAAGGCGGATCTCCTCGGCTTTAAGCTTCTCTTCCTCTCGCATTTCGTAGTCGGACTCAAGTGCATCAAAGACAGCGGCCCCGACCAGCAGATAAGTGAACGTGCAGATGATGAGGGACAAAGTCCGCACGTTCTGCCGCTTCATGGCCACCAGCAACCGGCTTGTGAGGGGATCATGTCCCCCCGTCCTGTCTGAGAGGGCGCAGCAGCCGCTGGGAAGTTGCAGACAGCAATGGCTGGGCTGGGCACCTGGAGAGTGGGAGTGGAGGGGGTGGCTGTGATGGTGGTGGTTGTGGTGGATGCAGGGTTGGTCACCTCTCCCTACTCCCTGCTCGTGTTCCTGGGACGAGGATAGACACAGGAGGCTACTGGATCTCCTGGACCAGGTACCCTGAAGCCTGGAGGCTCGCCGTAGGACTTGCCCAAACCAAGCTGTCCCAGTGCGCAGTGCCATCAACAAGACCACCCTCTGGCTGCTATTCTTCCTTCTCCAGCAAGACCACCCTCTGGCTGCTATCCTTCGATCTCCAGCAAGACCACCCTCTGGCTTCTATGCTTCCTTCTCCAGCAAGACCGCACTTTAACTACTAGGTTTCCTTCTTCCTTTGATGTAGCACCCTTGATCTCAACGTTGGGTAAACAATTGAGGCAGAAGTGCCAGCTCTGAGGAAGCTTACTTCACTCTAGTCTTCAGTTTTGCACCCATCCAATAAGTATCTGAGAAGGCAACTCCTAAGGATGGCTGTTCCCTGAACAATATTGTGTCTTCTATTTTACACTATGGGGATTTGACAAGTAGAAAACATCGGCTCTTAAATAAATGATCATTTGGGATGGATTCCAAGAAATAATAAGGTATCCAGAGCTGAGTAAGCAAAGAAAACTACTCCATATACACTTAAGAGGAAATCAAACTTGAACGGTGAGTCTATGGAACCTTCTGTGGTCTTCTAATAATGTTGCTTGATTTTCTTAGTGATGGACTCCAGAACATTACAGCCTTCCCTGAGACTCCTTTTTCTTCCTTAAAACCTTCATCTTCCCATAAATATAGCGACAAATCAACAACATAAATATAGTTGACCCAAGACTTCAACACATTCCATTTAAAGTTGGCAAAAGTCTACTCACATTGTCATTCTCTCTATGACAGAGCTGGTAGAAGTCATCTGAAGTGGACAAACATATGAGGTCAATAAACATAGATGATATCCTTATGTAAATAATGGACTCCAGGTGAGGAGGGAAAGCCTAGAGAACCCCTTTCAGTCTTCTTCAACATCATAGGTGGCAACCAGTGCTAAACATCTAAAAGTAGGGCTACCAACCTCAAGTTGTTGAGTTTTGCAGAAGGTGCAGTGCAGCCTGGGTGCCATCTGATGAGTAAGAAACTCCTTATATTAGGTTATATTGGGAAATAACCAGAATCCAGTCTTTGCCCTCTTGCATACATCAAACACGGGAATGCAGCTTCCTTGGACTAGGTGCATGAAGAAGACCAGTCAAGGCTGAAGGGACAGAGAGCAGCCAAAGCAGGGTGGTGTCCAGACCACCAAGGCATCAGCTCCAGATGTGACTGGCAGAGCAGCAGGTAAGGGTCTTATTCCACATCTTCATCTTGTAGCACAAGCCTCCTTGTTGCTGCTCATCTCAGGAACTGTAGAGGCTGCCTATGGATTGAGAGGTATTGACTTGCACTGGAGATCAGCAGCACATTGTGTCTGGAAGCTGAGAGACACCATAGATGACTTCAGTCTTCATAGAATCAGACCCACATTATTCATATCCCTTGCTCTCTGTGATCATCCCCCTTGAAACTCTACACAACCTTCTGTTCATCCTCTCCTTGTTTCTCCAACTCTCCTCCCCCAATGTAATCCTGTGAACCCTCCCTTAGAATAAATTAATTCTTGAGGGAATCACTGGGAGCCAGAACCACATGGTTTAGTGTTTGAAGCTGTAGGGGGGGGGGGCAGGATTGGGGGTGACATCGTTTGCATTAATGATGATGAAGCATAGGGAAAGGGAGATAGGAGGCAATGTCAAACTGAACATCACTGCAAATGCTGGAGGAAAAAAAAAAAGAGAGAAGATGTAATTCAAAGTAGGACAGAGGAGGTTATGACTTTGCAATCTGTGTGAGATTATCTGCATCTGTTGCCTAGAATTGAAGCATGCATCTGTTGCTGGGGATAGTAGGATCTGGTGTGGGTGATGAGACTGGCTGGAATGAGGTCCTGTGCAGGCTGCAGAGAGGGAGACACACTGACAGCCTCCAATATCCCTGCAGGCAGGACTGGCACTGACAGACAGGACTGGCACTGGAAGGGTTACTGATCTACAGCACTAGGAGGGATGAGTGAAGTTCACCTAGCTGGGACTGTGTATGATCTGCAGACAGGGTCACTCCGATACATGGAATACCTCATTGCTAGATCACATAGATCTGATGCTCGTTGTTATGTATGGGTAGATGTTGGAGCAGGTTGCAGGAGATGTTTCTCTTGTGATGCTCATGGCTGGCAGTGAGGACGATCTCATTTTCTTCCTCTAGGCTGGGGCTTCTCTAAAGGTTTTAGCTGTTTGAAAGAATCAGGATTAGTTGTTCTTGAGGGAGAAATGAATTCTGTAGCCAGGGATAATGCTGTGCTCTGAAACTAGGGCTGGGGTGTTTGCTAGGAAATTATTATTATTATCATTATTATTATTATTATTATTATAATTATTAACAATTTTTATATGTGTGTGTGTGTGTGTGTGTGTGTGTGTGTGTGTGTGTGTGTGTGTGTGTGTGTGTGTGTGTGTGTGTATTATCATTGCTAGTAAGTAGTGTTACGTAGAACATGTCATTATTATAATTATTATTCTTTAATAATTATTAAATACGTATTAGTATCACTATTAGGTAGCATTAGGCAGAACTAGAATTATTATATTTGTTTTGAGTGTTTTTGTTATTAGATTATTATTATTAATTTTTTTTAATTATTTAAGTTTTGTTAGGCATTTTTTAATTATTATTAGTGTGTGTGTGTGTGTGTGTGTGTGTGTGTGTGTGTGTGTGTGTGTGTGTGTGTGTGTGTGTGTATGTGTATATATATATATATTAGAACACTCCAGTATTGTAAAGGGCTCATGGTAAGTTGGGGGGGGGGGGCTGTTTCATTATTGAGCATTGTTATGATGATTACTATATATGTGAGGGTTTTTTACATATATGTTATAAATCGTGTATTAGAACACATCAGTATTATATTGTTTCGTTATGGAGCATTTTTATTATGATTATGATGTTGATTATTATATATGTATTATTTTACTATATATATATATATATATATATATATATATATATATATATATATATATATATATATATATATATATATATATATACTGTATTAGAATACACCAGTATTATAAATGACACATGGTAGGGAAGGGGAATGTTTCATTCTGAATCATTTTCATGACTATTTTTTTATTATTATTATTATGTATTTTTCATATATTTTATATATACTGTATTAGAACACACTAATAATATATTATTTCATTATTAAGAATTTGTAATATTATAAATATGATTCATCATCATTAATTATTATTATGTAATGTTTTTATATTTTATATATATATATATATATATATATATATATATATATATATATATATATATATATATATATATATAATTTATCTATTTACTTTTTATTTTAATATATATATAAATAAAAGTAAATAAACACTGTATTAGAACACACCAGTATTATAAATGACACATGGCAGGTGGTGGGCCCTGTTATATATTATGCATTGGGGTCCCAGAAGCTTCACGTCATTGCTAGTTAGTGCGTCCATCGGTACAAACTCTTGCACAGTTACAGGTCAATTTTACTAAAAACCCAGAACAGAACACATCCAAAAATACATGGGGAGAATATACGATATCCTTGCAGATGTTGCCTTTGGTTGCGCTCAAACCCAGGACCCACAGCGCTGCAAGGTGAAGCAAATAAGATGCAGCAGATATTGGACAGGTTGGGACTGCGCTGTCCCCTCAGTTCTGTATATGATTTATTCCCTGGCAATGTGGTTGTGTCTCATCCATTCCACTCACGTTACAGTAGCAGATTTCTTGGTGTAAGGCTCTGTTCACAACTGCGTCAAACAGGTTGGGGAAAAAGCGATGAATACGCTGAGGTGGGGTCCTTTAAATGGCGCTGGTGGCATCGTCATATGATGGAACCGGCAGAGCGTTGTGGTTTCCGTTATGAATGGAAGCCACAGTGTAAGGAAATGTGCCTCAAAATTCCTTCAGGAGTTTTGAGGCACATTTTGACCTGCCTGCAAATTCTTGCCGCGATTTTTGCGGCGTTTTTCGCTCGCAGCCATTAAGCTATACAGGCAAAAAAAAAACGCAGAGAAAAACGCTTTCTCTGTCTCCCATTGATTTCAATGGGATATCAGAGGCGGAACCGCAGCAAGAAAGAGCATGGCGCTTTCTTTTTAAAAACCGCCGCGGCATTGAAATCGACGGGAGGCGGTTTCGGACATTTTTGGCGCTGCTTCTGAAGCAGTTTCCACTTTAAAATTAGCATAAAAAAAACCTCAGTGTAAACAGGACCTGAGTGTTATTAGAGCCTTATTGATTGTGTTGTGTTTTTTTATTAGTGTTTATTATGTATGTTTTTTTAATTATTTATATTTTAGTTTTTTTTCTTCAAATTTGTGTTTTTTTTCTTTACATTTCTCAGGGACCGTTGCTAAAAAAGAAGCAGCTAAGGAGGTTTTGAATCTTTACAATAAAGAGTAAATAGGACACCAAGCTTCTCCATACTCTTCATCTCGTGTCCCTCATGTAGGTGGGCAAGTAAGGCGGCCCAGCGAGCCCAAGACCTGCTACAGTACAACATTGCTGGTGATGAGCCAAAACTTTTAACCCATTCTGGAATGAGTCACCATTATATTAGTCTATGAACTAAAGGTAAAAACAAAATGAAATATTTTACGTCTATAAAAACAGTATAGTGTAATACAGTGTAATATATGGCCGGTCTGAGTCTTTCAGAGCTCATATGACTTAGTGGTACTGTGCTCTGTCTAATAGAGGGGTTCTTGAGTGAAGGTCCCCACTCTATGACCCTATAAGGCCTAATAGGCCATAGGAACAGGGGTTAACGTGATCTGCTCCTGAAGACAAACTCTTTTTAATTGGAAGCCGGTACTGTGATCAGCTTCAGCTATTATCGCTAGGGGAAGTTATGGGGCCAGACATTTATCACTGCAGCGGCAACTATAGGGAAAATACAGCACTACATATAGTATTACATGGCAGTCATTAAAATGAGTAATTGTTTATGTAATGCACGGACATGCCAGGTCCGCCAAAGTGGACGCCACTTTAAGAGAGCGGCTTTACATTCTGACCCAAACAGGGGACCCTCCATATAAACAGGGAGTGACTTGATGAGACAACTCCTATAAATAGTGGAAATTGTGGTTTCTATTGGAAACGGCAGAGAAATGCTATACAACATTTCCCAGAATTCAAATCACCAAAGCTCTTTACAGACACTGAACAAGCAGGGAATGCTGGCAGCTTTCAGTTCTGAAGTTGCAGAATTGTAAGTGCAGGTCTGGAGTATAATGCAGGCTATAACACGGATCAATACAAGATAAGTAATGTAATGTATGTACACAGTGACTCCACCAGCAGAATAGTGAGTGCAGCTCTGGAGTATAATACAGGATGTAACTCAGGATCAGTAATGTAATGTACATACACAGTGATTTTCCCAGCAGAATAGTGAGTGCAGCTCTGGAGTATAATACAGGATGTAACTCAGGATCAGTACAGGATATGTAATGTAATGTATGTACACAGTGACTCCACCAGCAGAATAGTGAATGCAGCTCTGGAGTATAATACAGGATGTAACTCCGGATCAGTACAGGATAAGTAATGTAATGTATGTACACAGTGACTCCACCAGCAGAATAGTGAGTGCCGCCCTGGAGTATAATACAGGATGTAACTCAGGATATGTAATGTATGTACACAATCACTCCACCAGCAGAATAGTGAGTGCAGCTCTGGAGTATAATACAGGATGTAACTGGGGATCAGTACAGGATAAGTAATGTAATATATGTACACAGTGACTCCACCAGCAGAATAGTGAGTGCCGCTCTGGAGTATAATACAGGATGCAACTCAGGATCAGTACAGGATATGTAATGTAATGTATGTACACAGTGACTCCACCAGCAGAATAGTGAGTGCAGCTCTGGAGTATAATACAGGATCTAAGTCAGGATCAGTACAGGATAAGTAATGTAATGTATGTACACAGTGACTCCACCAGCAGAACAGTGAGTGCAGCTCTGGAGTATAATACAGGATGTAACTCAGGATCAGTACAGGATAAGTAATGTAATGTATGTACACAGTGACTCCACAAGCAGAATAGTGAGTGCAGCTCTGGAGTATAATGCAGGATGTAACTCAGGATAAGTAATGTAATGTATGTACACAGTGACTCCACCAGCAGAATAGTGAGTGCAGCTCTGGAGTATAATACAGGATGTAACTCAGGATCAGTACAGGATAAGTAATGTAATGTATGTACACAGTGACTCCACCAGCAGAATAGTGAGTGCAGCTCTGGAGTATAATACAGGATGTAACTCAGGATATGTAATGTATGTACACAATCACTCCACCAGCAGAATAGTGTGTGCAGCTCTGGAGTATAATACAGGATGTAACTCGGGATCAGTACAGGATAAGTAATGTAATATATGTACACAGTGACTCCACCAGCAGAATAGTGAGTGCAGCTCTGGAGTATAATACAGGATGTAACTCAGGATCAGTACAGGATATGTAATGTAATGTATGTACACAGTGACTCCACCAGCAGAATAGTGAGTGCAGCTCTGGAGTATAATACAGGATGTAACTCAGGATCAGTACAGGATATGTAATGTAATGTATGTACACAGTGACTCCACCAGCAGAATAGTGAGTGCAGCTCTGGAGTATAATACAGGATGTAACTCAGGATCAGTACAGGATAAGTAATGTAATGTATGTACACAGTGACTCCACCAGCAGAATAGTGAGTGCAGCTCTGGAGTATAATACAGGATGTAACTAAGGATCAGTACAGGATAAGTAATGTATGTACACAGTGACTCCACCAGCAGAATAGTGAGTGCAGCTCTGGAGTATAATACAGGATGTAACTCAGGATCAGTACAGGATAAGTAATGTCATGTATTTACAAAGTGAATCAACTTCTAAATTGTAAGATGATGACTGTAGATGTAAATATATCAGATTTCATGTAAAACTCGAATCTCTTGTACATCAGCTGTGTTTTCCGTTATGGTTGTAGACAACATGGGATCTTCCGAGTATAGACGGGATGGAGGTGTTCAGGCAGCCGCACTTACGGGTTTTATGCTACATACATTTTTAACTAGATTAGAAACAGAAAATGTGCTCAGATTTTTATCTGGTCTCCAAGGAGATTGAGGCAAAAAGGCGCAGCGTGCAGTCAGTCACCTCGCAAGATAACCCCCTCCCCCGGTAACAGAGGGGAAGATAAGGTGCAATGTGCGTTATACAAGGAATAGTGACACTTTAAACCCATTAAACCAAAATGCATTTAACTAGATCACGTCAGGAAAAATGAAAGCGCGGCCGCTGAGTCAGGTGAAACGAGACGCTTGTGACGCTAAACGTACATAATGCGTCCTGACATCTTCTAATACTTACATTTACGTTGATCCACTAAAACGAGAAGAACTCACATTGACAATTCAAGAATAAAATAACGACAAGAGATTTTCACCGCATCAACTTTACAACTGATTCTGAAAGTTTTATCATCATGTGGTTTTTAGGTACAACATGCTGTGCCGATTAACCCCTCGCCGCCGCGGCAGCCATTTTTTTTTTTTTTCATTTTCGTTTTTTCTTACCCCCATCCCAATAGCCATACCATTTTCATTTTTAGTCAGTATAGCGGTATGAGGTATGAGGGCTTGTTGACGAGTTGTCGTTTTTCACGGCATAATTTATTGTACCATATAATGTAGTGGGATTACCGTGTGAGAAAAACGACGTGTTAAAATTTATTTTGCGGGTCGATGCGATGACGGCGATACCAAATTTATATCTTTATTTATGTTTTTACTACTTTTAAAAAGAAAAAAAAAGTTATGGTAAAAAAATTATTTGTTTTGTGTCGCCCAATTCTTTTGGCGAGCCATACCTTTTATATTTTTCCATCGATTGAGCGGCGTGAGGGCTTATTTTTTGACTGAATTCCCCGTGCGGGTTAAATAATGTTATATTGTAATAGTTCGAAATTTTACGGACGCGGTGATACTAATTATGTATATCTTTTTTCGTTTTTTTACATTACTTTAGGGTGAAATGGGAATATATTTTTTTTTTACTTTTGATATTTTTTACGTATATTTTAAAAAACGTTATTTACCAGTTTTTACCTTTTTTCTTAGTTTCCTAGGGAACTTGAACGATTGTTTTGCTCGCTGGCGCCATACATTGAACTACAATGCAACTTGCCTCTGGACAAAGATGGCCCCCAGACTGCAAGGCTACATTATGCCCCCAGACAACCATCGGTACTTTGCGATCACATTGTGGGGGGACAATGGGCTGACGGATGGGGCCACACCCCTCTTTCCGATGACTTAAATGGCAGGAACACACACGGCGTAAACACTGCAGATTCTCCACAACGGATTTATTGTGGAAAATGCGCAGCGTACTACAGTAGCAGCAGCGTGGATGAGATTTTAAAAAAATCTCGTCCCCACACAGAGGAAAAATTGACCTGCGGTGCGGTTTCTTCATCCGCAGCATGTCAATTTCTGTTGCGGGTTTTCCCATTGAATTGCATGGGGTGCTCAAACCAGCAACAAAGTGGTGTGTGTTGCGACATTCCGCCGCAAAAGTCTTTTTTTTAATAAAGTTATACTTACCCAGATATCCCTGCTTCTTCTCCTGTCCGGCCTCCCTGGATGGCGTAAGAGGCCATGTGACCGCTTCAGCCAATCACAGTGGTCACATGACCTGCAACATCATCCCAGGAGTCCTGACTGTGAGCAGAGAAGAAAGGGAGGGGGTAAGTATGAACGGGTTTTTTAATTTTTCCGCCACTGCTTTACACAGCAGAAATTCCGCCGGAAGAACGCACCACCATGTGGTGCAATTTTTCGGACGGCTGGACGCAGCGTATCTGACCTGTTTGTTCATACCCTAAAAAAGTTTGATACTTACGCAGCCATGGCGACGCATCCCTCTTCCGTCATGCAGCCCGACCTCCTGGGAGGACGTCTTATCCCAATCACAGGCTGCAGCGATCATATGGGATCAAACATCATCCCAGGAGGCCGGCCTGGACGAAGAAACACAGAATTCTGGATAAGTTTAAGATTTTTTTTTTCTTTCTAAGTTGCGTTTTTTTGCGTCGGAATCGCTGCTTTTCTGCCGCAAAAAACGCATCATATTTGGTGCAGGATTTACCTCTCCATTGAATTCAATGGGGAAAACCCACAACACAAAACCGGCATTTACCCAAATACAATTGACGTGCTGCGGATCAAACAAAACGCAAAATTTCTGAGCATTTTTTCTGCTTATCATTTACGCAGCGTGTGGAGATTTGTTTTATCTCATCCACTCCTCTGCTACTGTATTATGCTGCGGATTTTCCGCAAGTAAATCCGTTGCGGAAAATCCGCAGTATTTACGCTCAGTGTTTACTCACCCTAATACAGCCGACACCCGCTGAGGATGGGGCGGGCTCAGCCTGTGAGCCCGCTCCATACTCATCCTTCCTGGTTATGACTTAATTGCACATTAAATGTCGGGAAGGGGTTAATTTCATGATGTATCTTTCTAGCTGATTTCTGCTACAGCGCTCCGAATCTGTTGTATATACAGTTAAATTATCCGATTTGGACTGCCTTCAGACACCACTAGGGGGAGCTTAGGACAATATTGCATACTGTTGACACATTGAATAATATAACAGTATACAGTGAGCTCCGACGCTCCCCCTAGTGGTGGCTGCAGGTAGCAAGAATTTTATCATTCAATTCATTTTGCAATTCAAGGTAGATATCTGATATTGCATTTTAGAATAAATATCAACCTTTTAACATTATGCCATATTTAGGACCTTTATATAAGGGAATATATTTTTATGGGGTTGCTGCTCCATTATTCTGATACAGAGCTCCAAAATACGTGAACAGACAGAGTTACTGCAGCTACCACTAGAGGGAGCTGTTAAGTTTACTGAAGATTAATTTATCATTGATTTCAATGTATAAACAGTATGCAGCTGTCACGGCTTTTGGGTATGTGGACTCGCTGGACCGCTCCGCTACAGTCGAGTAGCAGCTGGTCAAGCAAAATGTCAATGATAGTCACTAGGGAGAAAGTACCTGGGTTGCTGGCTTGTGCCGGATAATCAGAAGCAAGCTGGTACCGGACTATCGGGAGCTGGCTTGTGCCGAACTATCGGAAATTGTCTCGGAAACTGGACTTGAAAACAGATGTCATCTCGGACAATGGACTTGAACATGGAGAACATCGTGGACAATAGACTTCATACAAACACTGGACTCAGATACTGGATACGGGATACAGTATACAGCTGGGGAACCATTTGCATGACAAACACTGGGAAGTAAAGGGGCAGAGTACCTTTTAAAGACCAGGGTGCTCAGGGATAGGTTTTGACAATAATTTTACTGGTGCACACGCTGGCCCTTTACGGCTTGACACGAGCGCACGTGCACGCACCCTATAGGACAGCCGGGGAGAGAAAGCAGAGAGCACAGCGTGTCGGCATCTCTGAGAAGGAGGACGTTCAGTAAGGGGAATTCTGGGGGTCCGTGGGCGCTACAGCAGTAAACTTATGAGCTCCCCCTAGTGGTGCCTGCAGAAATATATCATTTAACTGTCTATGCTGGAGATTTGGATCTCTGCATTAGAAAATGGAGCTTCCGCTGCTATAAAGATATTCTTTAAAATTTAGTGTTCAAAAAAATAAGCCCCATCCCAGTGTGATTCCATTTATTTTGTAGCTGTTCCATGACGCATGTCCATCAGACACGGACAACAATGGCTCAATATTAAATCTATTATTGCTTTCAAATCCCAGTTGCAGCCTCACATTCTCTCTGACACTGGATTTACAGGAGGTTTTTTTTTCTTCGAACGTCGACTGTAAATTGTGTTCAATTCTTCAGAATATCAACTTTTTAACTCAAAGAAAACATAAAACGTTCTATTTATTCTAAATTTTCTGATACATATAGGGATCCCCTTTTACTCAGCTCATCCCAAGCCAGCAACAATATCCTGCTCGTGGCTTCAGGTTCCCTTCTTCCAAACACAGGTTATCAATGCCACCACCGCGCCGTGATGACAGCCCCTATTTTTAAGGATCCAGCTCGTCACCATTGCCTATGGATTTAGATACTTCTATTTAGCGCGTTGCTTATGTTTGATTACTCTGACGTTGACCACTGCCTTGTCTATCGATCATTGGTACTTGTAGTCTGACCTCCTGGTTTTGACCCCTGGTCGTCTCTTGATTCCGTCCCTTTCTCAACCACCGGCTTGTTGTATCCTGATCGCTTTACCAGTGACAGCCCCCGGCTTCGTTCCTGACTTGGCCTCTGCTACAGATGATTGAGCAGTGGTAATCAGTGACTACTCTGGGGACTGCGACCTGGAAATCTGATTGGGAAAGTCCATACTTTCTTGCAGGGGTTAAGGATGAAGAACGGGAAAGTGCCTCAGACGCCGCACCACAGTTCAGCCAATGCCAAATCGATTGTAGCTTAAAGAGGCTCCATTATGGGGGAAAAATCCGTAGCCCAAAAAAAATCAATTTAAAATCGAAACAACTCTCAAAATACAACTACGTAAGAAAAAAAAAAAAGGGGGTGTGCTCACTAAATATGTAAATGACCCGACTCACCACTGGGGTCAGGTTCGAACTTCCGGTGCAGAAGCCTACACCATGGCCATCGGTGCTCCCATAATCCCCGGCTGCATAATCCTCAGTGGTTGTGATGTGAAGTGCTGTCGAGGGTTTTGCTAGCATGTCGCGATATCGTATTGAATTTGTATCATGAAAAATTTTAATCTTTATCGACATTCACAGAAAAGTCTGGGTGGACACATCTTTAACTAGCGAGATCTTGCGGCTTTACACTGTACACTGTGTACGGGGATTATGGAAGCATTGCTAGGCATGATGGAAGCTTCTGGACCAAAGTTTTGGAACTGGCTTCTGCGTCCTGCTGCAACGGCTTGGATTTGAGAAATCCCCAATCATGGTCGTTTAACCCCTTAAATAGCAACCGCGGCATTTAAGTGGTTTAACAAAGGGTGGGGGCCAACAAATGCTTTGTTATACTGAGTACACTAAAGCATGTGTCAGCGATCAGAAGGTCACATAGTAAAGTCCCCTAGTAGACTAAAAAAAATCAACTCGTTACGCAAAAAACAAGCTCCCATATGGCTATGTCAACAGAAAAGTCAAAAAGTTACGACTCTTGGAATGCGGTGATGAAAAAAACAAAAAAGAACGCCTAGTCATTAAGGCCAAACAGGCCTGGTCTTTAAGGAGTTAAGGATCTAAATCACCGAGAAAATCGTATCATCCACCTTGTCCTGTCCTGAAGTGTCTTGAATCAGTATCTGCGTTCTCAGGATGCAGAAACAAATTAATACTATAGGCTGCAAGCCACGTTAGGCCTGGGAAAACTCCCTGTGCAGGCCGGTGTGATGACATCACTGCCTCATGCTGGTCTGCGCGAGCTTCCCTCCCGGAGGCTGTGCAGCGTTCTGTACGTCATGGGAACGGGGAAAGGTAAGTACAATATTATTTTTGGAGGGGGCTATGTGGCAATATACACAAGGGGGGATTGCTATGTAGCACTATATACAAGGGGGCTGTGTAGCACTATATACAAGGGGGGCTGTGTAGCACTATATACAAGGGGGGCTGTGTGGAATTATACACAAGGGGGGGAGCTGTGTGGCACTATATACTAGGGGGCTGTGTGTCACTATATCCAAGGGGGGTTGTGTAGCACTATATACAAGGGGGGGCTGTGAAGCACTATACTATGGGGGGGCTGTATGGCACTATTTACAAGGGGAGGAGGACTGTGTGGCTCCGTGCGCAGGCCGGAGTGATGACGTTACTGGCTCATGCTGGTCTGTGTGAGCGTCACTCCCGGAGGCTGTGCAGCGCTACATCCACCGCGGGCACAGGGAAAGTTAAGTACAATATTATTATTTTTTTGGTGGGGAGACTATGTGGCAATATACACAGGGAGATTGCAATGTGGCACTATATACAAGGGGGGCTGTGTAGCACTATATACAAGGGGGGATTGCTGTGTAGCACTATATACAAGGGGGGCTGTGTGACAGTATACACATGGGGGAGCTGTGTGGCACTATATCCAAGGGGGGCTGTGTAGCACTATATCCAAGGGGGGCTGTGTAGCACTATATACAAGGGGGGCTGTGTGGCAGTATACACATGGGAGAGCTGTGTGTCACTATATCCAAGGGGGGCTGTGTAGCACTATATACAAGGGGGCTGTGAAGCACTATTCTACGTGTGTGTTGTATGGCACTATTTACAAGGGGAGGAGGGCTGTGTAGCTTTGTGCGCAGGCCGGAATGATGACGCTACTGCCTCACACTGGTCTGCGCGAGCATCACTCCCGGAGGCTGTGCAGCGCTACGTCCATCGCGGGCACAGGGCAAGTTAAGTACAATATTATTTTTTTTGGGGGGGGGAGACTATGTGGGAATATACACAGGGAGGTTGTTATGTGGCATTATATACAAGGGGGGATTGCTGTGTAGCACTATATACAAAGGGCGGCTGTGTAGCACTATATACAAGGGGGGCTTTGTGGCAGTATACACAAGAGGGAGATGTGTGCCACTATACACAAGGGGGGGCCGTGCGGCACTATATACAAGGGACAGCTGTGTGGCACTATACTAAGGGGGAGCTGTGTGGCACTATATACAAGGGAGACAGTGTAGCACTATACTAAGTGGTGGCTGTATGGCACTATTTACAAGAGGAGGAGGGCTGTGTGGCACTATATACAATATATAAAAGTTTGCCTAGTAACGCCCCTGCATGTTTATTAAAAAAAAAATGCCCATCAAAGACTTACATAGCCTTTAATTCACAGGCAAGGGAATCCAGGAGGGTCTTCTCTTTTAAAGCTGCCACTGTATGATGTCATAGGAACGGCCAGTTATGGAGACCTGAAGCGTGCCTGTGACTGTGTGCGGAGAGCCATGAGCTGCATGCGGGAGATCGGCGCCGGATCGGGGCACTTTCTGCATCCACCAAAGCTTTCGAATAGCTATTACTCCAGTATGACAATACATGTATCTGTATTTCCACCACATCCATGAAAGGATTATAAAACTAAGATATACACACAACATGACAATAAGCTATCACATATCCAGAAGATAGAAGCTTGGAATCTTTGGAAGATGTTCCCAAGGACAGACAATTCATATATCATGTCTTAAGCCCAGAAATGCAGTAAAAGCTTCTTCTGATCCTGATCCATGGTCCTTTAATAGAATGACCTCCAGGTCTATTCTTCTCCCTATAAAACAATTAGCATGCATTTGTAAAGTGTAATACATTGGCGAATTCATTTTCAGCTGCCGGCTACTCTTGAAAGGTAATCTGTTTACACTCGGTGACTTCATCAATCTTTCTACACCTTTTAGGTACAAAATAAGATTATAAAGAACATATATTAAAACGCTGGGTCAACCAACATTACTCATAGTCTAACTTCAGAGTCAGACTGGCCCATCAGAGTACCAAAGGAACCTCCGTTGGCCACAGAATCTAACACAATACCAGGCCAAAAAGATCCAGCAGAAAACAACCCCATTTGGAGGTGACTTTGGAGCCAATCACTTGCCCCTCAGACTATTTCTTATGGAGTGATTCACAAATAACCTATTAGATCTTATTGATAATATGTCCCGTGTGTTCAATGATATTTCCTCTGGTGGGCGCAAAGACACTCAGTCTAACACTGCTTTCTCCATTGACTTCTGTTAAAGGGGTTGTCAAGTTTAAACAAAACCATTTCAATACACCCTATAAGTGAAAATCTGAGGTAATAGGGGGGGTGGGTGCTCTGTTCAGGATCCTCATCTCGTGGCCTGAGTGAAGAGCGGTTACATAGAGCGTCTCCCTCTGGAGGACATGTCCTGTCCTGTTTTACACAGACAACACATTGATATGAATGGACACGGTGTAATGCTTCATTTCCCCTGTGGTGGCGCTGCAGGGAAACTGAGCACTTACTGGCAGGTTTCGCCACAGATTACAGATGATCGCTGGTGGTCCCAGCAGGGGGGAAATTTGTGATCAACTTATTGTCAAGGGACCCTTCTAATAAGTAGGGATTGTCAAAAGTGGGGGTCCCCTTTAAAGAAGTTGTCCAGTGAGAACAATCTCTTCGCAGTGCCCAATCTAATGAACTGGCGACCATGTACTATATTGTTACCTGATAGGAAGCTGATCTTTTTAAATGCTCTCTGCACTAGCTGATAGAGGGATACCATTCTATACGATGTCCATATGTCCTAACACAGCATATGGACAAAGAATATGTCCTTAATGGACAATACCTTTAACTGCCATATCCAAATGCTCACTCCTGGCAGGGACCGTACTCTTGGGCATGGAGTCTGTACCATAGCACACGGAGCTGTAAAACCTAGGTGCACTACCATACAGGCTCTGTCAGACATTGTGTATACGAAACTATTCTCCGCTAGAAGTAATACTTCCTTAAACCTCTGTACATACGAGTCCAATGGAGAAAGCCCCGATTTTTATGGACTCTTGGACTCAATTTTAAGAAATTGGAGGGATACAGAGGTACAGAAGAGGCCTCATGCACCTCTAAGACTGCCCTATTACGACTTAATGCAAAATGAAGATGTAACATGACCTTCTGCACGAGCCCTAACACTGAGCAGGCCACTGACAGACCTAATAGTTTTCCATAGACTAAAGTGCCCATGGTTTGATGATGAACCAGCTGATGTGAATAGAAATTGAACAAGAAGACTCATCTGTACAAGAAATACATGTGTCATCATGGTCTAAAGAGGTGGTTTCCAACCTGTGGCCTTCCAGCTGTTCCGAGATTACAACTCTCAGCATTCCCCGACAGCCAGAACGCCAAGGGTGGAAGATTACTATTCTGGAGAATTCCACCCTTGGTAGCCTTGCAAAGGCTGAGTCGGTGTTCACATGGTTGCAGTTGAATCATGATTTTTTCCACAGTACCATAGCAAAAGCGCTTTTTTTTTTGCCCCAATTTTGTAAAAATTGTGGCAATTTTTTTTTATTCCACCACAATGTGTAAACAAAGTCCTAGAAGAGGATCCATCTTGTCCTCTTGAAAACAAGTCTGGCATAGAGCAGCTTATTAAATTAAATACGCAGACATTGTCTATTACACCAAACCCTGCTCCATCTGTGTATGACCGCTCTAATCATTTGTAAAGGCCAAGAATAGGCTGCTGGGCGGCATGTTACAGCAGACACAGTGTTTGGAGAAGGTCTCCAAATTACATCTCCAGGGTAAAAATAAGAAAGGTACTTGATTCAATTGATAAATGAGTTGCAAATGCAGCATGTTGTGTATCTAATTAACGGAGGGTGACAACGATCAATATGTGCAAAGGAGATCGTCTAAATTTAGAAATAAGGAAAGACTGCAAGCCATGGATAGATTTGATGAAAATGTCCCATGAGTAATTAACCTTTACCCTTGTTTTTACAGGGGGGTGTAGAAGGCCAAGAAGAATTGATCTTCATTATGTTTGATACTGTATATTAAACACAAACCTATTTTATCAAAACCCTTGTTGTCTCATTAAAACTATTATAAAGCTTCAGTTTAATACATGAATAATTGGTTCTCGATAGTAAAGTTCAAAAAAGCACATTAGTTCAAGAAATTTTAATAGGAACGTCAAGTTGGCCAATGACCTGAGTGATTGATGCTCATTGCCTTGTGTTTTTTCACATAGAGTCTCGGTTATCCCAAAATAACATATTTATTCCTAAAAATGTACATCAACTGCCAAAAAGATTCACAAGACAAATGGTTTACCCAGGTGGAAGGACTGCCCGCACATGTGGTGTTCACCAAAGGTGACTTGGCCAACAATGGATCCAACGGAGATCATTGATTACTATGGCAATGCTCCTCAGAGCCAGATTAAGGGTGGCCATGGTGAGAAGTTCTTGTATAGGATCCTTTCCACTCTCGGCAGTAGAACAACTTTCTAGGTCCTCCAAAGACATAAATTAAATAGTTTGGTGAAGTTCTGAGATCAGAGTCTATTGATCACTGTTCCTCACAAGCAATGCAACTCCGTTGGGACTTTGGGCACCACTGACCCATGTTATATTTTTAAAAAAACAACACCATGAATCTTGTAATTATCTTTTCATTAATAGGTTGTGCCTAGAGTTCCACATTCAACAAAGGATCAAATGATTTATTCATGCTCAGAGAGTCCACATACTTTTGACAGCGCAACCTATTGGTTGTCCATCTTTCATCACCAAGTCAAGGTGGATCTCAAGGGGTAAAAAATACATCATAAACTAGAGCCTAAAACCATCTTATGTAGAAAGCCCCAAACTTATTCCTCTAATAGGACAAACAGCACCTTTCATGTGAATATTGATTGTCCGCCATACTAATTAATGGATTAAAAGATTTTTTTTCTTAACGGATCAAAGAAAAATATCTGCACTGATCTTTCGTAACATCGAAATCAAACTAAGTATGGATTGAAACAATATATAATTCAGATATAAAAGCAAATATGAAATTATAGTAATCTAACAAACTAATATCCATTGAAGATGTATTTGTGGATACATTATATGTTCCCTATACCATTATATGTAGTCCTCATGCCAGGATTCTGAGGCTGTCCCCACCACCTGCAGCTTCCCGTTGTAGCCTGATGACTTGTAATGTGCCATGTTAGGGAACACATCACTCAACCCAAAGTTGAGTTGTGTTGCTGTCATGAGTCCATGGCTGCAGTGAAGGAATCGAGTAAAGGAAACACCCAGATAGTGTCTAGGGAGGGCTGCAAGAGGGTACATACGCAGCTGGTTGGCCTGTCATTAACAGATCCTGAAGTCATGCCAGCAGTAGGACAAATCAATGTCCATCAGACAATGGTCAACAGGAAGAGATATACAGTCCAAGTCACAGAAACAGGGTGGTCTAAGTCAGGCAGTGAGGAAGCGGGTACCGGTGTGACAGGACTGTGATAGGTGCAAGTCAATGGCAACGGAATTGGACAGGACAGAAAGTGGAAGATCCACAGCCGAGCCAACATGAGCGCCAGGCAAACCTAGGCAGATGCCGGGCTCAAAAGGCTTGAGGAGACCCATGGAAATTCTGGTAAGCCAAGAATGGGGTAGACAAGAGTCTACTTTGCCTCCCAAGGGCCCACAAACACCTGGAATACCGAAACGCTGGACTAACTGGTGACAATTATTAGCAGTCTCCCAAATATAAGGCAAGGAAGACGCAGAAAATTGCATGCAGGGGGAAGACAATGACCAAGAACAAAACACAAACAAGACACCACAACTAACAGGCAGAATCCCAGCACAGGAAAGTGGAACCAGTCACATTCAGAAGAACATGATAGTTGCAAAGGCAATGAGCCAATTCTGATGATGTCATAGGGTGGGGGATCATCCAAACCAAGTCCACTCTCTGTGTTTCTTCTTATTCTTGCAAATCCAAAAAAGTGCAGCAAACTAGTGCAGAAACCGATCACTTTAATGGATCTGAAGTAAAAAATAATTTGTATCCATAGAAAAATCGGAGATCAATGTGTCTCCATAGAAACAGTTTACAAACAGTCCGTGTAGTCTGATTCTGCAGTCATGTGTTCCTCCAATCCTTCTGGCCCCTCTTCTTATGACCAATAGAAAGTAGGAGATGACCCAGATGTAGCAGAATAACACATGACAAAAGGATCAGACTACAGAGTTGTTTGTAGTCTGTAACCATGGTGACACGTATCTACATAAAAGGTCTACACACAAAACGATAAGAATATAAGACAAAGTTGTTGTTTTTTTATTGATTTTATGAATTTTGGCAGATAAAAAAAAATAGTTGAACGTGCACTTTAATGTATCTCTAGGTATTGGTGGTATAGAGCCATGGCTGATGATATTCTTCATCTGCAGATCATGATATGGCAAAGCGTCTCACATCATAGAGAAGTACAGGGTAAGACATGTCATAGAAGGTTTTATGAAGCAGCTGAGACCTAAATATAGAAAAACGCTGTGGATTAAGTAGGATCTGAGGATTTATAGTCGATATGAAAATTAGCCTGCAGTTTTTATCTGCTGTCATATATAAACAAGGGATAGAGGAACTCGCTGACGGTGATGATCTGGAGACTGGATTAATATATCTGTGCCATAAATATGATTCAGTGTTGAACAAGGTGCAGCTTAACACAGTAAACCGGACTACAGAGCTGTGTACATTTCCTGATTAAATGCCATGGAAAAGATGCCAGGAGGCTGCCCCTTTATTGTTCAGCCATTTTTTTATTTCGACTAAAGAGATTGGGGCAAGAGAGGCAACACACGACTCAGTCATCCCATAGGAAGACAAATAAGGGGCTGCAAGCTCTCCACATGTAGGCAAAGTGGCCCCAATGCCCTATGAGGTTAAAGAAACTTCATGGCAAATCTTTTTTTCTAAATTGTGCCCCAGTAAAAAAAATAAATCCTTTCTTTAAATATCCAAGTCATACTATATGTGATAGGAACTAACTATCTGACAGCTGCCTCCTTTGAAATGAATGGAAACCCTAATAGAAGACATGTGGGCTGTCATGTGGTCATTTATCTCTCTATCTAGAAATACATTCCCTTTTTGAACTTCTCCGAATAAGAAGCTCATTGCCTTCAGACCTCCTTCGAAGCATCTCTGTCCTAGCTTTGAAGAACGTCCTCCCCACACCAAACAACCAGTCACAGAAAGATTTATTTAATCTGGTTCACCACCAGAGTCAATGAACTCAACTTTGATTGGATATTCAGATTCATTGACAATATTCAGGGGCGTGGCTATAAGGAGGTAGCATTCGCAATCGGGCCCTGATACCTGAAAGGGGTCAAAAGGCCCATCTGGCACATAAGAAGTATTATAGATGGCACATGGTGGTTGAAGGCCCTTTTACGCATCACTGGGACCCAAATGGGCTTCAAATTACGCCTCTGACAATATTAGACTTAACAATATTGTCAATGCATTTAATCATGGATGTAGGGTCAAGCAGTTGAGGGTGTCCCTAAATAGACTGACATTGTCCAATCAATGCAGACAGAGTAAGGCTCTGTTCACACTGAGTTTTTTTGCAGGCAGAAAAAATCTGCCTCAAAATTCCTTGTAATTTTTTTTACGTAGTTTTCGCTGTGTTTTTTTGCCCGTGGCCATTGAAGCTAATACAAGGACTGCAGACAAAAAACGCAGTCGTCTGGGGGAAAAAAACACCTCTGCCTCCCATTAAAATCAATGGGGGGCAATTTAGGCGCTGATTCTGACGCAGTTTCCGTGTCAAAATTAGCGCCAAAAAACATAGTGTAAACTGACCCTAAGACTGTGTAGGGACACGCCCCCTTTGATAACACCCAGTTGTCAATTTATTCATAAATTACCAAGAAGAATAACAGAGGAACGGTACAACGCAGAGCGCTAAGAAACGATACTCCAGAATTGTTATTAAATGGGGAATACAGGTATTTAATAAAACAGACTAGTCAGGAGAGCGGGCGGGTTCTCCGGTATTTCCCATATCCGGACGCCCTTATGGGGGCGCTCTATCTCAACCAGTTCTGTGGCATATACCGCTCCATATCCGCTGCTTCTTAATGCAACAAGGAAATATCGATTTCAATAGAAGACGGCGAAGTCATCAATGAATGGATCTGACTTCCAGATAAAGCGTTACCTTTCATAAATTACAATCTACTTACTGACTTGAGGATCGCTGTGTCGAGATGATATTTGAAGAGCTCGTGAGTTCGCGTGTCAACAGCGACGACACATCCAGCTGGTAAACAGTTTCACGTTGCTAATTAACATCATGGAAATGATTGGTTACTTGTGAGAAAGCCGGCGCTCTGGAAACACGCTTTTCATCTTTCTATGCAAAACCGCCTATCAGCGGCAACAAGAATCCTATTTAATTCTAATCTCCTTAAAGCAAGAACGATGCGAACAAGATTAAGAAGTCGCAACGGGGAAGGGGAAAATGATAAGGGAGAGATAGGTTAATGCTTTGAGGAAAGATTAGTCTCCTGAACACGTCCTGCCGTGGGCGATGATGTCTATGAGGATACCGGAGAGACACATAATCCTGTATATGGATCAGCAGACCACACACACGACGCTGTGTAAGACCCCCGGTGTGGTCTGCAGACTGTGGCGCCCCCACTGTTGCGAGACAACAACCCCTAGTGGAGCTGTAGCAAGGCTCTCCGTCAACTGGGGCAAAAATTCAGTGCGGCACCCCCCCTTACACGCGCGCCTAGAACTTAACAACATTTGTCTCCCCTCCCTTATAAAATGTAAAGTAACTAGACCCCAATATGAATTCAGAGCCCAGACCAGACCCCTTAATTATTTTGATACCCCAGACCAGACGCCTAAATCAGATCCAAGATCAGACAAAATATTCAGACTCCGGATCAGATACTCTTAATGAATTCAGACCTCAGACAAGACCCCTAAATCAGACCCCAGTTCAGACCCTCTAAAGATATTTAGACCCCCTAAATTATTGTTAGACCCCAGAGCAGACCCCTATATTAATATCAGACCCCAGACCGGACCCCTTTATTATCAGACCCAAGACCAGACCCCTTTATTATCAGACCCAAGACCAGACCCCTTTATTATCAGACCCAAGACCAGACCCCTTTATTAATACAAACCCCAGATCAGACCCATATATTAATATTATCCCTAGACCAGACCCATATATCAATAACAGACCCAAGACCCCAATATTATTATCAGACTGCAGACCCGACCCATATATTAACATGAGACTAGAGACTTCCTAAATATCTTCAGATCCCCTAACTTAAATCAGACCCCAGATAAGACAAAAAAAATATCAAACCCCGGACCATACTCTATACTTACCGTCCCTGCTCCCGGCTCTTCTTCATCTCGGGGCATCGCTTCGTTGGGTTATAGACATTGCGTGCGCCGCTGGACGTCATCAGACCCCAGTGCAGCGGTGCCCAGAGCTGAGCAAGAGCAGAAGCGAGGAGGCCATGTATACAGGCAGTGATTTGATTAATCCAATAGATAATGGACAATTTTTAATATTTTATTTTTTATTTGGAGGGGGCTCATGATGCGACCCTCCACATTCTGCACCCGCGCCAAAATTCTGTCATGATCAGTTTTTTTAATATATATATATATATATATATATATATATACAGTGTCCTGTTTTTCTGCTCCAAAGTTCCAAATCCCCTGCATAAACATAGATTTAAAGAGATACAATGTATACATTGAACTAAAAGATAAATCAGTATGCTGTAAGCTCCTGAGCTCCCTCCAGTGGTGGCTGAAGGCAGCAGAGCTTTATCATGTAATTCTATGTGTATGCAGGGGATTTGGAGCTCTGTATCAGAAAAAATAGAACTCCAACTGCAATAAAGATGTATTAAGAAATAAATTAGCACATAATATTTGACCTGAGCGTAAAAAAATTGAAAATGGCTCAAAAGTTGCACAAAGTTCGACTTTTGATCCATTTCCATCGCTCTTGACACTTTACTAAAAATTTAGCAGAGATTAGCCAAAGAGTAGGGGGCCACTAGTGGCCCAATGAATTTACTATCATTTATGCCAGAAATGGGCGCACAGACAGTCAAAGATGCGACAAGTTTAATAAAAGGCGTGCTTGTTTACTATTTAAAAATGTCCCCCTTTGACTTTAAGGTAGAAGGTATAATAAGACTGCAACCTAAGACTCGGCAACTGTTGTGAAACTACAACTCTCAGCATGCGCTTGCAGCAGCTGAGCCTGTCTGATTTTTATACAACTACAAACTCCAGCATATCCTTAAAGTGAATCACCAGCTTTTACCACCATCATGTATTTTTAGGTCCAAAGTTCTCTGCTGATTCTTTTTATAATATATCTTTATAGCCGTCTGAGCTTTGTTTTTTTAAACTCAAAACCTACTGCAGTCATAGATTTAAAACATAACATTCTGGCTTCCAGCAGCCACCACTAGGGGGAGCATAGAGCTTACTGCACACTCTGTTAGGCCCCATGCACATGGCCGTGCCCGTAATCATGGCCCACGATTATGGGCAGAGTCGGCCGCTGGCGGCCACGGACACTCGCATTTACAAAGTATGGGAACACGGCCCGTAAAAAGCAAAAGAACGGACATGTCCTATCTTTTGCGGTACACTTCTTCGGCCCAGACATCTTCCCGCAAATAGACGGCAAGGTGTCCGAGGTCAATAGAAATGAATGGGTCCGTAATTGCGGACCGCAATTACGGACAATTTTTACGGTCGTGTGCATGAGGCCTTAGTATTGAGTTCAATGTACAGTATACAGTTCACTCCTAAGCTCCCCCTAGTGGTGACTGCAGAAAGCCAGAATTTGATGTTTATGTCTATAATGTTACAATTATGCTATGCAAGGGAGCTCTGTTTTAGGAAAATGGAGCCCTAACCCAAACTTATATTCTAAAAATGTGTACGTCTCAATATATAACAGAACTCTTCATTGCTTCCCTTCACGTCACGTTTATCATCTTTTCAGGACCACGGAGAGCTCAGTATCTGCTTGTAGCTCCCACTGTTAAACGTATCAACCAAACAACAACTAGGCAATGGTTATAATAAATGTGGATTTTAAGGCAAATTTTAGCTTCACAACAGCAAGAGAGATGCTAGACACAGCTACTGCCCGGACTGGGGAACTACAGAATGCAGGCTACTATTCTGAAGGATACAATAATTATTGCTTTTAACTTAAAAAGGACCCGTCACCTCTCCTGACATGTCTATTATAGTAAATACTTGTATTCCCTATTAAATAAAAATTCTAGAACATATTTACTTAGAACTCTACATTGTGCCGTTCCTCTGTCATTCCTCCTAGAAATGTATGAATAAATTGACAACTGGGCGCTACTATTCCTTGTCAAAGGGGCGTGTCCCTACATAGTCTCACTTGGTCAGCACTGATTGGACATCGTCAGTGTGTGTAGGGGCACACCCCCAACTGGTAACACCTGGTTGTCAATTTATTCATACATTTCTAGGAGGAATAACAGAGGAACGGCACAACATAAAGTTCTAGGTAAAAATGCTCCAGAATTGTTATTTAATGTGTAATATACTTATTTACTAAAACAGAAATGTCAGGAGAGGAGACAGGTCCTCTTTAAGGACATGCTGGGAGTTGTAATTGAGCTGAGTAGCCAAAGGTTACAGACCACAGGTCTAATGGGTATAATAATTATGGCTTTTACATTAAAGGGGATGTCTGGGTTGGGAGAAAAAATAAAACATTTAAAAAATATCCTATTAAGGGCCCCCCTTGTTCAGGATCCTCATATATTAAAGGGGTTCTCCATTTTGGACAATATTTACTTGTTAGAAGAGTCCCTTGACAACAAGCTGAAGGTCTCCCTGCTGGGACCCTCATTGATCAGCTATGATCTGTGGGGAAACCTGTCAGTAAGTGTTTAGTTTCCCTGCAGCGCCACCACAGGAGAAATGATGTATTGCATCGTGTCCATTCATATCAATGTGTTGTCTGTGTAATACAGGACAGGACAGGTCCTCCAAGAAGAGACGCTCTATGCAACCGCTCTCCACCAAGAGATGAGGATCCTGAACATGGGACCCCTTCTGCCAGGACATGCTGGGAGTTGTAGTTTTACAAACAGCCTTAGGTTACTGACCAGCGGTCTAATCAATATAACCATTATGACTTTTTAACCTAATTGGCCTTGACAAAGTTGAACTGAAACAAGAAATGTGTGATAGTCCATGACACTCGTCCGCAGAGACCTCCACGGATCGCAAATTCCTGGCTTCTGCATGAAAAACCTTCCTTCCTCCTCCTATGGGACCGGACTCACTTGTGTCACACGTAAATGCGCAGCACTTATAGCGATTACAGGGAATTGTTGGGATGACGGATGGCCCTCCAGTAATAACTCAGCAATCTGAGGCTGCAGACCCATCTCAAGCATGGAATATTGGCGCGGCTCAAAAATAAGAAAAATTCATTTATTTTTCATTATTTTGAAAACGATTCCTTGTTCTCTGAGGAGCTGATAATATGCAATAACGGCTTCACAGACCATGTATACAGCAGTATTACTCAGATCTAAGAAAGTGTAGGGTCCCTGGTGCACGGCTAATGATAACTATGAATGAGAGGCAGAACAATCTGCAAAGACAAAAAAGAAGAATGGAGGGCGGGCGGAACAATACGCTCTTTATGAATATTGCTCACTCCTTAAGTCGTTTATGATGGAGAAAAAAATTAAATATATAAAATATTAAAGTGCATATACCGGTCCTTCTCTATGAATTAGAATATCCTCAAAAAGTTAATTTATTTCAGTAATTAAATTCAAAATGTGAAACTCCTATATTCTATAGATTCATTACACAGAGAGGGATTTATTCCCAGCATTTTCTTCTTGTAATGTTGATGATTACGGGAACAGTTACTGAAAACCCAAAATTTAGTGTCTCAGAAAATGAGCATATTATATAAGCCCAATTTCAAAAATGATTTTTAATACCGAAATGTTGGTTTACTGAAAAGTCTGTCCAGTATCTGCCCTCAATACTTGGTCGCAGCTCCGACTCTGCATGAATTACTGCATCAATGCAGCGTGGCATGGAGGCGATCAGCCTGTGGCACTGCTGAGGTGTTATCAATGCGGCGTGGCATGGAGGCGATCAGCCAGTGGCACTGCTGTCGTGATATCAATGCAGCGTGGCATGGAGGGGATCAGCCTGTGGCACTGCTGAGGTGGTATCAATGCAGCGTGGCATGGAGGCGATCAGCCTGTGGCACTGCTGAGGTGTTATCAATGCGGCGTGGCATGGAGGCGATCAGTCTGTGGCACTGCTGAGGGGTCATCAATGCGGCGTGGCATGGAGGCGATCAGCCTGTGGCACTGCTGAGGTGTTATCAATGCGGCGTGGCATGGAGGCGATCAGCCTGTGGCACTGCTGAGGTGGCATCAATGCGGCGTGGCATCCCTGGTGGTCTAGGGTATTGAAGGGGTTGATGGCAGAATCCCTGGTGGTCTAGGGTAGTAAAGGGGTTGATGGAAGCATCCCTGGTGGTCTAGGGTAGTAAAGGGGTTGATGGAAGCATCCCTGGTGGTCTAGGGTAGTAAAGGGGTTGATGGAAGCATCCCTGGTGGTCTAGGGTAGTAGAGGGGTTGATGGAAGCATCCCTGGTGGTCTAGGGTAGTAGAGGGGTTGATAGTAACATCCCTGGTGGTCTAGAGCAGTGAATTGTTTAATGATAATCATGGAGTGTCTCTGATTAACTGACTGGGATGATGCAGTGTCTGCTTAATCCCTTCCTGCTCCAGGACTTATTATTAGGTTGCGCTAAGCATAACGTCCGTGCTCCGTGAATAGTCCTAATAGTAGGTCCTGGGAATAACCGCCCTTCCGGCATTTTTATGTGCTGTAACAACTGCTGTCTCGTACCGCAGTTGCCACAGCTCCTTCCCCAGGGACCGATCGCGTTGTCCCCATCGATTAACTCCTTAGAAGCCGCGTTCAATAGTGATCGCGGCTTCTTAGGGGTTAAAGCACCATTGACATCAGGATCCACTCTGCTTGCTGTCAGTGAGTAGCTGACAGCTCTAATACACCGCACTACGCATGTAGTGCACAGTATTAGAATTGCGATCAGGCCCTCCTGCCTTTAAGTCCCCTTATGGGACAAAAAAAAAAGTTGTATAAAAATAAAAGTTTTAAAGTTATAAAGTAATAAAAAGTTAAAATCCCCCCTTTTCCCTTATCAGTCCTTTATTATTAAATATATAAATAAAATAAATAAACTATACATAATTGGTATCGCCGCGTCCGTAACGGCCTGAACTACAAAACTATTTCATTATTTATGGCGCTCGGTGAACGCCGTAAAAGAAAATAATAATAAACCGTACCAGAATCCCATTTTTTTTGGTCACTTCACCTCACAAAAAATAGAATAAAAAGAGATCAAAAAGTCGCATGTCCCAAAAAATGGTCCTGATCGAAACTACAGTTTGTTATGCAAAAAAAAAAAAGTCCTCACACGGCTTTCCTGATGGAAAAATTAAAAAGTTCTGGCGCTTAGAATAAAGCAACACAAAAAGTACGTAAATAATTTTTTGAAAAAAAGTATTTTATTGTGCAAACGCCATAAGACATAAAAAAACCTATAAACATCTGGTATCGCCGTAATCGTATCGCCCCGCAGAATAAAGTGAATATGTCATTTATAGCGCACGGTGAACGCAGTAAAAAATAAAAACAATAAAAAACAATAGTAGAATTGCTGTTTTTTAGTCACCACGCCACCTAAAAATAAAATAAAAACTGATCAAAAATTTGCATGCACCCCAAGAAAACTTCAATGAATTCCTCAAGGGGTCTAGTTTCCAGAATGGGGTCACTTTTAAGGGGTTTCCCTGCACTGGTACCTCAGAAGCTGAAAATGCGACAGGCTAGGCTGCGTCCTTAAGGGGTTAAACTATGAGTGACCCATGAAGAGTGTTATCGGGGGTGGGGTGAGAAAAGCAGGATACTTGTAAAACCCTTGTAGCCAAAGTGGGCCCCCTACCCCCTATGGCCCATGTGCAGCTGAAGAGACAGCACAGGCTATATGGCCACCCCTGGTCTGTATTATACTCCAGAGAAGTCGAATAACATTTATTGGCATCTGGACCGCTTTTATTTTTATTTACCAAGTCATTCTGATAAATGAATAAAGTTTACATCTCAGTTCCTCAAAGATGCTGGAAAACCGTTCATCAGAAATATTTCACTTTGGAGATTTTTTACTAAAAACAGTGGAAACCATTGAAGCTAAAATCAGAAAAACATTAACAGATTTTAAAGGATCTCAACATGAGCAAGAAAAGGGCCAACGTTTCAATTTCCCCCGACTTATTATGTGAATAACTAAAACTAACCAAGAGTAATGAAGAAGAAGACTCGAGAGGAGAAGTCGGTGGCAAAAACCACAGAGATCCCGGGACCTTCTGCATAAGGAATCCAAGAGGACAGGATTATTTTTGAAAACTTTTTGTAAACTTTCAAGGAGTTGTCTGGGTAATAGATCCCCCAATGGGGTCACCAGTCCCTGAGATCTGAATCAAACATGCCCCCTGGCTCTGAAGGTCCAAAGACGTCCATTGTTTCTGTTGGCCACCGGCTTTGCTCCATTTTCTCCACAGTTCTCCTGAAACCCTTTAATCAAGGGGGTCCAAGCAGTAGGACCCCACAATTACCTATATTAACCCTTTCTCTATAGAAGTCTTAAAAGTGCTTGTCCAACTCCATATGACTTTTTCCTATTTTCTGTGGAAGTAATTGAGGCTACAGCGTTATGAAGAGTTCACCATCACAGGGAGTTTGGCCTCGAGGACGCAGGGAATTTTTTGTTTTGACTCCTGACGTTCTGACATCCATAATTTTTTTATTTTTATTTACATACCTATATGAGGGCTTGCAGGATGCGTTGTATTATTTAATAGCACCATCTTGGAGTACATATATATTAGCGTTTAACTTTTATACTTTTCCTCTAGGAGGTGGTGCAAAAAAAATTATAAAAATACAATTCCACCATATTTTTATTTTTTTACTGTTGTTTTAATAACATTTATCATTTCAAGTGTTAACTTTATAACGCAGATCGTTACGGTAATGGAGATACAAAATATGTATGTTTTTTTAATATTTTATCACTTTATTTCAATCAATGCAATTTTTATGTAAAAAAAATGTGTTTCGTCTTTATTTTTCCTGGTTGTTTTTTTTAACAACTTTGTTAAACTTTAGTAACTTTTTATTTTTCCCACTTCACAACTTTTACTTCTAGCAAATAATGCATTAAAATACCGCTGTATTCCAATGCATTAGTATCGGTCAGTAAAAATCTGACAGATCCCTACAGTATAAGGCCATGTGTAGGGCACGGCCTAACTACAATGGCAGTCATGGGAGCTTTTCTTAGGCCCCTGGCTGCAATATTTAACCGTCGCAATAGGGAATCAAAGGGAGCCCCCTCCCTTTGTTTTTATCATGACTTATCGTAATCTATGTATGGTGCATGGCGTGAAGTGGTTAAATAAAATTTCCCGTTTTTATCATCATGCTGATTTAAGGCCCGAATTTCTCTGCTAATTAATTTCTTCCCAAACCTTCACAGTGTTTGGAGCTCTGATACAGAGCTCCAATGCATAGAATTAAAAGATACCATGTCTGCAGCTACCACTAGGGGGAGCTTTAGAACTTCCTGCATACTGTTTATACCTGAAATTCAATAGTAAACCAGTATGCAGTAAGCTTCTAAGCTCCCCCTAGTGGTGGCTGCAGGTATCAGTGTGTTATCTTTTAACTCTTCGTAGGGTATTTGGAGCTCTGTATCAGATCATTGTAAGCAACAAACAGAATTGCATTGTATTAAGGGCGGTGGTCTCCAACTTGTGACACTCCAGTTTTTGCAAAACTATAACTCCCATCATGCCCTGTCAGTTTTGCAAAAGCTGGAAAGCCATTGGTTAGAGTCCACTGTATAAGGGATTGGTATTTTCCTATTATTTAAAGCTCAGAGCGGCAACTTGAAGCTACTGGATCCTAATGCAATATCTGAATCAGGTCATTTATAGTCTCACTATATGGGGCGGAGGGACCTATAGGACTTGGGTGAAACCACAGCCTCTGCATCGGCTATAATGACGCCCCTGACTGAGATGAATGCGCTGCAGTTCTAGTGAGGGCACTGGTGCAGATAGGAAGGTGCCCGGGCACACGGCAGGCTTCATTACGTCTTCCTACAAGTGCCACGTTTGCTTCTTGTTAACCATGAAGGTGACATCATATTTTTATCCCAGTGATGTCATAATGTCCTTGTCCTAAGTCTATGTGCAGTTTGGGCTGCAGAAGTTATGACGAACTATAAATAGATTCTTATGATGTGTCCACAAGGGCCAATGAGCCCCAATACGTCAGCGTGTCATCCGTCTGCCGGGTGCACTAAATCATTTATCTGAATATTTACACAGGTGCAGAATTGCAATTCTTTATCTCACAATCCCCGATAGCAAATAGATTTTCTGTCTGGAAATCCACAATCTAAAATCTCATGTGTATTACTTTACTGCATCATCTGGTAGAATTAGAATGTTACATTTATTTGTATGTTTTTTGGTTTGGAAAAGTATTAATCATAAAGATAGATATATAGCAAGTAAAAGAATTGAGGCAGCAAAGTCGTGAATGAAAATCGAGGTGCGTTTATTCACCATTATTACTTATACTTATTTAGTCTTGAGAAAGATCCCAGTAAGCCGGATGGACACGTTGCCTGCCTGTGGGGGGAATAAACGCACCTCGATTTTCATTCACTACTTTGGAGAGATGCCTCAATTCTTTTACTTGCTGTTTATCTGGGGGCTCCTGACCTGAGCCCATGAGGAGTTGCACAGAGATAGAGAGATAGAGAGATAGATAGATAGATAGATAGATAGATAGATAGATAGATAGATAGATAGATAGATAGATAGATAGATAGATAGATAGATAGATAGATAGATAGATAGAGATAGAGAGAGAGATAGATAGATAGATATGAGATAGATAGATATGAGATAGATAGATAGATAGATAGATAGATAGATAGATAGATAGATAGATAGATAGATAGATAGATAGATAGATAGATAGATAGATAGATAGATAGATAGATAGATATGAGATAGATAGATAGATAGATAGATAGATAGATAGATAGATAGATAGATAGATAGATAGATAGATAGATAGATAGATAGATAGATAGATAGATATGAGATAGATAGATAGATAGATAGATAGATAGATAGATAGATAGATAGATAGATAGATAGATAGATAGATAGATAGATATGAGATAGATAGATAGATAGATAGATAGATAGATAGATAGATAGATAGATAGATAGATAGATAGATAGATAGATAGATATGAGATAGATAGATAGATAGATATGAGATAGATAGATAGATAGATAGATAGATAGATAGATAGATAGATAGATAGATAGATAGATAGATAGATAGATAGATTAACCCTTTCACTGCCAGGTGTGTCCGGTGACTTTGCACCACTAGTAGCTCTAATGTTACCATGAAAAAGTTGCAGTGAATAAATTCTATTTACATAAAATTGGACCAGGAGCACAACAAGAGGGGGTGCAGAACGAGCAGTCATACCTGGTCCCTGAGGGAGATCAAGGATAACCTAAGAAGACACAGTCCTGTTAATGTCACATGACAGGTGGGGACCCTGTAAAGGATTTAGCATTGGGGTCCAAAAGCTTTGAGTTACACCTCTGGATTGGACTACACCTTTAAGAACAATAAACCGATAATCCTCTACTGTATTGTACTGGAGCGTGCAAAAATCTAGTAAAAAATAGACACGACGTCTCTGGCATCAGCAATGATATAGACGACGTTAGCGGCTGATGTTGCTACATCTCAGCGTAGTGAGGCTCAATAAACACAACTCGCCATAAATTACGGTAACATTGTTTCCACCGATGAATGTGCTGCTGAGGCCCGGCCGTCATGCTGTACACCACACTAGTGCTGAGTGTTTCCAGCGCCGGCTCCAGCCTTGGGCATTGTCTATCAATTTTTAATCACAATAAGTACTAACGAGATTTGGAAGCGTGAATGCTTACCCATCCAAACAAACAGCGCAGACCGTGGAAAGTTTATCGGTTATTTCTATGAGGTGTCGTGCACTGTCAATATTCACTGGTGTGCGGTAAGAGAAGGACTGTGCACAAAGTTCATTTGCTATACAGGTTCTGATTTTTATATACTGGGTCCCAAAGATGGGGGAGATTTACAAAGCAAAATCACCAGATATAACGCAAATTAGGCCAAAAAGTACAGTAAACGCAGTTTGTTTCGGACTGGGGGACATAGAACTAACCAAGGGAACTGAGGGCCGACCCTCCATCTATATAAAACAAGGCAGATTTCGTTTTCGTTTTGAATTATCATCGAGATAACTCTCGTAGCTCTCGATGCTCCCGAAGAGCCGCTTTCCTTCTACACTCCTCAGATTTTTAGTAACTCAGTAAATTAGGAACGATCTCATTACCTGCTACAGAATATGTGAGAAGCGCAGAACAAATGCAAGAGATGGGGACCTGCCAGAAATAAAAAAAATGGTATTCTAGACTGCAAGTATAATGGCGCCATACACTGCATAAATGAAAGTGTCATGCACTCTGCAAATAATAGTGTTAAAGATGAAGTGCAAATACACTGTACACACAAATAATGCAGTTATAAATTGTACATGTAAATAATGCTGCCATATACTGTCCATATAAATATTGTCTCCATGTACTGTCCATATAAATATTGTCGCCATGTACTGTCCATATAAATATTGTCACCATGTACTGTATATATAAATAATGCTGTCATGTACTGTATATATTAACAATGCCACCATGTACTATACATAAAAATAATGTTGCCATGTACTATGTATATAAATAATTCCGCCATGTACTAAATATCTAAATAATGCCATCATGCACTGTACATATAAATAATGCCGCCATGTACTGTACATATAAATAATGCCGCCATGTACTGTACATATAAATAATGCCATTAGATACTGTACATATAAATAATTCCATTAGATACTGTACATATAAATAATTCCATTAGATACTGTACATATAAATAATGCAGCCATGTACTGTCCATATGAATAATGCCATGTGCTGTGTATATAAATAATGCCGCCATGTACTGTAAATATAAATAATGACATTAGATACATGTGTATAAAAAAAATGGCTGGACTATTGTACAGAACAAAGACTGTTACACTTTGTGTCTCCCTTATTTCCTCATAGATTGTAAGCTCTTGCGAGCAGGGTCCTCGCAACTCCTGTTTGAATTGTAAATAAGCTTTGTCACTATGTAATGTCTGATATTGTCTCATGTTCCCTCTAAATTGTAAAGTGCTGCGTAATATGTTGGCGATATATAAATAAAGATTATTATTATTACCGTACATATAAATAATAATGACATGTACTGTCCATATAAATAATGCAGCCATGTACTGTACATATGAATAATGCCATGTGCTGTGTATATAAATAATGCCGCCATGTATTGTACATATAAATAATTGCACCATGTTCTGTATATATTAATAATGTCGCCATGTACTATACATATAAATAATGCCACCGTGTACTATACATATAAATAATGCCACCGTGTACTATACATATAAATAATGCCCCTATGTACTGTACATATAAATAATGCCATTAGATACTGTACATATAAATAATAACGACATGTACTGTCCATATGAATAATGCAGCCATGTACTGTACATATGAATAATGCCATGTACTGTGTATATAAATAATGCCGCCATGCACCACATATATAAATAATGCCGCCATGTATTGTACATATAAATAATTGCACCATGTTCTGTATATATTATTAATATCGCCATGTATTATACATATAAATAATGCCACTGTGTACTGTCCATATAAATAATGCCCCTATGTATTCTACATATAAATAATGCCAACATCCACTGTACATTTAAATAATACCGCCATGTACTGTACATATACATAATGCCCCTATGTGCTGTACATTTATATAATACCACTGTTTAGTTCCAGTGCCAAGTCGAGTGTCCGAGTCGAGTTTACCATCTGTGTCCGGTGCCTGTGCCATACCGAGTGTCTGAGATGGCTTCACCATCTCTGTCTGGTGTCATAGCGAAGTCCAGTGTCCGAGACAACTGCACTACTCCAGTCCGGAGCTCTAGCCTCACGTCATCATCCTGCTCAGGCCGCTTCACACTGACTGTCTGGCATTTATCCACTTCTGACCTTCCAGGTACTTTTGCATTACTGACTCTCACAGACTCTGTGGATCTGCAGCTACCCTATTACGGCGGAGTGGCCCAGTGGGTCCACATATCTGCAAGGCGTTACAGGCAGCAAGATCTTGAAAACTGTGAGAAATTACTACAAAAATATTATTAGAAAATTGTCTAACTTTTAATTATACAATAAAATAACATTAATTTACTGAAACCAGAAAACACCTTTAACATAATTGCTAACATTTGAATCCCAAAGTCCCACCTTAATTCTTCCTCAGAAGCCTCCAAATATACCTTCAACTTCTCTTTTCATACAAATTTCCATATACTCTACCCTCTTGTGGTCCGGTTCGCGGGACTGTCCCACAAAATAGAGGGGCGTTAACAGGTATGACTCATCTTCTTAATTCCCAGCTTTGCATTAGAGGTGGACACAAGATTGTAGCAGAGTTGAGCTTATCATTTCGCACAGGTGTTTGGCGATATCACAGTTAAGATTATCCCTAGCAACTCCACCCGCCATTACTGGCCCCGCTTTATTACCCAGATGTCTACTTCATCACGTGCTAGCCAGCACTACAACCCACTACTGCTGTCGAGGCCGTAGCCCGCGCACTGCACCCTATTTGGCAGGAACAGCCACCTTTTCTAAGTTCACCATTGCTCAATGTGAGGCATTCAACAACGTTGTTGGCGCGGAAAATATATTTGCAGATGGCGTCCAGGCTGTTTCTCAATAAACCAGACCACATACAAAAGATAAAGTGAGCCGTCATCCATTTTATTTGAAACATGATGATGCAGGATACCACAGCAAAATCTAGGAACCACGGCTGCTCCACACTCTTACAGAAATGGTAGACGGTGCGACAAACCAGTGGAGGGTGCAAGGACATAACCAGGACATGGGCCAGTAATCTAAATCCGGAGGTCGAACAACAAGGACCACGCGACAAATCCAAAAGAGCAGGACAAAGGCGAAATCGAGAGGCAAAGCGGAGGTCAATATAAGTAACTAGCTAGACAGAAGTGTCTGATACTCTGGGTTTGTGTCCTCCTTTTTTAACCCGCCGCTTGTGTGGCATCATCAGACCGGGCCGGTTAATATGGAGACCCGACTGTACTCGGCTGTCCATAGCAAAGATCAAAATGGGCCAACATTATGCTGTATGGTTTTGCTACCCAGGGCAGAAGGACCTGCTGTTTGTGTTCTCCTCCACACCCTTTTTATCACTCTTGGGCCAATTTACCACCCGACTGCTTGCTAAAAATGCAGTTTCTTAGGAGAGGGAAGTCCTGCACAGTTTCCTGCCAAACAGCAGTGAAAGGGATAGGACCAACCAGCGTTGGGCCCCCTCTCTATGTTTGCCCCTTCATAATGTAACTACTCTGACTCCCCTACCAGTCCCTCTAAAGAATTTAGGGAGTTCCTGAGGTATTAACAACATGTCCAAAGCTATGGATGTTGTTTCAGAGAATTCATTTAGGTGGGCCTCCTATGTTCCAGGGATTCGTAGAAGCAATTTTGATGGTACTACAAGTTATGGTGGTAGTACTGCCCCTGGTTACATGGACCATTGTCATGTTCAGTATATGACATTATTGTCTAAGGTTGAATATCAGACCCCATCAGTTCAGCAGTATGGCCCTTTGGCTATGAAAGCAGTAGGCATTCGAACCCCGACTCAACCCCTCACCGTAACCCAAATTTGTCCAAACACAGCAGAAGAAAGTTGGCCAAATCCACAGATTTCGGCAGGACTGGTCGGCTATCTAAAGTATAAGAGGGCCTCCCAACTCCCACCTGATGTCGGGAAAAAGGAAACTCGGGCATGTTGCATTTCAACATGCCCGATCCTTCATTCCCGATGAACATAAGCCGTTGCCAGATGCCTCTGCCACTTAAATAAACGTGTATTCTTGGCCGAACCAAGCATGCACGTTAATGGTGGAGTCGGGAGGAATGGCTGTTGGCCGAATGAGCACACTTAAGAGTATGGGCCCCTGAAGCGTTAGAGTCCATGTAGAAGAATGACTATAATTCTTCTTAAGAGGCTCCGAAATTTCGCAGTCCGTTCACGTCTCTGTTTACCATGTGACTATTCCTCAGACGTCTCTATACTCGCTGCTCATATCCTTAACAGTAAACATCTTACCTAATTGCTCCATAAATACTTTTGTTTCCTTTTCTGCAGTCGGTTTCGTCAATCAATTGATGGTTTGCTGCATTAGGCTGAGAGAGAATAGAGCAGAGTATCGAAGCCCGGAGAACGTTCCCACTAGAAGAATGTCACATTTTATACAGCAATGATAAAGCGCTCGCTGCTTTCCAGTAAATAAAGACACTCCATAGACTGCAGAAATCGGCCCATTAGTTTTTATTATTTAAAAAGTAAATAAATGGAGATATATTTATTACTGACAGGCAACTCCCGAATGGATATAAATAACCGGCACTCAAATGTGGCTTCAAAGAGCCTGGAATATAAATGTGTAATGGACTACGTGGCCTGCATCCAGTGCTCGGAGCTTCACCGGGGAGGTCCAAGATTATTTAAAAAAAACTATAAATGGAACAGTCAATCACCTGCCCCACCCCCTCCAGCTCTTTGATTTATGGCTCTGTTGCAATTGGCATACTTGATGACTACCCAAAGGTCATGCCACCCATCTGTCCTACAGATACTGAGATCAGGTGCTAAGTAGGTAAGGGGACCACTGCCATCCTAAAACCAGCTTACTCATGTCTATTAGATTGTGTGTAAGGGACTAAGCTAAACATAAGGGAGTGCTCTATATTGAGTTATTGGTGAGCAAGGTCCCATATAGCGTTCCTGCACAGGGCCCTCTGGTGTCTGTGTCCGGCCCTGAGTGGGATGAAGGGTGATCAAAAGCAAGGACTTCCTGTCCTTGTATAGGCAGTGTGATGGTATGAGCCATACCACCATAAGACCTCCACAAATGGTCTTAGTGATGGGCCAAGTGTTCAAGAGAATCCCAATCAGAAGAAATATTTAGCATGATATGTAGTGTCAGACTAAAATTTCGTTGGTCCACCAGAGGAAATGATCTTGAGCACCCACCCTTCATCTATACCGAACATGCGCACGTCCACTAGGGGGTTAAGTTGCCTTCTGTTGAACCTATAAGGGCCATTAATGTATTAGAGACTGATATATCAAACAGATGTATGGGAATTTGGCCCAAAAACGATAAATGGGTCTTCATCAGTTGAAAGAATATTTATTGAGGCACAGAACATAGAGTAATACAATAAAAGGCAACAGGTATGATGGGTGCGAATGTTTCTTCCACACGGGCCTGTCAGAGTTGAGTATACATCACCTTTGCATTTGAAGGGCGTAGAAAATATTGTCTTTTTAAATGGGCCTGTTTGACCCATTTTTCACAAACGGAATGGTCAATTGAACGAGAAAAGTTAAAGGTAAAACATTACAAACAAATGTGATAAATATGGATTCCCTGTGACATTTTTGCACCCCTTATCCCAAAATATTGACCCCCCAATTTTTTCTTTTTTTTTCTGCTGTAGAATATTTACCCATCATTATTATTATTTTGAGCATTGTTAATAAATTACTGAATCATAACTATAGGAAAGTGAAGTTCAAAAACATTAACCCCTTCCCGACATACGCCGTATATATACGGCGCTGTCGGGAGGTGGTTCCCGCAAAGCGCCGTATATATACGGCGCAGTGATGGTGCGGGCTCAGAAGCAGAGCCGGCACTATCACTGCGGGGGGACAGCTGTATTATACAGCTGGCACCCTCCTGTAACTGCCAGGACCGGAGCTACTCTCCGATCCGGCAGATTAACCCCTCAGATGCAGCGCTCAATAGATCAATCGCTGGGTTGCTGTGGCAATCGGACGCCAGAAAATGGCGTCCGAGTCTGCCTTGTACGGGAGCCGATGAGGACCAGCCTGCGGCGAGTCCTCATAGGCTTGCTGTCAGTGAATAAGGGTATGTGCACACACACTAATTACGTCCGTAATTGACGGACGTATTTCGGCCGCAAGTCCCGGACCGAACACAGTGCAGGGAGCCGGGCTCCTAGCATCATACTTATGTACGACGCTAGAAGTCCCTGCCTCGCTGCAGGACAACCGTCCCGTACTGTAAACATGATTATACTACGGGACAGTTGTCCTGCAGCGAGGCAGGGACTTCTAGCGTCGTACATAAGTATGATGCTAGGAGCCCGGCTCCTTGCACTGTGTTCGGTCCGGGACTTGCGGCCGAAATACGTCCGTCAATTACGGACGTAATTAGTGTGTGTGCACATACCCTAACTGACAGCGCTAATACACTGCACTACGTATGTAGTGCAGTGTATTAGAGTAGCGATCGGGGCATCAGGCCCTCATGTCCCCTAGTGGGACAAGTAAAAAAAGTAAAAAAAAGTAAATAAAAATGTGGTAAAACAATAAAAACACACACATTTCAAATAAAAATAAAGCTAAACTGACTTTTTTCCCATAGTATTTTATTATGGGAAAAACCGTAAAAATAAAAAAAACTATACATAATTGGTATCGCCGCGTCCGTAACGACCCAAACTACAAAACTATTATGTAATTTATCCCGCACGGTGAACGCGGTAAAAAAAAAACATGAAAAACAGCGCCAGAATCTTTGTTTTTAGGTCACATCTCCTTCCAAAAAATGCTATAAAAAGTGATCAAAAAGTCACATTTACTCCAAAATAGTACTAATAAAAAACGCCAATCCGTGCCGCAAAAAATAATCCCTGACACCGCTTTGTGCACGCAAAAATAATAAAGTTATGGGTCTTAGAATATGGCGACACAGAAAACAAATGATTTTATAAAAAAAGTGATTTTATTGTGCAAAAGCTGCAATACATAAAAAAAACTATATAAATTTGGTATCGGCGTAATCGTATCGACCCGCAGAATAAAGCTAACATGTAATCTAGGGCGCACTGTGGATGCAGAGAAAAAAAAACAATAAAAAACTATTCCAGAATTGCTTGTTTTTGGTAATTTCCTTTACCAAAAAATGAAATAAAAAGTGATCAAAAAGTCGTATGTGTTCTAAAATGGTACCAATGAAATCTACAGCCCGTCTCGCAAAAAACAAGCCCGCACACCGCTCAATCAACTGAAAAATAAAAAAGTTACGGCACTAGTAATGCGGTGATGAAAAAACATCTCAATGCGCAGGCCGGAGGGGAACATTCCTTCAGTTTCAGGGCCCTAGTATTTAGGAACTAGGAAAGGGCAGGGACATAGCACATCCGCTGGAAGCGAGGGCGCCCGTATTATATCAGCGCAAAACTTTCCCAGTAATATTTCCCAAACTACGAAGGAGAAAAAGTCCCCAAAAGGTGCAGAGCGTTACAGAAGGGGGATAAGAAAGAAAACCGTTTATCAGTGTGACGCCGGCCTGCGCATAACGGATCGCTTCACAGCGTAACACACATCTATGGATAATTGTATTATTTACCCCATGATTATACCCTCCTATTATGCCCTGATGTTCTCCGCACAGATTACATATACCCTGATGTACCCCGCACAGATTACATATGCCACCACATTATAAGCTGAAATACCAGCAAAACCCCAAACAGAACTATTACCAAGCAAAATCCATGCTCAAAATGGCGGTCTTTCCCTTCTTAGCCCTACAGTGTGCCCAAACAGCAATTTATGGCCACAAGTAAGGCATTACCATGCCCGGGAGAACCCGCTTAACAATTTATTGGGTAAGATTCTCTAGGGGCACAACATCTTGTGCGGTGAATGGGCAGATCAGTGGAGAAATTGCAATTTTCACTTTGCACCATCCACTGCGTATTCATTTCTGAAAAACACCTGTGGAGTCTAAATTCTCACTACACCCCTTGATAAATGCATTTAGGGATGTAGTTTCTAAAACGGGGTCACTTTTGTTTGGTACATCAGGGGTTTTGCAAATGCAACATGGCATCCGCAACCCATTCCAGCAAAATCTACGCTCCAAAAGATAAATACCGCTCCTTTTCTTCTGAATGCTCCCATATACGTAAACAGCTGATTATAACCACATATGGGGTGTTACCGTACTCGGGAGAAATTACTTTACAAATGTTGGGGTGCTTTTTCTTCTCTATTCCTTGTAAAAATGAAAAATGTGTATCTAAAACTACATCTTGTTGAAAAAAAAAAATATTTTTCATTTTCATGGCTTAATTCTAATTAATTCAGCAAAAAACCTTTGGGATCAAAATTTTCACTATACCCCTAGATGATTCCTCAGGGGGTGCAGTTTCCCAAATGGTGTCACTTTTGGGGTGTTTCCACTGTACTAGTACTACAGGGGCTCAGCAAATATGACATGACACCCAGAAACCATTCCAAAATCCAAATGGTGCTCCTTCCATTCTGAGCCCTACCGTGTGTCCAAACAGATGTTTGTGACCACATGTGGGGTATTATTTTACTCGGGAGAAGTTGCTTTACAAATGTTGTGGTGCTTTTTCTCCTTCAGTCCTTGTGGAAATGAAAAAAAAATACCTAAACCTACATTTTCTTTGAAAAAATGTAGATTTTCATTTTTACGGCCTAGTTACAATAAGTTCTGTAAAAAACCTGTGGGGTAAAACTGCTCACTGTACCCCTAGATAATTCCCTCATGGGGTGTAGTTTCCAAAATGGGGTCACTTGTTGGGGGTTTCCACTGTTTTGTCCCCTCAGGGGCTTTGTAAATGTGACATGGCCTCCGCAAACCATTCCTGCTAAATTTGAGTTCCAAAAGCCAAATGGCGCACTTTCCCTTCTCAGCCTCGCCGTGTGTCCAAACAGCCGTTTATTACCACATGTGGGGTATTGTTTTACTCGGGAGAAATTTCTTTACAAATTTTATGGTGCTTTTTCTCCTTTAGTCCTTGTGGAAATGAAAAAAAATTAGCTAAACCTACATTTTATTTGAAAAAATGTAGATTTTCATTTTCACAGCCTACTTGCAAAAATTTCTGCAAAAAACCTGTGGGGTCAAAATGCTCACTATACCCTAGATAATTTCCTCAAAGGGTATAGTTTCCAAAATGGGGTCACTTGTTGGGGGTTTCCACTGTTTTTTCACCTCTGGGGCTTTGCAAATGCGACATGGCCTCCGCAAACCATTCCTGCTAAATTTGAGCTCCAAGAGCCAAATGGCGCTCTTTCCCTTCTAAGCCCTGCCGTGTGTCCAAACAACTGTTTATTACCACATGTGGGGTATTGTTTTACTCGGGAGAAATTGCTCTACAAATGTTGTGGTGCTTTTTCTACTTTAGTTCTCTTGGAAATGAAAAAAAATTAGCTAAACCTACATTTTATTTGAAAAAATGTAGATTATCATTTTCATGACCTAGTTCCAAAAATTTTTGCAAAAAAACTGGCCGGTCAAAATGCTTGCTAAACCCCTAGATAAATTCCTCGAGGGGTATAGTTTCCAAAATGGGGTCACTTGTTGGGGGTTTCCACTGTTTTGTTACCTCAGGGGCTTTGCAAATGTGACATGGCCTCCGCAAACCATTTCTGCTAAATTTGAGCTCCAAGAGCCAAATGGCGCACTTTCCATTCTAAGCCCTGCCGTGTCTCCAAACAACCGTTTATTACCATATGTGGGGTACTGTTTTACTCGGGAGAAATTGCTCTACAAATGCTGTGGTGCTTTTTCTACTTTAGTTCTTTTGGAAATGAAAAAAAATTGGCTAAACCTACATTTTATTTGAAAAAATGTAGATTTTCATTTTCATGGCCTAGTTCCAAAAATTTTTGCAAAAAAACTGGCCGGTCAAAATGCTTGCTACACCCCTAGATAAATTCTTCGAGGGGTGTAGTTTCCCAAATGGGGTCACTTTTGGGGGGTTTCCACTGTTTTAGTTCCACTAGACCTGTTCAAAGCTGACATGGTGCCTAAAATATATTCTAATAAAAAGGAGGCCCAAAATCCACTAGGTGCTCCTTTGCTTCTGAGGCCGGTGCTTCAGTCCAGTAGCACGCTACGGCCACATGTGGGATATTTCCTAAAACTGCAGAACCTGGGCAATAAATATTGAGTTGCATTTCTTGGGTAAAACCTTCTGTGGTACAAAAAAAATGGATTCAAAATGAATTTCTGGAAAAAAATAATGAACTTTGTAAATTTCACCTCTACTTTGCCTTAATTCCTGCGCAATGTCTAAAGGGTTAAGAAACTTTCTAAATGCTGTTTTGAATACTTTGAGGGGTGCAGTTTTTAAAATGGGGTGACTTATTGGCGGTTTCTAATATCTAAGGACCTCAAAGCCACTTCACAACTGAACTGGCCCCTGTAAAAATAGCATTTTGAAATTTTCTTGAAAATGTGAGAAATTGCTGCTAAAGTTGTAAGCCTTGTAACGTCCTAGAAAAATAAAATGATGATCAAAAAACGATGCCAATCTAAAGTAGACATATGGGGGATGTTAGTTAGCAACATTTTTGTGTGGTATAACTGCCTGTCTTACAAGCAGATGCATTTAAATTGAGAAAAATGTTAATTTTTGCAATTTTTCGCTAAATTTTGGTGTTTTTCACAATAAATACTGAATGTATCGGGCAAATTTTGCCAGTAACATAAAGTCCAATGTGTCACGAGAAAACAATCTCAGAATCGCTTGGATAGGTAAAAGAATTCCGGAGTTATTACCACATAATTTGAAACATGTCAGATTTGAAAAATGAGGCTCTGTCAGGAAGGTCAAAAGTGCCCAAAGAGGGAAGGGGTTAAAATGTCCAAAGATTTATCATTTTCTAAATAAAAAAAAGATCTTTCCCAGGACTTCTCTGTGATTTTCATTGATACTCGAAAGGTCTTAGCTATAAGGAACATATTACATTGTTGTTGTTTTTTATTTTCACTACTTCATCTTTTACCAAAAAGTAAAAAATACAAAATAAAGTTTTTTTTTGCTGTCTACTAAGAGGACATTCAGCAAAAATGAGCAAGCAGAACATGTGCTATTTGCTATAAAATTTGCCATTCTCACGGAACGCACATATGGGCTAAACTTCTATTATGAACTTTTTACTTTTTGACCTATTTTCCATTTTCAGACGAATTTTCCTATAAGATATACACTACCGTTCAAAAGTTTGGGGTCACCCAGACAATTTTGTGTTTTGAATGAAAACTCACACTTATATTTATCAAATGAGTTGCAAAATGACTAGAAAATATAGTCAAGACATTGACAAGGTTAAAAATAATGATTTTTATTTGAAATAATAATTTTCTCCTTCAAACTTTGCTTTGGTCTTGGAATGCTCCATTTGCAGCAATTCCAGCATTGCAGACCTTTGGCATTCTAGCTGTTAATTTGCTGAGGTAATCGGGAGAAATTTCCCCCCATGCTTCCCGAAGCCCCTCCCACAAGTTGGATTGGCTTGATGGGCACTTCTTGCGTACCATACGGTCAAGCTGCTCCCACAACAGCTCTATGGGGTTGAGATCTGGTGACTGCGTTGGCCACTCCATTACAGATAGAATACCAGCTGCCTGCTTCTTCCCTAAATAGTTCTTGCATCATTTGGAGGTGTGCTTTGGGTCATTGTCCTGTTGTAGGATGAAATTGGCTCCAATCAAGCGCTGCCCACAGGGTATGGCATGGCGTTGCAAAGTGGAGTGATAGCCGTCCTTATTCAAAATCCCTTTTACCTTGTACAAATCTCCCACTTTACCAGCACCAAAGCAACCTCAGAGCATCACATTACCTCCACCATGCTTGACAGATGGCGTCCGGCACTCTTACAGCATCTTTTCAGTTGTTCTGCGTCTCACAAATGTTCTTCTGTGTGATCCAAACACCTCAAACTTCGATTCCTCTGTCCATAACACTTTTTCCCAATCTTCCTCTGTCCAATGTCTGTGTGCTTTTGCCCATATTAATCTTTTCCTTTTATTAGCCAGTCTCAGATATGGCTTTTTCTTTGCCACTCTGCCCTGAAGGCCAGCATCCTGGAGTCGCCTCTTCACTGTAGACGTTGACACTGGCGTTTTGCGGGTACTATTTAATGAAGCTGCCAGTTGAGGACCTGTGAGGCGTCTATTTCTCAAACTAGAGACTCTAATGTACTTGTCTTGTTGCTCAGTTGTGCAGCGGGGCCTCCCACTTCTCTTTCTACTGTGGTTAGAGCCTGTGTGTGCTGTCCTCTGAAGGGAGTAGTACACACCGTTGTAGGATATCTTCAGTTTCTTCCCAATTTCTCGCATGGAATAGCCTTAATTTCTAAGAACAAGAATAGACAGTCGAGTTTCACATGAAAGCTCTCTTTTTCTAGCCATTTTGAGAGTTTAATCGAACCCACAAATGTAATGCTCCAGATTCTCAACTAGCTCAAAAGAAGGTCAGTTTTATAGCTCCTCTAAACAGCAAAACTGTTTACAGCGGTGCTAACATAATTGCACAAGGGTTTTCAAGTGTTTTCTAATCATCCATTAGCCTTCTAAGACAGTTAGCAAACACAATGTACCATTAGAACACTGGAGTGATGGTTGCTGGAAATGGGCCTCTATACACCTATGTAGATATTGCATTAAAAACCAGACGTTTGCAGCTAGAATAGTCATTTAGCACATTAACAATGTATAGAGTGTATTTCTGATTAATTTAATGGTATCTTCATTGAAAAAAACTGTGCTTTTCTTGCAAAAATAAGGAAAGGAAATTTCTAAGTGACCCTAAACTTTTGAACGGTAGTGTATATATATATATATATATATATATATATATATATATATATATATATATATAATAATTTTTTATCATAATTCACAATACAATCATTCATAAAACTCAACACCCCTCTAGTCACGTGTGACGTTAAGTAACCTGAAGTATGGACCCACTTGGTCACCATTAGATTTTGTTAGGGCAAAATTTGAGGGCGGGGAGAGGAGTCTTCGAGATTATTCAATTTTCACCCTATGGCCCTCACGGGTATGGACTTTGTGCAGGGAATCCCCAGGTCGCGTTCCTGAAGTAGACTCCAATAACAACCGCTGACGGCTTCCAGATGGTATTACTGAAGTGTGGTACCAGAATCAATAAACAGAAGCGAAGTCGTAAAAATCTGAAGTCATGGCTGGCAGAGTTCATGTAACCCAAAAAGAGAGATATAGGTCAAGGCCGACGGAAGGCAGAACACAGCCCGGGCCACATCCAAAATATTAACTGGTTCCCGACCGCTGCCTGTGTTTTTACGGCCAGCGGTCAGGGTCCTTAAAACCCGAGCCATAGACTTTTTATGGCTCGGGTTTTAACTTGCTGCCCGCGCGATCGGGCAGCTGAATGTCGGGTCTCCGGCTGTCAGTGACTGCCGGGGACCCTGAGGAGAGGATAGGAGCAGCTTTCGTTGCTTCTGTCTTCTCCGATGTCTTTTTACACAGCGCTCAATGAACGCTGTGTATAGGAATAGAGAGACAGCAGCAGCGGCGCTGTCTCTATTCCTCCCGGTGGTCATGTGACTGGTCACATGATCGCCGGGTGCCGTTACTAACATACTGCTGGTGGGTCTTACTAGACCCAGCACAGCCCAGTTAGTGACAATAGTCACTATGAGAGGGCTGATTTCCCTGCTGTGCAGCCCCAGTTACAGTGGAAAAGATGGTGTAAAAGAAAGAAAAAAAATATATAAAGTTCCCCAACGGTCTTTTTTGACCTTTGAGGGACAGAACATAACAATAAAAAAATAGTAAAGTAAAGTGCAAAAAATACACATAAAATACCCACCCCAAAAAAAAAAACGTTCCCCCCGCCCCCGCCAATCATTGTTGTAACGGTAGCGCTGACCCAATTACCCTAATATAGACATGTAAAATATTACAATTTACGGTAGACAATGACGATCACAAATAAAAGGTCTATTTTAGTGTAAAACTTAAAAAAAGCTTATTTTTTTACTATTATTTTCAAACTTTATGAATAAAAATTCTAAAATAGCAAAAAAGGTGTGTATAAAAACGATAAAAAAAAGAAACCTGCATTGTCTACGGAAAAAACATCGCAAAAATCACGTCGTTAGCACAACAAATAAAAAAGTTATAGCCATTTAACTAACACGTGCTAAAAATGGCTAAACGGTGTCTGGTCCTGAAGGTGCAAAATAGCCCGGTCCTGAACTGGTTATACAATCTTCACAAATGGACAGGGTCCAAAGAACCTCGTTCATCAGGGACGGTGTGGCAGTTCTGAGCAGTTATGCGTAATCAGAGGCGATCAGCCAAAGAATGACCACCAACAGCTTCCATGTGCCTGTCACTTTAAGATGTCACCCGGCAGTAGTGAGAGAAGGAGAGGGACAAAAATTTTGGTCTTTTTGATTTTGGGGGGAACTTCATGCAATGACCCCATGGAGTTCATTAACAAGGGAATCCTTTTTATCCACTAGAAAAATAAAAAAAATGAGTCAAAACTGATCATGATCATAATACATCCATCAAATCTGTAATGGATTCTCATGTAGTAAGGCTCCCATATTGACAGGATCCATGACGAATCCATGACGGATCTGTTAGAATCCACTATGGGAGACACCCAGGAGGTTATTATACCCTTGGGTGACATCATAGACAATTTTACAATTCTACCCATAATCTTTACTTGATTATGGGGGCAACCATCCTGTTCTGCGCTGTTGTAACACCAGCTGCAAAGATTTGCTTTATAGCAGGTACCTGGACTGAAGTCAGAAAAGAGCCTATCTACTTCTATGGGAGAAGGTAGTGAGCATGCTCTGTGACATATTCAGGTAGAGGGAGGAGGAAGAAGGAGCTGAGATGTCCCTTTCTCTTAGGGCTTATTCAGACAAATGAATGTAAACTCGAACATAAAAAACTGCCGTTTTGTCATGTCTGAGACGCACCCCTGTGGGACCCGTTTTGTCGGATCTCTCATAGACTTGAGTCTATTGAGGGATCCATGAAAACGGACGAAAATAGGACATGTCCTATTTTTTCACTGGCCTTTCATGCGGTCCGTTAAAACAACGGCGGAGTGAACAGCCCCATTGAATTGCATGGGTCCGTGTGCTGTCCGTTCTTTTAACGGACAGCACACGGGGGTATAATACGCTCGTCCGAATAAGTCCTTATTGTCATCTGTGTAATCATGTGATATCAGCCTCCGGATTTATGATAGAGATGTTAGCTGTACTTTTAATCCTGCGCTCTTTTATTCGCCATCTGGTTTATTGACCACCACATTATAAAGCCCGTGACCCAGCGAGTGGCAGCCGTCAGGTATTTAAACCAATCTCGTTTTTCAGGAATTTTGTTCCGTTTATTTCCATCTATTCACTGAAAGTACACTTTAGGGCTTGTTCACAAGGAGTATTTTGGTGCTGTTTTTGGCGCAGAAACTGCGTCGGAAGCAGCGCCAAAAAAAACTTGAAATCGCCTTCCATTGATATCAATGGAAGGTGGAGCCATTTTTTTCCTGCAAGCGGTAAAAACGCTTGCGGGAAAAAACATGCCCTTTGTTCTGGCGTTTCCATCTCTGACTTCCATTGACATTAATGAGAGGCAGAGAAAGCGGTTTTCGCTGCGTTTATTGCTCGGGGGCTCAATGGGCGCGGACGAAAAACGCGGCAAATGTTTTGCCGGCAGGTCAAAATCTGCCTCAAGATTCCTGGAGGAATTTTGAGGCAGATTTTTCCTCCGGGGAAAAAAAATGTGAACAGGGCCATAAACATCGATGATTCTCAGCGAAAAACTCATTCTTACTGTAAATATTTTTCTCTTGATAATTACATAATAAATAGTTTTCTTCTATGAGTATTCTGTGCTGCGTACCCTCCAGAGCGGATTAGAAATAAAAAAAAATAATTTATACAATTCAAGACATGACCAAAACATGTTTTTTTATATTGTAGTTTTTACTATTCTGTTATATTAGTTACATTCTTGCATATAGGGGGCAGCATTATACACAGTCGAGTCCCATTATTATGACCAACAGTTAATATCCAGAGTAACCGCCGTGTGCAGCACGGACAGCACTAGACGGGCTGGGAGTGACTCAATAAGGTGCTGGTAGGTTGTCTCAGGTATCTGGAGCCATGCTGATTGCAGAACATCCCAAATTTGCTGGAGGGTGCGTGGGGGAGGATCCATAGAGCCAACAAGACAATCGAGGTCCCACAGTTGCTCAATTGGGTTCAATTCTGGTAAATTAGGGGGCCAGGGAAGTACTTGGAGGTCTTGGTCGTCCTCTTCTAACCAGTGTCGGACACTTCTAGCTGTGTGACATGTTGCATTGTCTTGCTGGAAGATTCCATCTGCCCGAGAGAAGACAGACAGCATGTATGGGGGGATGGGATCTGCAACAAGGGGTTCATAACCAGGTCGGTTCAGAGGCTTCCACATGGATGAGTGGCTCAGAGAATGCCATGAAAAACTTCCCCAGACCATAATGCTGCCGTCACCGGCTCGTGTTCTTCCAGCAATGGTTGCCGGGTGTTTGTTCTCTGATGTTTCTCGCCTGACACGCCGACGTCCATCTGTTCCATGAAGCAGAAAACGTGACTCATCAGAGAAGACAACCCTTTACCAATCATTGGTGGTACAAATCCGATACTGGCACGCAAATTGAAGCCTTTTTTCCTCGGTGCACCTTCGTTGGAATAGAAGCAGCGACCATCCGTCTGCTTCGGACCCTCATACACAGTCGGGTTCGCTGAGCTGTTGTATTAGACCCCCGTCTGGTAGCCACATGGTTGATATTCACGGTGAGCTGCTCCACTGTAACGTGTCGTTCGTCCCTCGTGCACCTTCGTAGCTGACGTTTGTCCACTCACGATACACTTTCACCACAGCAGCATATGAAAATTTCACAAACTGTGCTGCATCAGGAATACCGCCACCCGTGGCACGAAAGCCAATAATCATCCCTTATTACAACTCTGATAAATCGCCCCTTTTACCCATGGCAACAACAAGTGATATGTGATCAGACAGCTAATCGCACACCTTATATACCCACCAAGCCCACCACACATCACTGCCTTCATGGGCTACGCGCTGCCGACTTTGAAAGTAGGAGGTGGTCATATTAATGTGACTGTGTAGTAGTTATATTCTTGTATATAGGGGGCAGTATTACAGAAGTTATATTCTTGTATATAGGGATCAGTATTATAGTAGTTATATTCTTGTATATAGGGGGCAGTATTACAGAAGTTATATTCTTGAATATAGGGATCAGTATTATAGTAGTTATAGTCTTGTATATAGGGGCAGTATTATAGTAGGTATATTCTTGTATATAGGAGCAGTATTATAGTAGTTATATTCTTGCATATAGGGGGCAGTATTATAGTAGTTATATTCTTGTATATAGGGGCAGTATTATAGTAGTTATATTCTTGTATATAGGAGCAGTATTATAGTAGTTATATTCTTGTATAAAGGAGACAGTATTATAGTAGTTACATTCTTGCATATAGGGGGCAGTATTATAGTAGTTATATTCTTGTATATAGGGGGCAGTATTATAGTAGTTATATTCTTGTATATAGGAGCAGTATTATAGTAGTTATATTCTTGTATATAGCAGCAGTATTATAGTAGTTATATTCTTGTATATAGGGGCAGTATTATAGTAGTTATATTCTTGTATATAGGGGGCAGTATTATAGTAATTATATTCTTGTACATAGGGGCAGTATTATAGTAGTTATATTCTTGTTTATAGGAGCAGTATTATAGTAGTTATATTCTTGTATATAGGAGACAGTATTATAGTAGTTATATTTTTGTATATAGGGGCAGTATTATAGTAGTTATATTCTTGTATATAGGAGACAGTATTATAGTAGTTATATTCTTGTATATAGGGGCAGTATTAAACTGGTTATATTCTTGTATATAGGAGGCAGTATTATAGTAGTTATATTCTTGTATATAGGGGGCAGTATTATAGTAGTTATATTCTTGTATATCGAGGGCAGTATTATAGTAGTTATATTCTTGTATATATGGGGACAGTATTATAGTAGTTATATTCTTGTATATAGGGGCAGTATTATAGTAGTTATATTCTTGTGCATAGGAACAGTAATATAGTAGTTATAGTCTTGTACATAGCAGCAGTAATATAGTGGTTATATTCTTGTATATAGGGGGCAGTATGATAGTAGTTATATTCTTGTATATAGGAGCCAGTATTATACTAGAAGGTGGTCCATATAAGGACACTGATGTCAGGGGGAGAGAAGGAGTCCCAGGCAGAGTGCTAGCGGCTCAGTTCCGGGACTCCATCTCTGGGAAAGTCCCTGACATCACTGTCCATATATGGTCAGTATCGTCAGGAGCAGAGCAGTGTCCCAGGCAGGGTGCTAGTAGCGCCCCTGACATCACTAGCCGTATATGGACAGTGATGTCAGGGGCTTCCCCAGAGCTTTAGTACAGGAGCAGAGCCTTTACTAGCGCTCTGCCCGGGGCTTCAGCTCTGCTCCTGACATCACTGTCCATATATGGACAGTGATATCAGGTGCAGAGCAGGAGTCCCAGGCAGAGTGCTAGTAGTGCTCTGCCCGGGACTACGGCTCTGGGGTTACCCCTGACAACACTATCTATATATGGACAGTGACGTCAGGGGTTTCTCCTGAAGCAGAATCCACAGCCAGAGTGTCGGCAATCCCCTGGCTGTGGATTCCACTCCTAGAGGGAACCCCAAAGGTGCTACCTACATGGAGGGTGGCTGTGTGGTACTACCAGGGAGGGTGGCTGTGTGGCAGTACCAGGGAGGGAAGCTGTGTGACACTACCACTGAAGGAGAGGAGGGGGCTGTGTGGCACTACCTGGGAGGTAGGGGCTGTGTGGCACTACCTGGGTGGTGGGGGCTGTGAGGCACTACCTGGGAGGTGGGGGCTGTGTGGCACTACCTATGAGGTGGGGGCTGTGTGGCACTACCTGGGAAGTGGGGGCTGTGTGGCACTACCTGGGAGGAGGAGGCTGTGTGGCACTACCTGGGAGGAGGAGGCTGTGTGGCACTACCTGGGAGGGGGGGGCTGTCTGGCACTAACTTCGAAGAAGTCTGTGTGCCACTAACTGGGGGGGGCTGTGTGGCACTACCTGGGGGCTGTGTGGCACTACCAGGGAGGGGAGCTGTGTGGCACTATCTACAGAGGGCACTAAATTTATGGGGGTACAAACTGGGGGCCTAACATAATATATGGGGGGCATAAAGAGGGCCTAACGTCTATATGGGGGCACAAAGTGACATTTTCTGCCATTTTACTGCCGCCATGAGTTACCCCACAAAGGGGCCTAATAAATCTGTGTCGCCCAAGGGCCCACATTAGCCTGGAGCCGGCCCTGCATGGGGGGCAGTATTATAGTAGTGATATTCTTGTATATAGGAGCAGTATTATAATACTTATATTCTTGAACATAAGGGGCAGTATTATAGTAGTTATATTCTTGTACATAAGGGGCAGTATTATAGTAGTTATATTCTTGTATATAGGGGCTATATTATAGTAGTTATTTTCTTGTATATAGGGGGCAGTATTATAGTAGTTATATTCCTGTATATAGGAGTCAGTATTATAATAGTTATATTCTTGTATATAGGAGGCAGTATTATAGTAGTTATATTCTTGTACATAAGGGGCAGTATTATAGTATTTATATTCTTGTATATAAGAGCAGTATTATAAGAGTTATATTCTTGTATACGGGGCAGTATTATAGTAGTTATAGTCTTGTATATAGGAGCAGTATTATAGTAGTTATATTCTTGTATATAGGATGCAGTATTATAGTAGTTATATTCCTGTATATAGGGGCAGTATTATATTAGTTATATTCTTGTATATAGGGGGCAGTATTATAGTAGTTATATTCTTGTATATAGGGGCAGTATTATAGTAGTTATATTCTTGTATATAGGGGGCAGTATTAAAGTAGACATATTCTTGTATACAGGAGCAGCATTATAGTAGTTATATTCTTGTATATAGGGGCAGTATTATAGTAGTTATATTCTTGTATATAGGGGGCAGTATTATAGTAGCTATATTCTTGTATATAGGAGGCAGTATTATAGTAGTTATATTCTTGTATATAGGAGCAGTATTATTGTAGTTATATTCTTGTATATAAGGGTCAGTATTATACTAGTTATATTCTTGTAAATAGGGGCAGTATTATAGTAGTAATATTCTTGTACATAGGGGCAGTATTATAGTAGTTATATTCTTGTACATAGGGGCAGTATTATAGTAGTTATCACGGACACAGGGTATGTGGAACCACTAGGCCGCTCCGCCGTAGCGGGGAGGCAGCTGACCAGGTCACAGTCTATACGAAAGTCAATGGCAGACAGTAACGCTTGGGTACCTGAAATAGTCCGGACGGTGGCTGTGGCTTCAGCACGGATGGAGGCTTGTGCGGCAGGTCGCGCCAGACGTGGTGGGCAGTATCCGATGAAGCAGAAGACACTGGACGTGGCAGAAGACACAGGACGTGGCAGAAGAGACTGGACGTGGCAGAAGAGACTGGACGTGGCAGAAGACACTGGACGTGGCAAACGACACTGGACGTGGCAAACGACACTGGACGTGGCAGACGACACTGGACGTGGCAGACGACACTGGATGTGGCAGGCGACACTGGACGTGGCAGACGACACTACTCCAACGCAGGTAGGCACAGGAACTAGAACAATACGGAATACAGGAACGGGTAACAGGGCATAGGTAACAGCTGGAACGGAAAACACTAAGGGACCATTTGCGAGACAGACTGGGATAGACTAACAACGCTCAGGCAAGGATCAGAAGGCCTGGGGCCTTCTTATAGACCAGGAAATCAGGGCAGTTGATGATGATGATGACGAATAATTTGTGCGCGCGCTGGCCCATTAAGGCCGTGCGCGAGCGAGCTCGCGCACCCTATGGGACACAGCAGGACGGAGCGGAAGTGAGCGCTGGCGTCTCCTGGGAAGGAGACAGGGACCAGCGCTCACGGATCCATGGCTGCGGGCGTCGGGGGGTGAGTAAACCCGACGGCCCGCGGCCATGGACGTTATAGTATCCCCCCTTTTACGCCCCCTCTTCTTGGGACCAGAGCGGGAGAGGAACTTTTTAATGAGAGCAGGAGCACTGAGGTTCTCTTCTGGCTCCCAGAACCTCTCCTCAGGACCAAACCCTTTCCAGTCCACCAAATAGAAAGTCCTTCCTCCTACCCTCTTGCAGTCCAGGATCTCCTTTACCTCGAATACATAAGAATGGCCGCTGGGAGCAACTGTGGAACTAGAAGTCTTGCTGTAGCGGTTCAGGACCACTGGTTTCAGGAGGGAAACATGGAAGGAGTTAGGGATTCTGAGGGTAGGAGGCAGCCGCAGTTTATAGGAGACAGGGTTGATTTGTAGCAGAATCTCGAAAGGACCAAGGAACCTGGGAGCGAACTTGTATGAGGGTACATTCAAGCGAATGTTCCGAGAGGACAGCCAGACTTTAGTCCCCGGAAGAAACTGAGGCGGCTCTCTTCACTTAGTATCTGCCTTTCGCTTCATGCGATCTACTGCCAGCAAAATAGAGGCCCGGGTCTGTTGCCAGATTTGCAGGAAGTCCCCATATGCAGAGTCAGCAGTGGGAACCTGAGATGAAGTCGACACAGGAAGAGGGACTCTGGGATGTTGACTGTACACGATGTGAAACGGAGTGGAAGTGGTGGACTCACTTGTGTGGTTGTTATATGAAAACTCAGCCCATGGAAGAAGCTGTACCCAGTCACCGTGCTGTGAAGAGATGAAGTGGTGGAGATAATTTTCCATGATCTGGTTGATCCTCTCAACTTGCCCATTGGATTGGGGGTGATAGGCAGAGGAAAAGTCCAAACTCACATCCAGGAGTTTACAGAGGGCTCTCCAGAACTTAGAGGTAAACTGAACCCCCCGGTCGGAGACAATGTGAAGAGGCAAGCCATGCAAGCGAAAGATGTGCTGAATGAAGAGACTCGCCAGTCGGGGAGCAGAAGGTAGGCCGGTCAGCGGGATAAAATGTGCCATCTTAGAGAACCGGTCCAACACCACCCAGATGGTGTTGCATCCTGCTGAGAGAGGAAGGTCTGTGACGAAGTCCATAGTGATGTGCTGCCAGGGTGCACTGGGTACAGGTAGAAGTTGAAGCAGACCGGCAGGCTTGGAGTGAGTCACTTTGTTAAAGGCACACACCGTGCAAGCAGAGACAAAGTCCAGAACATCTTTAGGTAGCGTGGGCCACCAAAAGTGACGAGCAATCAGGTCTTGGGTTTTACGGACACCAGCGTGCCCAGCTAATTTAGAACTGTGTCCCCAGCGGAGAATTATTTTTCTGTCTGCCAACCGAACAAAAGTTCTCCCTGGAGGGATATTTCTAAGCTGCAGAGGATTGGCGGTGACAACGCAGGATGGGTCTATGATAGTCTGAAGGGACTCCACCATGTCTTCCGTCTCAAATGATCTGGACAGGGCATCGGCCCTCACATTCTTGTCAGCGGGACGGTAGTGGAGCAGAATTTGAAAACGGGTGAAGAACAACGACCACCTGGCTTGACGAGGATTCAGTCTTTGAGCGGACTGAAGGTAGGTGAGGTTCTTGTGGTCGGTGAAGATCAGGATGGGGTGAGCTGCGCCTTCTAGAAGATGTCTCCACTCCTCCAGGGCAAATTTGATAGCCAGTAGCTCCCGATCTCCAATGGATCAATTGCGCTTAGCAGAAGAAAACAGTCTTGAGTAGTAGCCACATACTACTGCCTTTCCTTTGGAGCTCCTCTGGAACAGAAGTGCCCCTGCACCAACAGAGGAAGCGACCACTTCTAGTGAGAACTGCCGAGATACTTCAGGGTGAAGGAGGATTGAAGCTGAAGTGAAGGCTTTCTTGAGGCTAATGAATGCGGACTCTGCCTCTGGAGTCCACACCTTGGCGTTCACACCCTTCTTGGTAAGGGTAGAGATGGGAGCCGTCAGAGAAGAAAAGTTCGGAATAAACTGCCGGTAGAAATTGGCGAATCCCAGGAACCGTTGTATGGCCCTTAGGCCTTGAGGACGTGGCCATTCCAGGACAGACTTTAATTTCTCAGGGTCCATCTTAAGGCCTTGATCCGAGATGACGTAGCCCAGGAAGGGCAAAGACCTCTTTTCAAAGGTGCACTTTTCCAATTTGGCATACAAGCGATTCTCTCTTAGTCGCAGAAGAACTTGACGAACATGCCTCCGATGGGTCATCAGATCTGGGGAGAAAATTAAAATATCATCGAGATAAACTACAACGCACATATAGAGGAGATCTCGGAAGATATCATTAATGAACTCCTGAAATACTGCGGGAGCGTTACACAGTCCGAAGGGCATCACTAGGTATTCGTAGTGCCCATCGCGGGTGTTATATGCCGTCTTCCATTCGTCACCCCGGCGAATATGGATTAGATTATAGGCACCCCGAAGATCTAGCTTAGAAAATTTTTTCGCTCCTCGTATGCGATCGAAGAGCTCAGAAATAAGTGGCAATGGGTATTTGTTCTTGACCGTGATCTGATTGAGACCACGGTAGTCAATGCAGGGTCGAAGAGATCCATCTCTCTTTTTAACGAAGAAGAAGCCTGCCCCGGCCGGAGAGGAAGATTTTCTAATAAAACCCCTCTCCAAGTTCTCCTTGATATAGGCTGACATCGATAAAGTCTCTGGCAAGGAGAGAGGATATACTCGTCCACGGGGAAGAGAAGCATTGGGAACCAGTTCAATGGGACAGTCATAATTCCGATGTGGAGGCAACGTCTCAGCCTCTCGTTTGCAAAAGACATCCGCAAAACTGGCATATTGAGATGGTAGGCCGGAAAGTGACTGAGGCAGAGGGGGCACAACAAGACGGACTTGTGACAGGCAACGGCTATGGCATCTGGAACCCCATTGAAGAACCTCTCCAGAATTCCAGTCAAGTGTCGGGGCGTGTAAACGGAGCCATGGCAGACCCAGCAGGATAGGATTGATAGCCTTGGGTAGTACCAGGAAGGTGATCTGTTCTGAGTGAAGAGCTCCGACCCGTAGTGTCAACGGCTCTGTGATGAGATTATCGGATCAGGCAATGGTAGACCATTCACAGAGGTAACTGCCAGGGGTCTCTCCAGACGGACTGTGGGTAGTCGAAACCGATCCACAAGATCCTGCTGGATAAAATTAGCAGCCGCTCCAGAGTCAAGATAGGCGGAGGAAGGATGTGATGTCTCTCCGGTGACGATGGCCACAGGAATCGATAATCTGGAAGAGGTTTTAACGTTTGGAGACGTTCCACCTAGAGTTGCCTCTCCAATCAACCCTAGGTACTGGAGTTTCCCAGTTTCTGTGGACATTGGCACACAAAATGACCCTTGAGGCCACAATACATACAAAGTCCAGAGGAGCGTCTGCGCTGCTTCTCCTGTTCAGGTAACCGGACTCTGTCTACCTGCATGGGTTCTTCAGGTAGCGCACTAGGAGTGGACAATACTGGTCTCTGGACAGAGGGTGCTGGTCTGTGGACCCGGCTCTCCTGACGAACCTCTTGAGAGCGCTCCCGGATTCTCATATCAACCCGGGTGGCTAACAGGATAAGGGCATCCAAGGTAGAAGGAAGGTCGCAGGCTGCCAGTTCGTCCTTGATGTGAGAGGACAGTCCCTGCCAGAAGGTCGCTACCAGTGCCTCATTGTTCCATGCCAGCTCGGCTGCTAGGGTATGGAAGGAGATAGCATACTCCCCTACTGTGGAGCCTTCTTGCTTGAGGGTCAACAGAGTGGCTGCAGCAGAGGATGTTCAACCCGGCTCCTCGAACACGGCACGAAAGGACTGCAGGAACAAGGCTAGGTCCGCGGATACAGGTCCTTGTTGCTCCAAGATTGGGTTCGCCCACGCGAGGGCCTTGCCAGCGAGGAGGGAGATAATGAACGCCACTTTGGCCTCCCAGGAGGGGAAGAGATGAGGCCGTAGCCTAAAATGCACCGTGCATTGATTGAGAAATCCTCTACATGCTCTGGGGTCACCGTCGTAGCGAGGAGGAAGAGGCAGAGGAACTGGGGATCCGGAACAAACAGGAGGAGCAACAGGTAGTGGCACAGCAACAGCTTCAGGAGGAAGAACCGGATGTGGAACAGCGAGTAGATCCAGGCGGACCAGGATAGAATTCACCGCCTCAAGGAGTTGATCCTGACGTGTGCGTAGGTCATGCATCTCTGTCTGAATCTTCTGTACTGCTGTCTTGGGCTGGCCAGCAGGTTCCATGGCCTGAGCGTACTGTCACGGACACAGGGTAGGTGGAGCCACTAGGCCACTCCGTCGTAGCGGGGAGGCAGCTGACCAGGTCACAGTCTATACGAAAGTCAATGGCAGACAGTAACGCTTGGGTACCTGAAATAGTCCGGACGGTGGCTTCAGCACGGATGGAGGCTGGTGCGGCAGGTCGCGCCAAACGTGGCCGGCAGTATCCGATGAAGCAGAAGACACTGGACGTGGCAGAAGACACTGGACGTGGCAAACGACACTGGACGTGGCAAACGACACTGGACGTGGCAAACGACACTGGACGTGGCAAACGACACTGGACGTGGCAAACGACACTACTCCAACGCAGGTAGGCACAGGAACTAGAACAATACGGAATACAGTAGTTATATTCTTGTATATAGGAGCAGTATTATAGAAGTTATATTCTTGTATATAGGGGCAGTATTATTGTAATGATGGGGGTAGGGAAACAGACAAGTGAGATTTCACTGTCTAGTTTGATAGAAATCTAATTGTGCTCCCACAATATGAGTAAATTATATAGTTCACTGAAGTAACAATAAAGTAAAAAATACCTTTTAATTAGTAACTAGTTAAAAACAGGGGTAACACACCACTGTGACATAAGCCCCACCGTGATTGTTAAAAAACGTATTAAACAAAAAAACACTGAGTCATTGTGATACATCTAACTCGGTGTTTATAACAATATTATGTCTGGAAACAGCATATATCCAGGGCACATCAGTAGTACAATCCCAAAATAAAGCACAGGCGTCCGAATAGATCGGGTCTCCTAGTGCTGGGTGTAACACGATATGACTATCCCCAATGCAAACATTCCATAAACAGTACAACGACCCTACGCGTTTCAGGTACTCATCCTCAGGGGTCCGTATAATGGTAACTCTGGCCTTCACACCAGCGATAGAATCCTTTAACAGCAGATATTCTGCTGTGCGTCACGGCAAAGATGCACGTATTGATGTCAACGGCATACTTCATTGCAGGCGCTACGTTACTATAAACGCTAAACTCCACCCCTCGTATTCTAGCGGCAAACATGAACTGACCAATCCCCACACCCTCACGATTGGTGACACCTGCCCATGTGACCCCCCGCCGTCAGCTGACAACCAGGGGTCATCATCGGCCGCATCAAGCCGCACGCGCAGGCGCAGTAGAAGTCAGGGACAATTCGCCCAGACTGCCAAAATAGGAGAAGGTAAGCGCTACACGATAATGGATTGTAAGTAAATCTCGCGGGACAGTTAAACACCGCAAGTAGGCTACCTCACAAAGCAACTAAAAATGTAATTAATCACATGTAGGGTGGAAGGAAATACGATCCCTCATAACATGGGGGACCGAGAGACGATCGCCGTTAAAAAACGGCAGACCAATAGGGCCATCTCAAACCTACATGTGTTAGGCAAAAATGAACTCACCCACCCCCTGGGCAACCCAAGGGAGATAGGTCGTCCATACGGAGTGTTAAATAAAACATGTATAATTGGTCTGCTCATTTAAACCTGCTGGATGTATGCATTCCAGTCTGTGGATCCATTGTGCTTCTTTGCGTAAAATCAGGTTATCCCAATCACCTCCTCTTTTGGGGGGTCTAACAAGTTCAATAGCTTGAAACCTTAAACATGCTGCCTGGCCTTGGTGTTTGGCATGCACATGCTTAGATATTGGGGTGTCCCTATCATGGACAATATCTCCAACATGCTCCCTAATACGGCGACGAAATTGTCGTGCTGTTTTTCCCACATAGTTAAGGGGGCATGGACATGTGATTAGGTAGACCACTCCCGCAGTCTTGCAATTGACATAATCCCGAATAGTGTATTGTTTCTGTGTGGTGACGCTAGTGAAGCTATTACCTTTAAAAATGAAATCACAGGCTTTACAACTACCACACCTAAAGGTGCCTGGTATTTGTCTGTCCAGCCACGTGCCCCTAGGTGAAATGGGGTCAAAACAGCTGTGCATGACTCTGTCCCTTATATTTTTCCCTCTCCGATAGGTGACAGACGGCCTCTGTGTGATTTGATCTACCAGATCTGTATCAGAACTGAGAATACGCCAATACCTATTCAGTATCTGCATAATATCATTTTGTTTGGAATCATAGGTACCTATGAGTCTTGTGACCTGTTCTTCTTTCCGTTTTTTAGGGACCAGAAGACATTGCCTATCAGCATCCCTTGCTCCCTCATAGGCCTTCCTGATAACCCTCTCGGGGAAACCTCTGTCCTTCAATCTTGTTTTGAGCTCCTTGGCCTGGAACTCAAAATCACCCATAGAACTACAATTCCTACGTACTCTCATAAATTGGCCTTTTGGTATGCCACTTTTGAGGGAATGGGGATGACAGCTATTCCATTGCAGGAAACTATTTGTTGCTGTTTCTTTCCTATGTACCTTAGTGTGGATTGTGCCATCTGATGTTTTTGTGATTTTCAAATCTAAAAAAGACAATTCTTTCTCACTGATCTCACATGTGAATTTAAGTCCTACATCATTCTTGTTGAGGGCTGCTACAAAATTATGGAACTCATCCGCTGTAGAGTTCCAGAGGATCAACACGTCATCAATATATCTAATCCATAATCCAACAGATGAAGTCCAATTGACAAATTTGTCCCCAAAAGACAATTGTCTCCTCCCACCAGCCAAGAAATAAATTTGCATAGGTGGGAGCAGCAGGACTCCCCATTGCAGTACCACATTTCTGATGGAAAATTTTGTCTTCAAAAATAAATATATTTCTTTCAAGAACAAACTGTAATAACTGCATGACAAACTGGTTATGAGCTACAAACTGGGTACCTCTAGATCCCAAATAGTACTCGACCGCTTTATAGCCACATTTGTGCGGTATGGATGAATACAACGCCTCGACATCCAGACTCGCCAAAATTGTATCTTTCTCCAGGGAAATGCCATCAATCTGTTTCAGGACATCCATTGTGTCACGCACATATGATGTGAGACTCAAAACAAAGGGACGCAACACTTGGTCAACATACGTGCTCACATTTTGAGTTAAATTATTTATGCCTGAAACAATAGGTCTGCCACGTAAAGGAGGATAACCTTTGTGGATTTTGGGCAGGCTGTAGAAACACGCCATAACAGGAAATTGTGGGTATAAAAACCCAAATTCCCCTGCACTAATCAAAGATCTGCTCTTTGCATCACTCAAAATGCTCAGCAACTCTTTCTTGAATAATGCCGTGGGGTTATCCTTTAAAATGGTATAGCAGTCATGGTTAAATAAAATGTCCTCACACATCTTCTTATAGCCATCCCTGCTCATGACCACAATGTTCCCACCTTTATCGGATGATTTGAGAACAATATTCTCTTTTTTCTCTAAAGTGGTCAGAGCTAATCGTTCAGACCAAGACAAATTATTATCCATTCCCCTGCTATCCTGACTAAGACTTTTGATCTCATCTCCCACCATATCCACAAATAAATCCACATTGGTAAAGTCTCCTATAGGTGGCAATTTCCTACTCTTCATTTTAAGGTTGGTGAAGGGACCTACACCTGGAGTGCGTCCAGATTCCTCTAATAGCCCCTCAAGGGCCGAAAGACCTTCCATATCAGACTCCTCTAGGCCTAATTCCATGCATTTTTTTCTATTATGGTGTTTAAAATTTTTTATCCATTTAAGTTTGCGAGCAAATAAATTGAGATCTTTTATCCACGAAAATGAGTCAAATTTAACTGTAGGGACAAAGGAAAGTCCCTTTTCTAATAGTGTAATCTCTGATGCACTCAAATTATATTCAGAAAGGTTAATGATTTGAAGCCTATCCATGTTATTCCCCTTCACTAATCCTTTTGACCCCTCAGCATATAGCGGGAAATGGGAGGATTGTTGGCTAAAAAATTATTGCCACTATTAGAAGAGGCTCTCCCACGGCCTCTATTTCTACTTCTTGCTCCTCCCCTAAATTTGTGTTTCCCACCACTACCGCCAAAGAATGGGCCCACTCTTTCAGAGTCTGTAGTTTCACTCTCTGATGTGGAAGGGTCAGATTCCCTCGGCCCCCTATTGGTCTGTTGATATTGCTGTTGTTGTGTAGTGACAAAATCATACGCTTTTTTCTCCCTAAATTCCTGTAGGTCTCTCTGGAATTGGAAGTGTTTTCGTTCCTTAAGATGATTAGTAAACCTTTCCAAAGTTTGTTGGAGGATTTTGTCCTTTTTTTCAAAACCTGGGGTATCTACCAAGGACTTGGCTGCCTCAATCTCTTTTTTAAGCTCAACACTAATAAAGTCAAACTGGACTTTTTCTTCCTCTACCAAGATCTGCATCAGCCTAAGTGAGCTCCCTGTAATCTCCTGTTCCCACCTTTCTTTAATATTAGCGGTTTTTAATCTTAATGCTGGGACAATGGGGACCCTGAGACCTCTGGGAACTATCTTATTCTTTAAATAGTTTTCCAGACTCTGGATCTCCCACCAACTTCTAGTATAATCTTTGTGCAGTCTATTAAGATTTTTAAAGGTGGATTTGAGAGATGCACCCTGAACTGTATACGTCAGTTCACACTCTGAAAAGACGCTTTTGGCCTCACTCATCCACCCATCTGTGTTTAATTCAGAAAGTGCAAAGGCTGCCATACCTAGATAAACTGAAATTATTAACTGTATGGATTAAATGTAATTTCACTGTCTAGTTTGATAGAAATCTAATTGTGCTCCCACAATATGAGTAAATTATATAGTTCACTGAAGTAACAATAAAGTAAAAAATACCTTTTAATTAGTAACTAGTTAAAAACAGGGGTAACACACCACTGTGACATAAGCCCCACCGTGATTGTTAAAAAACGTATTAAACAAAAAAACACTGAGTCATTGTGATACATCTAACTCGGTGTTTATAACAATATTATGTCTGGAAACAGCATATATCCAGGGCACATCAGTAGTACAATCCCAAAATAAAGCACAGGCGTCCGAATAGATCGGGTCTCCTAGTGCTGGGTGTAACACGATATGACTATCCCCAATGCAAACATTCCATAAACAGTACAACGACCCTACGCGTTTCAGGTACTCATCCTCAGGGGTCCGTATAATGGTAACTCTGGCCTTCACACCAGCGATAGAATCCTTTAACAGCAGATATTCTGCTGTGCGTCACGGCAAAGATGCACGTATTGATGTCAACGGCATACTTCATTGCAGGCGCTACGTTACTATAAACGCTAAACTCCACCCCTCGTATTCTAGCGGCAAACATGAACTGACCAATCCCCACACCCTCACGATTGGTGACACCTGCCCATGTGACCCCCCGCCGTCAGCTGACAACTAGGGGTCATCATCGGCCGCATCAAGCCGCACGCGCAGGCGCAGTAGAAGTCAGGGACAATTCGCCCAGACTGCCAAAATAGGAGAAGGTAAGCGCTACACGATAATGGATTGTAAGTAAATCTCGCGGGACAGTTAAACACCGCAAGTAGGCTACCTCACAAAGCAACTAAAAATGTAATTAATCACATGTAGGGTGGAAGGAAATACGATCCCTCATAACATGGGGGACCGAGAGACGATCGCCGTTAAAAAACGGCAGACCAATAGGGCCATCTCAAACCTACATGTGTTAGGCAAAAATGAACTCACCCACCCCCTGGGCAACCCAAGGGAGATAGGTCGTCCATACGGAGTGTTAAATAAAACATGTATAATTGGTCTGCTCATTTAAACCTGCTGGATGTATGCATTCCAGTCTGTGGATCCATTGTGCTTCTTTGCGTAAAATCAGGTTATCCCAATCACCTCCTCTTTTGGGGGGTCTAACAAGTTCAATAGCTTGAAACCTTAAACATGCTGCCTGGCCTTGGTGTTTGGCATGCACATGCTTAGATATTGGGGTGTCCCTATCATGGACAATATCTCCAACATGCTCCCTAATACGGCGACGAAATTGTCGTGCTGTTTTTCCCACATAGTTAAGGGGGCATGGACATGTGATTAGGTAGACCACTCCCGCAGTCTTGCAATTGACATAATCCCGAATAGTGTATTGTTTCTGTGTGGTGACGCTAGTGAAGCTATTACCTTTAAAAATGAAATCACAGGCTTTACAACTACCACACCTAAAGGTGCCTGGTATTTGTCTGTCCAGCCACGTGCCCCTAGGTGAAATGGGGTCAAAACAGCTGTGCATGACTCTGTCCCTTATATTTTTCCCTCTCCGATAGGTGACAGACGGCCTCTGTGTGATTTGATCTACCAGATCTGTATCAGAACTGAGAATACGCCAATACCTATTCAGTATCTGCATAATATCATTTTGTTTGGAATCATAGGTACCTATGAGTCTTGTGACCTGTTCTTCTTTCCGTTTTTTAGGGACCAGAAGACATTGCCTATCAGCATCCCTTGCTCCCTCATAGGCCTTCCTGATAACCCTCTCGGGGAAACCTCTGTCCTTCAATCTTGTTTTGAGCTCCTTGGCCTGGAACTCAAAATCACCCATAGAACTACAATTCCTACGTACTCTCATAAATTGGCCTTTTGGTATGCCACTTTTGAGGGAATGGGGATGACAGCTATTCCATTGCAGGAAACTATTTGTTGCTGTTTCTTTCCTATGTACCTTAGTGTGGATTGTGCCATCTGATGTTTTTGTGATTTTCAAATCTAAAAAAGACAATTCTTTCTCACTGATCTCACATGTGAATTTAAGTCCTACATCATTCTTGTTGAGGGCTGCTACAAAATTATGGAACTCATCCGCTGTAGAGTTCCAGAGGATCAACACGTCATCAATATATCTAATCCATAATCCAACAGATGAAGTCCAATTGACAAATTTGTCCCCAAAGACAATTGTCTCCTCCCACCAGCCAAGAAATAAATTTGCATAGGTGGGAGCAGCAGGACTCCCCATTGCAGTACCACATTTCTGATGGAAAATTTTGTCTTCAAAAATAAATATATTTCTTTCAAGAACAAACTGTAATAACTGCATGACAAACTGGTTATGAGCTACAAACTGGGTACCTCTAGATCCCAAATAGTACTCGACCGCTTTATAGCCACATTTGTGCGGTATGGATGAATACAACGCCTCGACATCCAGACTCGCCAAGATTGTATCTTTCTCCAGGGAAATGCCATCAATCTGTTTCAGGACATCCATTGTGTCACGCACATATGATGTGAGACTCAAAACAAAGGGACGCAACACTTGGTCAACATACGTGCTCACATTTTGAGTTAAATTATTTATGCCTGAAACAATAGGTCTGCCACGTAAAGGAGGATAACCTTTGTGGATTTTGGGCAGGCTGTAGAAACACGCCATAACAGGAAATTGTGGGTATAAAAACCCAAATTCCCCTGCACTAATCAAAGATCTGCTCTTTGCATCACTCAAAATGCTCAGCAACTCTTTCTTGAATAATGCCGTGGGGTTATCCTTTAAAATGGTATAGCAGTCATGGTTAAATAAAATGTCCTCACACATCTTCTTATAGCCATCCCTGCTCATGACCACAATGTTCCCACCTTTATCGGATGATTTGAGAACAATATTCTCTTTTTTCTCTAAAGTGGTCAGAGCTAATCGTTCAGACCAAGACAAATTATTATCCATTCCCCTGCTATCCTGACTAAGACTTTTGATCTCATCTCCCACCATATCCACAAATAAATCCACATTGGTAAAGTCTCCTATAGGTGGCAATTTCCTACTCTTCATTTTAAGGTTGGTGAAGGGACCTACACCTGGAGTGCGTCCAGATTCCTCTAATAGCCCCTCAAGGGCCGAAAGACCTTCCATATCAGACTCCTCTAGGCCTAATTCCATGCATTTTTTTCTATTATGGTGTTTAAAAAATTTTATCCATTTAAGTTTGCGAGCAAATAAATTGAGATCTTTTATCCACGAAAATGAGTCAAATTTAACTGTAGGGACAAAGGAAAGTCCCTTTTCTAATAGTGTAATCTCTGATGCACTCAAATTATATTCAGAAAGGTTAATGATTTGAAGCCTATCCATGTTATTCCCCTTCACTAATCCTTTTGACCCCTCAGCATATAGCGGGAAATGGGAGGATTGTTGGCTAAAAAATTATTGCCACTATTAGAAGAGGCTCTCCCACGGCCTCTATTTCTACTTCTTGCTCCTCCCCTAAATTTGTGTTTCCCACCACTACCGCCAAAGAATGGGCCCACTCTTTCAGAGTCTGTAGTTTCACTCTCTGATGTGGAAGGGTCAGATTCCCTCGGCCCCCTATTGGTCTGTTGATATTGCTGTTGTTGTGTAGTGACAAAATCATACGCTTTTTTCTCCCTAAATTCCTGTAGGTCTCTCTGGAATTGGAAGTGTTTTCGTTCCTTAAGATGATTAGTAAACCTTTCCAAAGTTTGTTGGAGGATTTTGTCCTTTTTTTCAAAACCTGGGGTATCTACCAAGGACTTGGCTGCCTCAATCTCTTTTTTAAGCTCAACACTAATAAAGTCAAACTGGACTTTTTCTTCCTCTACCAAGATCTGCATCAGCCTAAGTGAGCTCCCTGTAATCTCCTGTTCCCACCTTTCTTTAATATTAGCGGTTTTTAATCTTAATGCTGGGACAATGGGGACCCTGAGACCTCTGGGAACTATCTTATTCTTTAAATAGTTTTCCAGACTCTGGATCTCCCACCAACTTCTAGTATAATCTTTGTGCAGTCTATTAAGATTTTTAAAGGTGGATTTGAGAGATGCACCCTGAACTGTATACGTCAGTTCACACTCTGAAAAGACGCTTTTGGCCTCACTCATCCACCCATCTGTGTTTAATTCAGAAAGTGCAAAGGCTGCCATACCTAGATAAACTGAAATTATTAACTGTATGGATTAAATGTAATTTCACTGTCTAGTTTGATAGAAATCTAATTGTGCTCCCACAATATGAGTAAATTATATAGTTCACTGAAGTAACAATAAAGTAAAAAATACCTTTTAATTAGTAACTAGTTAAAAACAGGGGTAACACACCACTGTGACATAAGCCCCACCGTGATTGTTAAAAAACGTATTAAACAAAAAAACACTGAGTCATTGTGATACATCTAACTCGGTGTTTATAACAATATTATGTCTGGAAACAGCATATATCCAGGGCACATCAGTAGTACAATCCCAAAATAAAGCACAGGCGTCCGAATAGATCGGGTCTCCTAGTGCTGGGTGTAACACGATATGACTATCCCCAATGCAAACATTCCATAAACAGTACAACGACCCTACGCGTTTCAGGTACTCATCCTCAGGGGTCCGTATAATGGTAACTCTGGCCTTCACACCAGCGATAGAATCCTTTAACAGCAGATATTCTGCTGTGCGTCACGGCAAAGATGCACGTATTGATGTCAACGGCATACTTCATTGCAGGCGCTACGTTACTATAAACGCTAAACTCCACCCCTCGTATTCTAGCGGCAAACATGAACTGACCAATCCCCACACCCTCACGATTGGTGACACCTGCCCATGTGACCCCCCGCCGTCAGCTGACAACCAGGGGTCATCATCGGCCGCATCAAGCCGCACGCGCAGGCGCAGTAGAAGTCAGGGACAATTCGCCCAGACTGCCAAAATAGGAGAAGGTAAGCGCTACACGATAATGGATTGTAAGTAAATCTCGCGGGACAGTTAAACACCGCAAGTAGGCTACCTCACAAAGCAACTAAAAATGTAATTAATCACATGTAGGGTGGAAGGAAATACGATCCCTCATAACATGGGGGACCGAGAGACGATCGCCGTTAAAAAACGGCAGACCAATAGGGCCATCTCAAACCTACATGTGTTAGGCAAAAATGAACTCACCCACCCCCTGGGCAACCCAAGGGAGATAGGTCGTCCATACGGAGTGTTAAATAAAACATGTATAATTGGTCTGCTCATTTAAACCTGCTGGATGTATGCATTCCAGTCTGTGGATCCATTGTGCTTCTTTGCGTAAAATCAGGTTATCCCAATCACCTCCTCTTTTGGGGGGTCTAACAAGTTCAATAGCTTGAAACCTTAAACATGCTGCCTGGCCTTGGTGTTTGGCATGCACATGCTTAGATATTGGGGTGTCCCTATCATGGACAATATCTCCAACATGCTCCCTAATACGGCGACGAAATTGTCGTGCTGTTTTTCCCACATAGTTAAGGGGGCATGGACATGTGATTAGGTAGACCACTCCCGCAGTCTTGCAATTGACATAATCCCGAATAGTGTATTGTTTCTGTGTGGTGACGCTAGTGAAGCTATTACCTTTAAAAATGAAATCACAGGCTTTACAACTACCACATCTAAAGGTGCCTGGTATTTGTCTGTCCAGCCACGTGCCCCTAGGTGAAATGGGGTCAAAACAGCTGTGCATGACTCTGTCCCTTATATTTTTCCCTCTCCGATAGGTGACAGACGGCCTCTGTGTGATTTGATCTACCAGATCTGTATCAGAACTGAGAATACGCCAATACCTATTCAGTATCTGCATAATATCATTTTGTTTGGAATCATAGGTACCTATGAGTCTTGTGACCTGTTCTTCTTTCCGTTTTTTAGGGACCAGAAGACATTGCCTATCAGCATCCCTTGCTCCCTCATAGGCCTTCCTGATAACCCTCTCGGGGAAACCTCTGTCCTTCAATCTTGTTTTGAGCTCCTTGGCCTGGAACTCAAAATCACCCATAGAACTACAATTCCTACGTACTCTCATAAATTGGCCTTTTGGTATGCCACTTTTGAGGGAATGGGGATGACAGCTATTCCATTGCAGGAAACTATTTGTTGCTGTTTCTTTCCTATGTACCTTAGTGTGGATTGTGCCATCTGATGTTTTTGTGATTTTCAAATCTAAAAAAGACAATTCTTTCTCACTGATCTCACATGTGAATTTAAGTCCTACATCATTCTTGTTGAGGGCTGCTACAAAATTATGGAACTCATCCGCTGTAGAGTTCCAGAGGATCAACACGTCATCAATATATCTAATCCATAATCCAACAGATGAAGTCCAATTGACAAATTTGTCCCCAAAGACAATTGTCTCCTCCCACCAGCCAAGAAATAAATTTGCATAGGTGGGAGCAGCAGGACTCCAAATTGCAGTACCACATTTCTGATGGAAAATTTTGTCTTCAAAAATAAATATATTTCTTTCAAGAACAAACTGTAATAACTGCATGACAAACTGGTTATGAGCTACAAACTGGGTACCTCTAGATCCCAAATAGTACTCGACCGCTTTATAGCCACATTTGTGCGGTATGGATGAATACAACGCCTCGACATCCAGACTCGCCAAAATTGTATCTTTCTCCAGGGAAATGCCATCAATCTGTTTCAGGACATCCATTGTGTCACGCACATATGATGTGAGACTCAAAACAAAGGGACGCAACACTTGGTCAACATACGTGCTCACATTTTGAGTTAAATTATTTATGCCTGAAACAATAGGTCTGCCACGTAAAGGAGGATAACCTTTGTGGATTTTGGGCAGGCTGTAGAAACACGCCATAACAGGAAATTGTGGGTATAAAAACCCAAATTCCCCTGCACTAATCAAAGATCTGCTCTTTGCATCACTCAAAATGCTCAGCAACTCTTTCTTGAATAATGCCGTGGGGTTATCCTTTAAAATGGTATAGCAGTCATGGTTAAATAAAATGTCCTCACACATCTTCTTATAGCCATCCCTGCTCATGACCACAATGTTCCCACCTTTATCGGATGATTTGAGAACAATATTCTCTTTTTTCTCTAAAGTGGTCAGAGCTAATCGTTCAGACCAAGACAAATTATTATCCATTCCCCTGCTATCCTGACTAAGACTTTTGATCTCATCTCCCACCATATCCACAAATAAATCCACATTGGTAAAGTCTCCTATAGGTGGCAATTTCCTACTCTTCATTTTAAGGTTGGTGAAGGGACCTACACCTGGAGTGCGTCCAGATTCCTCTAATAGCCCCTCAAGGGCCGAAAGACCTTCCATATCAGACTCCTCTAGGCCTAATTCCATGCATTTTTTTCTATTATGGTGTTTAAAAAATTTTATCCATTTAAGTTTGCGAGCAAATAAATTGAGATCTTTTATCCACGAAAATGAGTCAAATTTAACTGTAGGGACAAAGGAAAGTCCCTTTTCTAATAGTGTAATCTCTGATGCACTCAAATTATATTCAGAAAGGTTAATGATTTGAAGCCTATCCATGTTATTCCCCTTCACTAATCCTTTTGACCCCTCAGCATATAGCGGGAAATGGGAGGATTGTTGGCTAAAAAATTATTGCCACTATTAGAAGAGGCTCTCCCACGGCCTCTATTTCTACTTCTTGCTCCTCCCCTAAATTTGTGTTTCCCACCACTACCGCCAAAGAATGGGCCCACTCTTTCAGAGTCTGTAGTTTCACTCTCTGATGTGGAAGGGTCAGATTCCCTCGGCCCCCTATTGGTCTGTTGATATTGCTGTTGTTGTGTAGTGACAAAATCATACGCTTTTTTCTCCCTAAATTCCTGTAGGTCTCTCTGGAATTGGAAGTGTTTTCGTTCCTTAAGATGATTAGTAAACCTTTCCAAAGTTTGTTGGAGGATTTTGTCCTTTTTTTCAAAACCTGGGGTATCTACCAAGGACTTGGCTGCCTCAATCTCTTTTTTAAGCTCAACACTAATAAAGTCAAACTGGACTTTTTCTTCCTCTACCAAGATCTGCATCAGCCTAAGTGAGCTCCCTGTAATCTCCTGTTCCCACCTTTCTTTAATATTAGCGGTTTTTAATCTTAATGCTGGGACAATGGGGACCCTGAGACCTCTGGGAACTATCTTATTCTTTAAATAGTTTTCCAGACTCTGGATCTCCCACCAACTTCTAGTATAATCTTTGTGCAGTCTATTAAGATTTTTAAAGGTGGATTTGAGAGATGCACCCTGAACTGTATACGTCAGTTCACACTCTGAAAAGACGCTTTTGGCCTCACTCATCCACCCATCTGTGTTTAATTCAGAAAGTGCAAAGGCTGCCATACCTAGATAAACTGAAATTATTAACTGTATGGATTAAATGTAATTTCACTGTCTAGTTTGATAGAAATCTAATTGTGCTCCCACAATATGAGTAAATTATATAGTTCACTGAAGTAACAATAAAGTAAAAAATACCTTTTAATTAGTAACTAGTTAAAAACAGGGGTAACACACCACTGTGACATAAGCCCCACCGTGATTGTTAAAAAACGTATTAAACAAAAAAACACTGAGTCATTGTGATACATCTAACTCGGTGTTTATAACAATATTATGTCTGGAAACAGCATATATCCAGGGCACATCAGTAGTACAATCCCAAAATAAAGCACAGGCGTCCGAATAGATCGGGTCTCCTAGTGCTGGGTGTAACACGATATGACTATCCCCAATGCAAACATTCCATAAACAGTACAACGACCCTACGCGTTTCAGGTACTCATCCTCAGGGGTCCGTATAATGGTAACTCTGGCCTTCACACCAGCGATAGAATCCTTTAACAGCAGATATTCTGCTGTGCGTCACGGCAAAGATGCACGTATTGATGTCAACGGCATACTTCATTGCAGGCGCTACGTTACTATAAACGCTAAACTCCACCCCTCGTATTCTAGCGGCAAACATGAACTGACCAATCCCCACACCCTCACGATTGGTGACACCTGCCCATGTGACCCCCCGCCGTCAGCTGACAACCAGGGGTCATCATCGGCCGCATCAAGCCGCACGCGCAGGCGCAGTAGAAGTCAGGGACAATTCGCCCAGACTGCCAAAATAGGAGAAGGTAAGCGCTACACGATAATGGATTGTAAGTAAATCTCGCGGGACAGTTAAACACCGCAAGTAGGCTACCTCACAAAGCAACTAAAAATGTAATTAATCACATGTAGGGTGGAAGGAAATACGATCCCTCATAACATGGGGGACCGAGAGACGATCGCCGTTAAAAAACGGCAGACCAATAGGGCCATCTCAAACCTACATGTGTTAGGCAAAAATGAACTCACCCACCCCCTGGGCAACCCAAGGGAGATAGGTCGTCCATACGGAGTGTTAAATAAAACATGTATAATTGGTCTGCTCATTTAAACCTGCTGGATGTATGCATTCCAGTCTGTGGATCCATTGTGCTTCTTTGCGTAAAATCAGGTTATCCCAATCACCTCCTCTTTTGGGGGGTCTAACAAGTTCAATAGCTTGAAACCTTAAACATGCTGCCTGGCCTTGGTGTTTGGCATGCACATGCTTAGATATTGGGGTGTCCCTATCATGGACAATATCTCCAACATGCTCCCTAATACGGCGACGAAATTGTCGTGCTGTTTTTCCCACATAGTTAAGGGGGCATGGACATGTGATTAGGTAGACCACTCCCGCAGTCTTGCAATTGACATAATCCCGAATAGTGTATTGTTTCTGTGTGGTGACGCTAGTGAAGCTATTACCTTTAAAAATGAAATCACAGGCTTTACAACTACCACACCTAAAGGTGCCTGGTATTTGTCTGTCCAGCCACGTGCCCCTAGGTGAAATGGGGTCAAAACAGCTGTGCATGACTCTGTCCCTTATATTTTTCCCTCTCCGATAGGTGACAGACGGCCTCTGTGTGATTTGATCTACCAGATCTGTATCAGAACTGAGAATACGCCAATACCTATTCAGTATCTGCATAATATCATTTTGTTTGGAATCATAGGTACCTATGAGTCTTGTGACCTGTTCTTCTTTCCGTTTTTTAGGGACCAGAAGACATTGCCTATCAGCATCCCTTGCTCCCTCATAGGCCTTCCTGATAACCCTCTCGGGGAAACCTCTGTCCTTCAATCTTGTTTTGAGCTCCTTGGCCTGGAACTCAAAATCACCCATAGAACTACAATTCCTACGTACTCTCATAAATTGGCCTTTTGGTATGCCACTTTTGAGGGAATGGGGATGACAGCTATTCCATTGCAGGAAACTATTTGTTGCTGTTTCTTTCCTATGTACCTTAGTGTGGATTGTGCCATCTGATGTTTTTGTGGTTTTCAAATCTAAAAAAGACAATTCTTTCTCACTGATCTCACATGTGAATTTAAGTCCTACATCATTCTTGTTGAGGGCTGCTACAAAATTATGGAACTCATCCGCTGTAGAGTTCCAGAGGATCAACACGTCATCAATATATCTAATCCATAATCCAACAGATGAAGTCCAATTGACAAATTTGTCCCCAAAGACAATTGTCTCCTCCCACCAGCCAAGAAATAAATTTGCATAGGTGGGAGCAGCAGGACTCCCCATTGCAGTACCACATTTCTGATGGAAAATTTTGTCTTCAAAAATAAATATATTTCTTTCAAGAACAAACTGTAATAACTGCATGACAAACTGGTTATGAGCTACAAACTGGGTACCTCTAGATCCCAAATAGTACTCGACCGCTTTATAGCCACATTTGTGCGGTATGGATGAATACAACGCCTCGACATCCAGACTCGCCAAAATTGTATCTTTCTCCAGGGAAATGCCATCAATCTGTTTCAGGACATCCATTGTGTCACGCACATATGATGTGAGACTCAAAACAAAGGGACGCAACACTTGGTCAACATACGTGCTCACATTTTGAGTTAAATTATTTATGCCTGAAACAATAGGTCTGCCACGTAAAGGAGGATAACCTTTGTGGATTTTGGGCAGGCTGTAGAAACACGCCATAACAGGAAATTGTGGGTATAAAAACCCAAATTCCCCTGCACTAATCAAAGATCTGCTCTTTGCATCACTCAAAATGCTCAGCAACTCTTTCTTGAATAATGCCGTGGGGTTATCCTTTAAAATGGTATAGCAGTCATGGTTAAATAAAATGTCCTCACACATCTTCTTATAGCCATCCCTGCTCATGACCACAATGTTCCCACCTTTATCGGATGATTTGAGAACAATATTCTCTTTTTTCTCTAAAGTGGTCAGAGCTAATCGTTCAGACCAAGACAAATTATTATCCATTCCCCTGCTATCCTGACTAAGACTTTTGATCTCATCTCCCACCATATCCACAAATAAATCCACATTGGTAAAGTCTCCTATAGGTGGCAATTTCCTACTCTTCATTTTAAGGTTGGTGAAGGGACCTACACCTGGAGTGCGTCCAGATTCCTCTAATAGCCCCTCAAGGGCCGAAAGACCATCCATATCAGACTCCTCTAGGCCTAATTCCATGCATTTTTTTCTATTATGGTGTTTAAAAAATTTTATCCATTTAAGTTTGCGAGCAAATAAATTGAGATCTTTTATCCACGAAAATGAGTCAAATTTAACTGTAGGGACAAAGGAAAGTCCCTTTTCTAATAGTGTAATCTCTGATGCACTCAAATTATATTCAGAAAGGTTAATGATTTGAAGCCTATCCATGTTATTCCCCTTCACTAATCCTTTTGACCCCTCAGCATATAGCGGGAAATGGGAGGATTGTTGGCTAAAAAATTATTGCCACTATTAGAAGAGGCTCTCCCACGGCCTCTATTTCTACTTCTTGCTCCTCCCCTAAATTTGTGTTTCCCACCACTACCGCCAAAGAATGGGCCCACTCTTTCAGAGTCTGTAGTTTCACTCTCTGATGTGGAAGGGTCAGATTCCCTCGGCCCCCTATTGGTCTGTTGATATTGCTGTTGTTGTGTAGTGACAAAATCATACGCTTTTTTCTCCCTAAATTCCTGTAGGTCTCTCTGGAATTGGAAGTGTTTTCGTTCCTTAAGATGATTAGTAAACCTTTCCAAAGTTTGTTGGAGGATTTTGTCCTTTTTTTCAAAACCTGGGGTATCTACCAAGGACTTGGCTGCCTCAATCTCTTTTTTAAGCTCAACACTAATAAAGTCAAACTGGACTTTTTCTTCCTCTACCAAGATCTGCATCAGCCTAAGTGAGCTCCCTGTAATCTCCTGTTCCCACCTTTCTTTAATATTAGCGGTTTTTAATCTTAATGCTGGGACAATGGGGACCCTGAGACCTCTGGGAACTATCTTATTCTTTAAATAGTTTTCCAGACTCTGGATCTCCCACCAACTTCTAGTATAATCTTTGTGCAGTCTATTAAGATTTTTAAAGGTGGATTTGAGAGATGCACCCTGAACTGTATACGTCAGTTCACACTCTGAAAAGACGCTTTTGGCCTCACTCATCCACCCATCTGTGTTTAATTCAGAAAGTGCAAAGGCTGCCATACCTAGATAAACTGAAATTATTAACTGTATGGATTAAATGTAATTTCACTGTCTAGTTTGATAGAAATCTAATTGTGCTCCCACAATATGAGTAAATTATATAGTTCACTGAAGTAACAATAAAGTAAAAAATACCTTTTAATTAGTAACTAGTTAAAAACAGGGGTAACACACCACTGTGACATAAGCCCCACCGTGATTGTTAAAAAACGTATTAAACAAAAAAACACTGAGTCATTGTGATACATCTAACTCGGTGTTTATAACAATATTATGTCTGGAAACAGCATATATCCAGGGCACATCAGTAGACAAACAGACAAGTGAGCCCTAATCTACCCGCCACTCAGTCCCTGCCTACTTGCAACGACCCGCCCTAGGCGATGGGGTACAACTGGGTGACGGTCCCTACACTCAATAAGTGAACGACAGACAAACAGACAAGGGAACACAGAACCTAAGGAAAACGGGGCAGTTGCCCACGGCAACACCGAGCAACAAGAGTAGTAAACGAGCCGAGTCAAACCAGGAGAGTACGAGGTGCCAAACGCAGAGCAGGAGAGTAGTGAACAAGCCGAGTCAAACCAGGAGAGAACGAGGTACCAAACGCAGAGCAGGAGAGTAGTCAACAAGCCAGGGTCAATACGAAGCAGGGACAAATAGTACAAGAAGCTGCAGCAGGGCCAGGAAACCAACAGAGAAGATTCACAAGCAAGGAGGAACAGGAAAGGCAGGTATAAATAGACAGAGGGCGGGAGCTAGCTCCGTCTGGCCAGGCTGCGATAGGCTCTCCCACTCCTAAGCCTGCCATCCTGAGTGGTGGAAGATGGAGTCAGTCTCACAGACCTAGAAGCAGGTGCAGACTGAATACCTATGGGTGTTGATAAAGAAGCTGTGCCTGGCAGATCCTTTACAGTACCCCCCTTTTATGAGGGGCCACCGGACCCTTTCTAAGTGGACCTGGTTTATTGGGGAAACGAAGCTGGAACCTCCTGACCAATATCCCAACGTGAACATCCCGGGCAGGTACCCACGTCCTCTCCTCAGGCCCGTATCCTCTCCAATGGACCAGGTACTGGAGGGAGCCTTGGACCATCCTGCTGTCCACAATCTTGGCCATCTCGAATTCTACCCCCTCAGGGGTGAGAACAGGGACCGGAGGTTTCCTCGAGGGAGCCAAGGACGGGGAGCAGCGTTTAAGGAGGGAGGCATGAAACACGTTGTGTACTCGAAAAGATGGGGGCAACTCCAGTCGGAAGGAGACAGGATTGAGGACTTCAATTACCTTGTATAAACCGGGGAGCAAACTTCTTGGACGGGACTTTAAGGCGCAAGTTCTTAGACGATAGCCACACCAGATCCCCGACCATAAACAAGGGGTTAGCAGAACGTCTTCTATCTGCCTGAGTTTTTTGTATGCTCTGGGATGCCTCTAGATTCTTCTGAACCTGGGCCCAGACTGTGCACAGTTCCCGATGAACGACTTCTACCTCGGGATTCTTGGAACTACCAGGTGAAACGGAGGAAAACCGCGGATTAAACCCAAAATTACAGAAAAAGGGGGAGACCCCAGACGAGTTACTGACCTGGTTATTAAGGGAAAATTCGGCGAGGGGAATGAATGAGACCCAATCATATTGACAGTCAGAGATAAAACACCTTAAATATTGTTCTAGAGACTGATTAGTCCTCTCAGTTTGGCCATTAGTTTCAGGATGGAAGGCAGAGGAGAAGGACAGATCAATCTCCAACTTTTTACAGAAGGCTCTCCAAAACAATGAAACAAATTGTACCCCTCTGTCAGAAACAATATTGACAGGGACCCCATGGAGACGCAGGATGTGTTTGACAAACAAGGTAGCTAACGTCTTAGCATTGGGTAGTTTCTTGAGGGGCACAAAGTGGCACATCTTACTGAAGCGGTCTACTACAACCCACACCACCGACTTGCCTTGAGATGGAGGCAAATCGGTGATAAAATCCATGGAGATATGGGTCCAAGGTCTCTGGGGAAAGGGCAAAGAACGTAGTAAGCCCGCTGGTCGGGACCTGGGAGTCTTGGACCTAGCACAAACTTCACAAGCGGCGACGTAGGCCTTAACGTCTTTAGGCAACCCATGCCACCAATAGTTTCTGGCAATGAGGTGCTTGGTACCCAGGATGCCTGGATGACCAGATAGTGCGGAGTCATGATTTTCCCTATGTACCCTTAGCCGGAATTGCAGGGGAACAAACAGCTTGTTCTCAGGAAGGTTCCCGGGAGCTGAACCTTGATCAGCCACAATCTCAGAGACTAAATCAGAATCAATAGAGGAAATTATTATACTTGGAGGCAAAATACAAGCAGGATCTTCCTCCGAAGGAGGGCTGGCCATGAAGCTACGCGACAGTGCATCAGCCTTAATATTTTTAGACCCAGCCCTATAGGTAACCAAAAAGTTGAATCTGGTAAAAAAAAACGCCCATCGAGCTTGTCTCGGGTTTAGCCTCCGGGCAGATTCTAGGAAAACCAGATTCTTGTGGTCGGTAAGGACCGTTACCTGGTGCCTAGCCCCCTCCAGGAAGTGGCGCCACTCTTCAAATGCCCATTTAATGGCTAAGAGTTCGCGGTTGCCAATATCATAGTTACTCTCAGTGGGCGAAAACTTCCTGGAGAAGTAGGCACAGGGACGGAGATGGGTGAGGGACCTGGTACCCTGGGACAAGACAGCCCCCACTCCCACCTCGGACGCGTCAATCTCCACGATAAACGGCTCCATTTGGTTGGGCTGAACCAGCACCGGGGCCGAGATAAAGCACTTCTTAAGGACCTCAAAAGCCTGGACAGCCTCAGGGGGCCAGTGGAGGAGATCAGCACCTTTGCGAGTGATATCCGTAAGAGGCTTAGCGATGACCGAGAAGTTAGCAATAAATCTCCTGTAATAATTAGCGAACCCCAGGAAGCACTGTAACGCCTTCAGGGAGGCAGGTTGGACCCATTCCGCCACAGCCTGGACCTTGGCGGGGTCCATGCGGAATTCATGAGGAGTGAGGATTTGACCCAAAAATGGTATCTCCTGCACCACAAACACACATTTTTCGGTCTTCGCAAACAGTTTGTTTTCCCGAAGGACCTGGAGCACCTTCCTGACATGCTCAATGTGGGAGGACCAGTCCTTGGAAAACACAAGTATGTCATCAAGGTACACTACAAGAAATACCCCCAGGTAGTCTCTTAAAATCTCATTTATGAAATTCTGGAAGACTGCGGGAGCATTACACAACCCAAAGGGCATGACGAGGTATTCGAAATTACCTTCGGGCGTGTTAAACGCATTCTTCCACTCATCCCCCTCTTTGATGCGGATAAGGTTATAAGCCCCCCGTAGATCAAACTTAGAGAACCATTGGGCCCCCTGAACCTGATTAAAGAGATCAGGAATCAAAGGAAGGGGATACTGGTTCCTCACAGTGACCTTATTCAAGTTTCGGTAGTCAATGCATGGCCTAAGACCACCATCCTTCTTCCCAACGAAGAAGAAGCCAGCACCTACCGGAGAAGTAGAGGGGCGAATGTAACCCTTGGCCAGGCATTCCTGGATATACTCTCTCATGGCTTCACATTCGGGACAAGAGAGATTAAATATCCTACCCTTAGGGAGCTTAGCTCCTGGTACCAAATCGATAGCGCAATCGTATTCTCTATGAGGGGGTAACACTTCGGAGGCCTCCTTAGAGAAAACATCAGCGAAGTCCTGAACAAACTCAGGTAGCGTGTTCACCTCCTCAGGGGGAGAAATAGAATTAACAGAAAAACATGACGTCAAGCATTCATTACCCCATTTGGTAAGATCCCCAGTATTCCAGTCAAACGTGGGATTATGCAACTGCAACCAGGGAAGGCCTAAAACCAAATCGGACGATAATCCCTGCATTAACAGTACAGAGCACTGCTCCAAATGCATGGAGCCAACAAGGAGTTCAAAAACAGGGGTATGCTGTGTAAAATAACCATTAGCAAGAGGAGTGGAGTCGATACCCACTACCGGGACAGGTTTAGGCAAATCAATCAAAGGCATAGCTAGAGACATAGCAAATTCTACAGACATGATATTAGCAGAAGACCCTAAATCCACGAAGGCACTGCCGGTAGCAGACCTACCACCAAAAGAGACCTGAAAGGGAAGCAAGATTTTATTACGTTTCATATTTACGGGAAATACCTGTGCGCCCAAGTGACCTCCCCGATGATCACTTAGGCGCGGAAGTTCCTCCGGCTGCTTATTCTTACGCCCAGGACAGTTGTTCACTTGATGCTTGTCATCCCCACAGTAGAAGCAGAGACCATTCTTCCTGCGGAACTCTCTACGTTGTTGGGGGGACACGGAGGCCCCGAGTTGCATAGGTACCTCCGAGTCTTCCGTGGAAGAACGAAGCAACGGAACCTCGGGAGGCATCATGGGGGAGTCAGAGGAGAAAACACCAAGACGTTCAAGTCGTCGTTCCCTGAGACGTCGGTCAAGTCGTACCGCTAAAGCCATAACCTGGTCTAGGGAGTCAGAAGAGGGGTAGCTAACTAGCAGGTCTTTCAGGGCGTTCGACAGGCCCAACCTAAACTGGCACCTTAAGGCAGGGTCATTCCACCGAGAAGCTACGCACCACTTCCTAAAGTCAGAACAATACTCCTCAACAAGTCTCTTACCCTGACGTAAGGTCACCAGCTGACTCTCGGCAAAGGCAGTCTTGTCAGTCTCGTCATAAATGAGTCCGAGAGCAGAAAAGAAAAGATCAATGGAGGAAAGTTCAGGGACGTCAGGAGCCAAGGAGAAGGCCCATTCTTGGGGCCACTCCAGGAGCCGGGACATAATTATACCAACCCGCTGGCTCTCAGAACCTGAGGAGTGGGGCTTTAAGCGAAAATAGAGCCTACAACTCTCCCGAAAGGAGAGAAAAGTCTTCCGGTCCCCTGAGAACCGGTCGGGCAACTTGAGGTGGGGTTCAAGAGGTGAGGTGAGGGGCACTACCATGATAGCATCAGGCTGGTTGACCCTCTGAGCAAGGGCCTGGACCTGTAGGGAGAGACCCTGCATTTGCTGAGCCAGGGACTCAAGGGGGTTCATAGTAGTGTCAGGGACCAGGGTAGACTAGGTATATGGGCTTGTGAATATGTAATGATGGGGGTAGGGAAACAGACAAGTGAGCCCTAATCTACCCGCCACTCAGTCTCTGCCTACTTGCAACGACCCGCCCTAGGCGACGGGGTACAACTGGGCGACGGTCCCTACACTCAATAAGTGAACGACAAACAGACAAGGGAACACAGAACCTAAGGGAAACGGGGCAGTTGCCCACGGCAACACCGAGCAACAAGAGTAGTAAACGAGCCGAGTCAAACCAGGAGAGCACGAGGTGCCAAACGCAGAGCAGGAGAGTAGTGAACAAGCCGAGTCAAACCAGGAGAGAACGAGGTACCAAACGCAGAGCAGGAGAGTATTCAACAAGCCAGGGTCAATACGAAGCAGGGACAAATAGTACAAGAAGCTGCAGCAGGGCCAGGAAACCAACAGAGAAGATTCACAAGCAAGGAGGAACAGGAAAGGCAGGTATAAATAGACAGAGGGCGGGAGCTAGCTCCGTCTGGCCAGGCTGTGATAGGCTCTCCCACTCCTAAGCCTGCCATCCTGAGTGGTGGAAGATGGAGTCAGTCTCACAGACCTAGAAGCAGGTGCAGACTGATTACCTATGGGTGTTGATAAAGAAGCTGTGCCTGGCCGATCCTTTACAATTATAGTAGTTATATTCTTGTATATAGGGGGCATTATTATAGTAGTTATATTCTTGTATATAGGGGGAAGTATTGTAGTAGTTATATTTTTGTATATAGGAGGCAGTATTATAAGGGTATGTTCACACGGCAACAGCAAATACGTCTGAAATTACGGAGCTGTTTTCAGGAGAAAACAGCTCCTGAATTTCAGACGTAATTGCATGAACTCGCGTTTTTCGCTGCGTCTTTTTCGGATGTAATTTGGAGCTGTTCTTAATTGGAGTCAATGAAAAACGGCTCCAATTAAGTCCCAAGAAGTGACATGCACTTCTTTGACGCAGACAGCTTTTTACGCGGCGTCTTTTGACAGCGGCGCGTTAAAAAAAAGCCTGTCTGCACAGAACACCGTAAGACACATTGAATTCAATGGGCAGATGTTTGCAGCCGGTTTGGAGCCGTGTTTTCGGGCGTAATTCGAGGCGTAAAATGCCCGAATTACGTCAGTAAATAGGGCGTGTGAACATACCCTAGTACTCATATTCTTGTATATAGGGGCAGTATTATAGTAGTTATATTCTTGTATATAGGAGGCAGTATTATAGTAGTTATATTCTTGTATATAGGGGCAGTATTATAGTAGTTATATTCTTGTATATAGGAGCAGTATTATAGTAGTTATATTCTTGTATATGGGAGCAGTATTATAGTAGTTATATTCTTGTATATAGGGCAGGGGCGTAGCTAAGGGGGGGGCGGGCGGGGCATGGGGGTGCCGAAGAGTAGCTGATCGCTGCTGATAGGCGCCCCGTATGTTTACACAGCGGCGTTCTGACTGGGTTCTGTGACGGCCAGGGAGTGGACCAGTCCAGTCACCTGACCTGTCACCTGATCTCACGTCAGTGACATGAGGTCAGATGACTCAGGTCAGGGGACAGGTCCACTCCCGTGCTGCAGCCTCTACTATGCTCTCCTGTTACCCACAGCCGACGAGCAGAAGAGGAAGCTCCGCCCACAGCCCATCCTGATCTGTCAGCAAGGAGACATGGAGAGTGTCTGTGTGTATATGTGTGTAGTGTGTATACAGTGTGTGTCTCTGTCTTCGTATGTGTACATGTTACAGTGTGTGTGTGTGTGTGTGTGTGTGTGTGTGTGTGTGTGTGTGTGTATGTGTGTGTCTGTGTCTCTGTCTCTGCATGTGTTTGTCTCTTATATCTACTATATTATCTGTACTCAGAGAGTTATCACTGTGTTATCTGTGGTGTTATATAGGACTGCAGGTAACACTACCATCTGTATTTAGAGAGTTATCACTGTGTTATCTGTGGTGTTACATAGGACTGCATGTGAAATCTAGTACATTATCTGTACTAGGTATATATGGGTCTGTTTGTGAATGTTTCTTTGTGCTTGTATATTTGTGCCTTTTATGTATTTGTATATGTTCCTGTCTGTGAATTTATCTGCCTGTCTGTGTGTGTGTGTGTGTGTGTGTGTGTGTGTGTGTGTGTGTGTGTGTGTATATGTACCTGTATGTATATATTCCAGATATGTGTATGTATATTTGCCTGTATGTCTAAATATCTATCTTTATGTATGTACAGTATATATGTTCCAGCGTGTCCATATATGTGTTTAATTTTTGGTTTGTGTAGGGAGCGGCAATAGAGAGTCCCGCACAGGGTGCCATCCAACCTAAGGCCGGCCCTGGCTGTCACCAACCCTAGTCAGAAGGAACTCCGCCGCTGCCTGCGCCGCATGACCTCCTCGGCTTCTCCGGTAAGTCACACCAGTCAGAGCGGAGAGTGGTAGCGGTAGGCTACCGCTCACCAGTCTTTTCACAGTGTGGCGCTAAGTACAAGGTGGGAGTGTGGCGTTATTTAAAAGGGGGGGGGAGTATGGCACTATTTACAAGGGGGGGGGGAGTGTGGCGCTATTTAAAAGGGGGGAATGTGGCACTATTTACAAGAAGGGGGAAATGTGGCGCTATTTACAAAGGGGCAACGGGCTGTGTGTGGCACTATCTACAAGGGGGGCTGTGTGGCACTATCTACAAGGGGGGCGGTGTGGCACTATCTATAAGGGGGGCTGTGTGGCGCTATCTACAGGGGGCTGTGTGTGGCACTATCTACAAGGGGGCTGTGTGGCGCTATCTACAGGGGGCTGTGTGTGGCCTCTTTAATTTATTTTCTTTTAATTTATTTTTATGTTAATTACATTATAGAACTATATCGCTTGTAAAATGTAGAAATGCTTTTATACTCGAGTTACATTAAAAAAATTGTGAAAAACAATTACACCTCATTGATTGGTAGAGAAAGCAAACATGGCGAGGGGGAAAGAGATGTCGGGAAATAAGTTGGGGTGGGGGGGCACCAATCTGAATCTTTGCCCCGGGTGCAGGAGAACCTAGCTACGCCTCTGTATAGGGGCAGTATTATAGTAGTTATATTCTTGTAGATAGGGGCAGTATTATAGTAGTTATATTATTGTATATAGGAGCAGTATTATAGTAGTTATATTCTTGTACATAGGGGGCAGTATTATAGTAGTTATATTCTTGTATATAGGAGGCAGTATTATAGTAGTTATATTCTTGTATATAGGAGCAGTATTATAGTAGTTATATTCTTGTATATAGGGGCAATATTATAGTAGTTATATTCTTGTATATAGGGGGCAGTATTATAGTAGTTATATTATTGTATATAAGGAGCAGTATTATAGTAATTATATTCTTGTATATAGGGGACAGTATTATAGTAGTTATATTCTTGTATATAGGGGGCAGTATTATAGTAGTTATATTCTTGTATAAAGGGGGTAGTATTATAGTAGTTATATTATTGTATATAAGGAGCAGTATTATAGTAATTATATTCTTGTATATTGGAGCAGTATTATAGTAGTTATATTCTTGTATATAGGGGGCAGTATTATAGTAGTAATATTCTTGTACATAAGAGGGCATTTGGTACCACCTCATGGTGTAGAATAGCAGTATGACATTAATAACATAACAGAGGACTCTTATACTAAACAGATATTTCGAATTCCAAATTTTCTACCAGACCAGAGTTCCACCAGCAGTCATTTTCTGTGTTGTTTGTGGATGCTGCCTGTCTCCAGGTGTTTGGAAATATTTCAGATTTCTTACATACATTTGTCAACAGCTTTAACATTTCTAACCCCTTAGTGACCAGCCCATTTTAGGCCTTAATGACCAAGCTATTTTATTCGTTTTTCTATAGTCGCATTCAAAGAGCTATAAAGTTTTTATTTTTTCGTCTACATAGCTGTATGAGGACTTGTTTTTTGCGGGATTAGTTGTGCTTTTTAATGGCACCATTTTTGGGTACATATAATTTTTATATTAACTTTTATTAACCTTTTTGGGGGGGATTATAAAAAAAAACTGAAATTCCGCCATTGTTCTATGCATTTTTAAATTGACGCCGTTCACTGTGCGACGTAATTAACATGTTACCTTTATTCTATGGGTCGGTACGATCACGGCGATACCACATATGTAGAGGTTTTTTTTATGTTTTACGACTGTTGCACAATAAAAACACTTTTGAACTAAAATTATTTGTTTTTGCATCGTCGCTTTCCAAGAGCCGTAATTTTTTTATTTTTCCATCAATGTAGTGATTTTTTGGGCTTGTTTTCTGCGGGACAAGACGTAGTTTTGAATGGTACTGTTTTGGGGTACATGGGACTTATTGATTCATTTTTATTATGACTTTTTTGGGGGGCAATGGAAAAAAATTGCAATTTCGCCATAGTTTTTGGCGTTGTTTTTTTACGGTGTTCACTTTGCGGTTTAAATTACATATTAACTTTATTAATGGAGTCATTACGGTCGCGGCGATACCACATATGTGTACTTTTTTTTTTTTTTTTACACTTTTACTAAATAAAACCACTTTTTATGGAAAAAAATGGTTTTATTTATTTTTTTACTGTACTTTTTATTAATAATCTTTATTTCACTTTGATGACTTATTTTATTAGTCCCACTAGGGGACTTTACTGTGCGATATTCCGATCGCTGCTATAATGCTCTGGTATACTTCGTATACCAGAGCATTATTGCCTGTCAGTGTAAATCTGACAGGCAATCTGTTAGGACGTGCCTCCGGCGCGTCCTAACAGGCATATGTCCAGGGCAGACCTGGGGGCTTTTATCAGTCCCCTGGCTGCCATGACACCCCATCGGAGACCCGCGATTGCATTCGCGGGCCGCCGATGGGTGAGAGAGGGAGCGCACTCCCTCTGTAAACAAAGTTAAATGCCGCGGTCGCTATTGACGGCGGCATTTAACGGGTTAAACGGCCGCGATCGAAGTAAACTTCGATCGCGGGCGTTGGAGCAGGAGCTCAGCTGTCATCAGACAGCAGAGCCCCGGCTCCTGCCTGCACGGGAGACCCGTGTAGGACTTAGACTAGGCTGACGTGAAAAGGCGTCAGCCTAGCCTAAAGCCCAGTAGTGAATGACGTTAAAAGGCGTATTAGTGGTCACTAAGGGGCTAAACTGATTGCATAACCCAATGCATTTACACTGCATGACTTAAACTCTGTTATAATTCTAGATTCCTAAATAGCCAAGCTACATGTTCCACCCGCTCGAAACGTCCCTGTGGATAACGAGCTCCGGGCATCAGCTTTGCGGAGCATTGAGATAAAATCTCAAATCACCTGCAATTGAAACTAATAACAATGGCCAATGATGAGCTTTGTTTGTTAGTCCAGATACAAGATCTATAGTACATCGAAAATGTTCTCTATTAAGTCCACCCCCACAACTACAGTATAAAAACGAAATAAAGTAAAAAATACCACTTACCAACAAATCCATGATCCAATTCTGAATTTATACCAAGACATACCATAGAGGAAGCCCATGCGGCTGCTATGGGGCCCCTGAGGAGTTTCATGTTGTTCCTATTTTAATGGGTGGTGTGAACTACCACGAGGATGTAGTCTTCACAGGTTGCATGATGTTAGGAAACAAAGTGTAAAATGTACGTCAGTCATTAGGATGGGATGGAGACTCCAGAAGTTCCTGTTCTGGGTAGTTAGAAGTGTAATGGTGTCAAGTAGCTGCAGAAAGGCCCCTTATTTTTATCTTTGCTATGGTACATCATTCTTTATGTACACTACTACTCTTGATTTTTATGTTTCTATTCTGGAAGTCCAATGAATATCCTATTGGCATGCTCAGCTTAGAAAATGGCGCTGCTGAATGGTTATTAATTAGGGGGTATGCCTTCAAAGGGGATGATCGGTTTTATGTAAATAAAGCTTATTTATGGTCTCCTAATAACGTTCCGCAACTTCCTAATATACTTTTTCTGTTCGCAAGGGGTGTCCATAGTTAGATCTTCCCATATTTTCAAATGTAGACTTAGGAGTATACCAAGAGAAATCCGGGCCCCAAGCTGGGCCCCATACCCCCCAGATGAGAGACACACACCCCTTGTATTTTGTATCTAAAAATGACAGTGTTTTTAAGTTGGACTTTCCTTTGAGGCTTTGACATTTATTCTTTGGACTGTATCCGTCTCTTTCTTCTGCGGCTCGTAAGACAGAATAACTGGAGGATGATTTCCAGCACTGGGATTAATATCTAAGCATGTGCTGCGAATTTGATTTCTAAATTCTATCCACTTTCTATTTGAGGAATAACGGAAAGCTGTGGAGCACGGCGGCTCTGGATGGGAAGCTGCACAGATCTGATCAGATAAACCTAATTGTACAAAACAAAGGGTAAAATAACATGCTGCAAATGTGAGATGGATGGATGGATGGACGGACCCCCCCCCCCGCCCGTGCCGCCATCACTTACACTATAAGGGGGCAATGTATGTTGTGTATTAAAGTGCAACTCCGGTCCTAACTGATATTATAATCGAGGGTACAGCACAGAGCACTAAGTTATATGGTGGAGATATTTCATAGTATAATGATAGGTTTGGCTCAATAACGTTTTACTACTATCACAAATCTGACCAAAAAGCACAGATTTCATATTTGGTAGGTGCAAACGGTGGAAAGGAATATGAAACATTATCAAATCTCTCATGTCAGCAGTATACACAGCACCGACCCCTCATGTCAGCAGTATACACAGCACCGACCCCTCATGTCAGCAGTATACACAGCACCGACCCCTCATGTCAGCAGTATACACAGCACCGACCCCTCATGTCAGCAGTATACACAGCATCGACCCCTCATGTCAGCAGTATACACAGCACTGACCCCTCATGTCAGCAGTATACACAGCACCGACCCCTCATGTCAGCAGTATACACAGCACCGACCCCTCATGTCAGCAGTATACACAGCACCGACCCCTCATGTCAGCAGTATACACAGCACAACCCCTCATGTCAGCAGTATACACAGCACCGACCCCTCATGTCAGCAGTATACACAGCACCGACCCCTCATGTCAGCAGTATACACAGCACTGACCCCTCATGTCAGCAGTATACACTACACCGACCCCTCATGTCAGCAGTATACACAGCACCGACCTTTCATGTCAGCAGTATACACAGCACCGACCCCTCATGTCAGCAGTATACACAGCACCGACCCCTCATGTCAGCAGTATACACAGCACCGACCCCTCATATCAGCAGTATACACAACACCGACCCATCATGTCAGCAGTATACACAGCACAACCCCTCATGTCAGCAGTATACACAGCACAACCCCTCATGTCAGCAGTATACACAGCACAACCCCTCATGTCAGCAGTATACACAGCACCGACCCCTCATGTCAGCAGTATACACAGCACCGACCCCTCATGTCAGCAGTATACACAGCACTGACCCCTCATGTCAGCAGTATACACTACACCGACCCCTCATGTCAGCAGTATACACAGCACCGACCCCTCATGTCAGCAGTATACACAGCACCGACCTTTCATGTCAGCAGTATACACAGCACCGACCCCTCATGTCAGCAGTATACACAGCACCGACCCCTCATGTCAGCAGTATACACAGCACCGACCCCTCATATCAGCAGTATACACAACACCGACCCATCATGTCAGCAGTATACACAGCACCGACCCCTCATGTCAGCAGTATACACAACACCGACCCCTCATGTCAGCAGTATACACAGCACCGACCCCTCATGTCAGCAGTATACACAGCACTGACTCCTCATGTCAGCAGTATACACAGCACTGACCCCTCATGTCAGCAGTATACACAGCACCGACCCCTCATGTCAGCAGTATACGCAGCACCGACCCCTCATGTCAGCAGTATACACGGCACTGACCCCTCATGTCAGCGGTATACACGGCACTGAGCCCTCATGTCAGCAGTATACAGAGCACCGACCCCTCATGTCAGCAGTATACACGGCACCGACCCCTCATGTCAGCCGTATACACGGCACCGACCCCTCATGTCAGCAGTATACACGGCACTGAGCCCTCATGTCAGCAGTATACAGAGCACCGACCCCTCATGTCAGCAGTATACACGGCACCGACCCCTCATGTCAGCAGTATACACAGCACCGAACCCTCATGTCAGCAGTATACACAGCACTGACCCGTCATGTCAGCAGTATACACAGCACCGACCCCTCATGTCAGCAGTATACACGGCACCGACCACTCATGTCAGCAGTATACACGGCACCGACCCCTCATGTCAGCAGTATACACGGCACCGACCCCTCATGTCAGCAGTATACACAGCACCGACCCGTCATGTCAGCAGTATACACAGCACCGACCCCTCATGTCAGCAGTATACACAGCACCGACCCCTCATGTCAGCAGTATACACGGCACCGACCACTCATGTCAGCAGTATACACAGCACTGACCCCTCATGTCAGCAGTATACACAGCACCGACCCTCATGTCAGCAGTATACACGGCACTGAGCCCTCATGTCAGCAGTATACACGGCACCGACCCCTCATGTCAGCAGTATACACAACACCGACCCCTCATGTCAGCAGTATACACAGCACCGAGCCCTCATGTCAGCAGTATACACAGCACCGACCTCTCATGTCAGCAGTATACACAGCACCGACCCCTCATGTCAGCAGTATACACAGCACCGACCCTTCATGTCAGCAGTATACACTACACCTACCCCTCATGTCAGCAGTATACACAGCACAACCCCTCATGTCAGCAGTATACACTACAATAAACTCTTTTATAGCACTTTGGTAGATAATCAGACAGCCTGTCCGGCCAAATCTCTATCCATGCTGCAGATCTTCAGGGTTCTCCAAGGACACCAATTAATTAATGCAATTAATTACCGTTACAATGAAGAGAGCCAGAGCACTCGGTTTAGCTTAGTATACATGTGAGCGAAGGAGCCCTTTGGTTTTATTACTCCCAGGTATCTGCCGCTAATAAACTTCTATGAGCCCAGACATGTAAGTAAAACCGCTCCTAGTTATCATATATTACTTATCCTGTACTGATCCTGAGTTACATCCTGTATTATACTCCAGAGCTGCACTCACTATTCTGCTGGTGGAGTCACTGTGTACATACATTACATTACTTATCCTGTACTGATCCTGAGTTACATCCTGTATTATACTCCAGAGCTGCACTCACTATTCTGCTGGTGGAGTCACTGTGTACATACATTACATTACTTACCCTATACTGATCCTGAGTTACATCCTGTATTATACTCCAGAGCTGCACTCACTATTCTGCTGGTGGAGTCACTGTGTACATACATTACATTACTTATCCTGTACTGATCCTGAGTTACATCCTGTATTATACTCCAGAGCTGCAGTCACTATTCTGCTGGTGGATTCACTGTATACATACATTACATTACTTATCCTGTACTGATCCTGAGTTACAACCTGTATTATACTCCAGAGCTGTACTCACTATTCTGCTGGAGGAGTCACTCTATACATTACATTACTTATCCTGTATTGATCCTGAGTTATATCCTGTATTATACTCCAGAGCTGCACTCACTATTCTGCTGGTGGAGTCACTGTGCACATACATTACATTACTTATCCTGTACTGATCCTGAGTTACATCCTGTATTATACTCCAGAGCTGCACTCACTATTCTGCTGGTGGAGTCACTGTGTACATACATTACATTACTTATCCTGTACTGATCCTGAGTTACATCCTGTATTATGCTCCAGAGCTGCACTCACTATTCTGCTGGTGGAGTCACTGTGTACATACATTCCATTACTTATCCTGTACTGATCCCGAGTTATAGCCTGTATTATACTCCAGAGCTGCACTCACTATTCTGCTGGTGGAGTCACTGTGTACATATATTACATTACTTATCCTGTACTGATCCCGAGTTATATCCTGTATTATACTCCAGAGCTGCACTCACTATTCTGCTGGTGGAGTCACTGTGTACATACATTACATTACTTATCCTGTACTGATCCTGAGTTATATCCTGTATTATACTGCAGAGCTGCACTCACTATTCTGCTGGTGGAGTCACTGTGTACATACATTACTTATCCTGTACTGATCCTTTGTTACATCCTGTATTATACTCCAGAGCTGCACTCACTATTCTGCTGGAGGAGTCACTGTGTACATACATTACATTACTTATCCTGTACTGATCCTGAGTTACATCCTTTATTATACTCCAGAGCTGCACTCACTATTCTGCTGGTGGAGTCACTGTATACATACATTACATTACTTATCCTGTACTGATCCTGAGTTACATCCTGTATTATACTCCAGAGCTGCACTCACTATTCTGCTGGTGGAGTCACTGTGTACATACATTACATTACTTATCCTGTACTGATCCTGAGTTATATCCTGTATCTCTTTATTTTATATAAATTTACAAAACATAAACTGAAAAACAAATACATAACTAATTCCATATAACCAAAAAGTGACAACCAAATTCTTATAAACAAATTTTCTTATATACATCTCTGTATATGAGAAGAGAAAACTATACCAGACCCGGCCACATACACCCCACTCTTATATACTTACATCTACACTTCGTCCGAAACTAAACAATAACTAGAATATATACAAACATCATATAAACGTAATCCAAAGTACTAACAGAAAATCCCCCGACCCGCGTCAACCAAGGGCCTAAAGAAACAACATAATAATGATGATAATAATAATAATCAAACAACATAATAATAACAAATAAAATAATAATAATAATAATAATAATAATAACAAAAACAATCCAAAATATAATAATACTAATCCCAATTTTTTTTTTTTTATCTTTTTTTTATTTATTTTTTTTTATTTTTTATTTTTATTTTTATTTTTTTTAATCACACTATACACATCCTGACTTTCCCTAACCTTACCCTTCTTACCTAAACTCCACCACCCCAGCCAGCATCTCGCCTCATGTCCTCTCACGTCCGCATAGTCCAGATGCTGGCCCCAACCACCACACCCAACACCCCAGCCCAGCCCCCCGCCCCATGTCCTCCCATGTCCGCAAAGTCCGGGGCTGGGTCAGGCAAACCCCCCCCCCCCCGACCCCTCCCAACCTATCTATTAACCCCCTTAAGTCTATCCCTATTCTAACAACATTTTTACAATATAATACAATACACATCACCAACTTGTCCAAATACCAAACCATATACAAAATACACCGTACCCGAAAGCACCAAGTTCGGTCGCTTGTAAACCTTTTTCCTGCCATTTCAATCCTAAACAAAACAAAAATCTTCCTGTGCTTACCTAGCCCATCACCAGATAGAGAGAAGGGAAAGCCCCCCCCCAGCTCCCCCCCAGAGGCCAAGGTACCACGTACACCGCTGCACCCTCCCTATCGCTTGCCCTATCTCCTTACCCTATTACTAGCCCTTTCTTGACCCTATTGAAAGCTGACCCTATGCTGACCCTCACCTTTCCCTTATTCCGAGCCCTATCGCTATATTTTTTTGGGTGCCTCAGCGGAACGCAGACCCCCACCTCCAGTTGAGCACCGGTGACGACCCCCCCCCTCCCTCATGAAGGCAGACACATTAAGGCACCCAAAAGGAAAAGCCCCTCCAAAGACGAGAGGCTTTGGATGCTCCCAATCTGCCAACCTCCAAAGAATGCACCTTCACCAGGTCACCCATGATATTGCTAACAACCTCATCCACTAGGAGGATTTTCTTCTGGGTAGAAACTAGACATCGTGCATTCCACATAAAGTGCCTGACCACTATACTGACTAGAAACAAGGTGCAATGGTCCCTACCATCGAGGTCTCCGAACACTCCATAGGCCCACCCAGCATAGGAGAGGCTGGTTAGGCCTGGCCAACCAATGGAGGCTCCCACCCTTTTGTATACCTCTGTATTGAAAGGGCAATGAAGCAGGAAATGCTCCATGCTTTCCAGCACTCCGCCGCACTCCTCCCGGGGGCAATCCCGATCATCAGAGCTTCTGCACTTTAGATTGCCCCTCACATACAGTCTCCCATGGAAGCAACGCCAAGCCAGATCCCAAAACTTCTGGGGAATCCTCGCTGAATTTAAAAGTTTTAATCCCACCCCGAGGTCACTACTTGGGCAGTCTTTGAGCGCCAGGGGCTTCTGGAAGTGGGTAATCAGGACCCTCCTGTCAAGAAATTTTCTCGACATGGTCCTGATCTCCCACACCTCCAGACCCCACCGGCGAACAATCTTCAGCGCCAGGGTGGCATAAGCCGGGAGATGTCCGTGAGGTGTACGCAGGTCTTTCACTTGCCCTCCTCTCTCCCATTCCTGGAAGAAAGGCCGAAACCACCCCCTGCAGGAGGATATCCACCAAGGAGCCCTCTCTTGCCAGAGGTTTGCCAGGTTGATCTTAACAAAGGTGTTCCCCCATAACAGCTGGAGGAACAGGCTATAGACCCGAGTCCAGAGAGGTTCTGGCAAGATGCACACACTGCCCAGGTAAAGCAACATGGGCACCAGGTAGGCCTTGGCCAAGTGAACCCTTTCCCTCAGGGTTAAGGACCCACCCTTCCATTGGTCGACCTTCTGGGCAACTAGATTCAGCCTATCCTCCCAGTTCTTCTTGGGGTAATCACCCGGGCCAAATTCGACTCCTAAGATCTTAGCAGACCCCTGAGGCTCTGGAAGGGTGTCCGGGAGATCAAAACCAGGATCTCCTCCTCCCAGCCAGAGACTTTTGCACTTATCCCGGTTGATCTTGGACCCAGATGCCAATGAGTAACGCTCCACTTCCGACATCACCCACTCTGCCTCCCCTCTCGAGGAGACAAAAATGGAGACGTCGTCTGCGTACGCAACCACCCTCTGAATGGCTTCCGACACCTCCAAGCCGGCCCCGACTCCCGCCAATGGCCCACGATCGATCCTTTTAAGAAAAGGATCAATTGCGAACGCATATAGCAAAGGGCTCAAGGGACAACCCTGGCGGACACCAGACCCAACCTCAAAGGGGATTCCAACCCAACCGTTCACCAGCGCAAAAGTCTCAGCCCCAGTGTATAAGGTCTGTAGCCAATTGACAAATCCCCCCGGTAGGCCGTACCTCAGAAGGACCGACCAGAGGTACTTGTGGTCCACCCGGTCAAAAGCCTTCGCCTGGTCCAAGGACGGGATGTACCCCTCCCACCAACCAGAATTTCCCTGCTCCACTGCCTCTCTGACACTGAGGACAGCACTAAATGTGCTGCGGCCTGGAACAGAGCAATGCTGGACCAGCGAAAGGAGCCGGGATGCAAACTTCACCAGCCGATTAAACAGCACCTTTGCGAGAACCTTTCTGTCCGTATTGAGCAGCGCTATGGGACGCCAATTCTCAATACGGGTCGAGTCTTTACCCTTCGATAAAACGATCAAGGCCGACCTCCTCATTGACATTGGCAAAGTACCCGAGGAAAGGCACTCATTAAACACCTCAGTCAAGAGGGGAACTAGGGTTCCTTTAAAAGTCTTATAAAACTCGGATGTTAAGCCATCCGGCCCTGGCGATTTTTTGAGGGCAAGCCCATCAATCGCCAATCCCACTTCCTCTTCCTTGATCGAGTCTATCAAAACACAGAGAGAGGGGTCTACCCCTGGCTCAGGGATGGTTTCAGCCAGGAAAGCCGACATCTCGTCTCGGTTTGGATCTTGCTTCCCCAAGAGGTGCGAGTAGAAGGATCTGACAACCTCCAAGATCCCTGATTTGGATCTCTTCAGAGATCCTGTACTATCAATCAGTCCTGTCACAACCTTACGACTCACTGACATCTTACAGTTCCTGTAGGGGTCGGGCGAGCGGTACCTCCCGAAATCCCTCTCAAGAACTAAAGATGCATGCCTATCATACTGACACCTCCTGAGCAAAGCTTTCACCGCGGAGATCTCCTCCCCACTACCCCAGGTTGAGACCAGATGTTCGAGTTTCCTCCTCAGTTCCTGATATAGGCGGTACCTACTCATGGACCTGAGGCTCGAGAGCCTGCGGAAAAATCCTGCCACCCGGCCTTTAAACAACTCCCACCACTCAGACTTAGTACCACTGAAATCCAACAAAGGTACCTGGCTCTGAAGAAAATCCTCAAAGACCTGTCTTATCTCCGCTTCTTCCAAGAGAGTAGAATTCAGCCTCCATATACCTCTTCCCATCTGGAGGGACTCTGCAATGTTCAAAGAGAAAATAATCATACAGTGATCGGAGAACTCCACCTCAAGAACGGACACTGGTGAAGAGATGGCTTCCACCTTCAAAAAAAACCTGTCTATACTAGACCTACAACTACCTCTACGATAGGTGAAACCCGAGTGGCCTAGGGTATGCCTGATGTGGATATCCACGAGGCGAGCATCGCTAACTATATTTTTTAATGCTACACTATCATAGGTCAATTTTTTATCTCCGGAAACTCCTCTATCTCGGGGCCTCACGACAGTATTGAAGTCCCCTCCAAAGATAACTTGTCGACCTGAAAAAAGGAAAGGCTTAATCCTCATGAAGAGACTTTTACGGTCCCATTTGCTCTGGGGTCCGTATATATTGATTAATCTTAATTCCTGTCCCCTCCTGAGGACATCTAAGATCAAGCACCTCCCCATTTCTAACTCAATCATCCGTCGGCATGTTACCGATGCGGTGAAAAGGACCGCCACTCCGCTATAGGGCTCAGCCGCAAGAGACCAGTAGGAGGGCCCGCGTCGCCACTCCCTCCAAGATTTAACGACGTCTGCCAAAAGTGACAGCCTGGTCTCCTGCAAAAACAAAATGTCGGCTTCAACTCGGCCAAGAAAATCAAAGGCTGCAAATCTCGCCCTATCTGACTTAATGCTGGCAACGTTAATTGATGCCAGCGTCAACGGAGTGGGTGCCGCCATCATGGATGTTTGAGTTCGACGGCTTTCTTCTTCCCACCCCCCCCTCTATCTAATGAGGACCCCCCTTCTTTGCCTCGCTTCTTGCAAACTGAGGAGTCCATACTCACCACCCTATTCCCATCTTCATCCCCAAGTTCCGGGTCAACCTCCCCCTCTGGGGGCAATGGCCCCTGCAGCAGGGGAGGCTCAACGACTCTAGGGTGCCCTACCATGCCCTCCCTCTTAGTATGAGAGGCTGGAACATCCACGAGAGCATGGTATCGATCAGTAGAGCGCACCAGGGGGGTACAGGATTTACCTTCCTGGGCCAGGGCGGGGCCAGATGTATTTGGCTCTTGGGTTTTGCCCGGTGTCCCTTTTGCTGTAGGCTGAGTCCTCTCTTCCTCTCCCACACTTTCATAGTGGGAGGACTGAGAGTCCCCAGCCCTCTGCTCCCTTTGGATCCTCCTCATCTCCTCGTTCAATTCGGCCTCCCCAGGGGCATCAGCTTCAGGGGGGGCATCCAGATCCGAATCAGAGGTCGTCCCAGTTTCCTTGAGCGCCCTCCGCTCCCTCTCCTTCCTTCGCTTCTCCGCCCTTCTCTGGCGAGAAGGGGGACCCTTCTTTGCATTCTTCCCTTGCCCCTGTGCCCCATTGTCCCTGCCCGCACCCTCACCCATGGAGGCCTCCCTCCTTTCATCCTCCGCCGGTTTGGAACAAGCATTGACAACAGCGCGAGGACACCGACTGAACGGGTGACCTAAGTCACCACACAGGTTGCAGCGAATCCGGTCGCACGATGTGGCTAGATGACCAATCCCCCCACAATGAGCACACTTCTGCACCTTGCAGCCTGCACTCAAATGTGAGGTGTCGCCACACCGGTGACACAACTTCGGCTGCCCCTGGTAGAAGACAAGGATTCGATCTCTTCCCAGGAAAGCAGACACCGTCTGTCCCAGACGCTTTAGTTTAACCATGAACGTCCAGGCCCCTGACCAGATGCCAAACTCATCCATGTTCTTCCGTGGCATCTCTACTACCTCTCCGTACCTTCCCAACCAGGTCATGATATCAATACAAGAGAGTGACTCGTTACGGGTAAGAACGGTCACTCTCTTGGGACCACTTTGGCGAGAAATTGCTTGTGCAGCAAAGTCTCGCCAGCCAGGCTCGTCCTTCACCAGCTCGTAGTTCCCCCAGAAGACCTCAAGGCCCCCTAGGTGAACAAAGCGGATGTCAAACTCGACCGAGCCATGAGGATGTATCAAGGCAAAGATGTCACTCGCCTTGAAGCCCATCCCCAGCAGCAGCTCCACCACCCTCTTTCTGGGAGGGCACGCATCATTGCCACGCCACCGGAGACGGACCACATTCCTCCTGGCTACAGCCTGCCCGGCTGTTGGGAGCGACCACTGATCTCCTCGTTGCTCTCGGAAGGCATTTAGACCATATCTGTCTATCCAGAAAGACAGGTCCTTCTGCGCTCCCCCTATGGTTAGGCTTTGCTTTCCCTCTCTTAAAGCGTCCAAGAGACGTTGTTGCAAGTTACCGTCCCCGGACCTTGAGGATGAAGATGGGTGGGCACGCTGTCCCCCCGCTGCGACCCCAGCATAAGACCTGCCGGATGTCACAGCAAGAGGAGCGCCAGGCCCATTGCCCCTGGTTGATACCCCATCCCCACCACCCACCACCTCACCACCTACAGACACAGCACTCAACACCCCATTACCAGCAGATACTCCAGCAACTTTATTTACAGACACCTGCATACCCCCAGCAGTTTCCACATCCACAGCCGCAACTTTTTTATTTAACCCACCAGGCCCCCTGCAGTCATCCTTCTGGCCAGGCCTGGTTCTATATTATGCATTTTTACTGTACATTTTGTGTGGGTAGACATTGCTTCAGTCTCCGCATCATCAGGCACCTTTGCAGGGACGCCACCAGATGTTATAAGCGGTGTCCCCACTGTGCCCTCCGCCTCAATTAACCTCCATCTGTTCTATGCACTGAACATTTTTGGTTAGAGGGGCCACCGTCGCCCCCGACGCCAGCAGCTCCCTTCTCGCCTACACCGCTTTTCAGCGATGCAGACGAAGGAGCCACTGACGTCACTGGAGCCGCCTCCGGCGCCGGACCACTCCCCCCTCCCACAGGGGAGTGGCCAAAAGAGCCGGAGCCCCCTCTGTGACCGCCCTTGTCCGGAACGTCTGACGGCTTTACTGCGACACCGACAGACTTCCGGCTTTCAGACACCACATCCGGTTTCTGGTTTACCCGTTCTCCCGACCCCTGACTCGAATCAGAGACCAGTTTCCCGGGCTCGCCATTCACCGGATACGGGGACATACTCCAAGGCGTCACCAGGCCACCAGTACCGCCCCCTTTGCAGGGGTTGGCGTCCGGCGCCATTTTGACCACCACGTATTCTAATGCCGGACCCGTAACACTCTCCCCGCATTCCCACTCCAACCCCACTGCAGAGGCTGGAGTTGGGGGTCTTGCGGGACCTGTGCCCTGATCCTGACTTTCATCTGGCTCAGAGCACAGGAAGGATCTTGCTGTATAAACAAGTTGAAATGAACCTTTAGCAGATTTTTTTTCCTTTTCCTTTTTTTTCTTCTTACATTTTTTTTTTTTTCTTTTCCTTTTCCTCCTCTGCGGGTAACTCCGCACCAAAACAAAATCCCTGGAAGGATACCGGCGACTCCACATTACGGATCTGTGTGAGTATACCTGGAGGCCGCTCACTGTCAGTTTCAAAACACTCCTGATTATTCCCAGCTGTGTGTCCACCCTCCTCCTCCTCACTGCTCCTGGGTGCCTCAGAATCCGTGCCTTCTCTGGACTTTACATTTTCACTCTCCATTGTCTCCCCCACATTTTCCTTTGCTGTGTCTTCCTCCATACTTTCTATTTTTATAGGTGCTGCCATCTCGGCAAACCTCTCTTCGTTTTTTAATTTTTCTCCAAGCACCCCTCCGCCTGCCACAATCTCATCACGTCTCTCTTCCACTTCTTTTATTTCCTCCAACAAGGATTTCACATTTAAACGGTATCGGGACCTCTTACCTCCTGAGGCCTTTGCAGCCCTTCCTCTGGCGACCGCCAAGTCCGCACGGAGCCGTTGCAGCGACTTCCTGAGGTCCCGATACTCCTCCAACCGCATAGCCAGACGGGAGCTGAAGTTCTCCACCGTCTCTCCGGTCCTCAGCTGTCCCCATTCCTCCACATGACTGCCATCCAAATGTCTGGACAGCGCTGGTCCTTCTCCAAACGACAACACCTCTATCACCCTGCCGGACCGCGTCTCCATACCCTTATCCAGGGTTCCAGCCTCAGGGGGAGCCAGGACAGCCTTGCCCCGAGATGATCTCCTCACCCCCGCGACCGTTTGCATATTCCCAGCCAGCTGGGATGACCCTCTACACCCCGCTGGCATGCTCCGGGAGGTAGAGGTCTGAGGCTCCATCCTAGGATGGAACCCCCCTCAGGGTACTTTCCAAGCCCAGGCAGATGGTATGAGGCCTGGGCAGATAGGATAAGGAAAGTCCCTGGATCCAAGGCCTGCACGGAAGTCTCAGCAGCTCCCTCCACACGTCCTACTCCACCCACTCCAGAGCTGCACTGACTATTCTGCTGGTGGTGTCACTGTGTACATACATTACATTATTTATCCTGTACTGATCCGGAGTTACATCCTGTATTATACTCCAGAGCTGCACTCACTATTCTGCTGGTGGAGTCACTGTGTACATACATTACATTACTTATCCTATACTGATCCTGAGTTACATCCTGTATTATACTCCAGAGCTGCACTCACTATTCTGCTGGTGGAGTCACTGTGTACATATATTACTTATCCTGTACTGATCCTGAGTTACATCATGTATTATACTCCAGAGCTGCGCTCACTATTCTGCTGGTGGAGTCAGTGTGTACATACATGACATTACTTATCCTGTACTGATCCGGAGTTACATCCTGTATCTCTTTATTTTATATAAAAGTACAAAACATATCATACTCCACAATAATCAAAACAACTTCTTACACCATACACATTACTATATACAGAAACAAGCCAGACCTGGCCACACACAACCCACTTGTCAGATATTTCCTCACCAACGCACCATATTATAACAAGAAATAAAACATATACCGACCTTATCAACCAGGGGCCAATCACCGATACACAAGAAAGATATACAAATAATAATACTAATAATTATAACAACATTACTAATAATAAACTAATAATAATAATAACTGAAACCATCTCTAATACAGACTATTATATATATTTTGTTTTATTATTATTTTATTTATTTATTTTTTTATATATGTTTTTTCCCACACAACTACTACCTAACTCTCCCTAACCATCCTTATCTACCCCTCACCACCCTAGACAGCATCTCGCCTCATGTCCTCCCAGTCCAGATGCTGGCCACTTCACCACACCCTACACCCCATGTTTCCTCATGTCCGCATAGTCTAGGGTTGGGCTAGGCACACACCCCACCCCCACAAACCCCCCCCCCCCCCAACCTATTTTTTCCCCCATCTAACCCTAATCTAACAGTTTTTATTATATACAAAACTACAATCACCACAAATATATACAATTTACCACAGCAATCCTATCCAATCCATACCCGAAAGCACCAAGTTCGGCCGCTTGTAAGCCTTTCTTCCTGTCAACTCAAGACAAAACAAAAATTCTACTGTTTCATGCCAGCCCACCACCAGAGAGAGAGAAGGGGAGAGCCCCCCCAGCGGCGAGGTCCACGCCCACCGACGCACCATCCCTATCGCTTGCCCTATCACCTTGCCCTACTGCTAGCCCTCCATTTTGCCTTGCAGAAAAAACTAACCCTATGCTGAGCCTCCCTTTCCCTATCCTGACCCTATTGCTTACTTTAAGATGCCCCGGAGGAACGCAGACCCCTACCACCAGTGGAGCACCGGCGACGACCCCCCTCTCCCTCATGGAAACCGACGCGTTAGTGTACCCTAAAGGAGAAGCCCCTCCACAGGCGAGAGGCTCTAGATGCACCCAATCTGCCAACCTCCAAAGATTTAACCTTCACCAGGTCACCCAGGATGTTGCTTATGACCTCTTTCTTGAGAAGGATTTTTTCCTGCGTTTACACTAAGCACCGTGCATTCCATATAAAGTGCCTAACTACTATGCTAACTAAAAACATAGTGCACCGGTCCCTTCCACCAAGGTCTCTGAACACCCCATCGGCCCATCCAGCATTAGAGAGGCTGGTTAGGCCAGGCCAACCTATGGAGGCCCCTACCCTTTTGTGTACCTCTGTATTAAAGGGGCAATAAAGCAGAAAATGCTCCATGCTTTCCAGCATTCCGCCGCACTCCTCCCGGGGGGAATCCCTATCATCAGATTGCCCCTCAAATACAGTCTCCCATGGAAGCAACGCCAAGCCAGATCCCAAAATTTCTGGGGAATCCTCTTTGAATTCAAAAGTCTTAATCCCACCCTGAGGTCACTACTTGGGCAGTCTTTGAGCGCCAGGGGCTTCTGGAAGTGGGTCATCAGGACCCTTCTGTCAATAAATTTTCTTGACATGGTCCTGATCTCCCACACTCCCAGACCCCACCGACGAACAACCTTCAGAACCAAGGTGGCATAAGCCGGGAGATGTCCATGGGGTGTACGCAGGTCTTTCATTTGCACTCCTGTCTCCCATTCCTGGAAGAAGGTCCAAAACCACCCCCTGCAGGAGGATATCCACCAAGGAGGCCTCTCTTGCCAGAGGTTTGACCAGGTTGAACTTAAAGTGGCTCTGTCACCAGATTCCGAGGTAAACGAGATTTCGTTTCCCTTGCTGGAAATCTCACAGAAAAGATTCAGAAGTGTCAGGATTTTGAGTAGACATGACGTCCAGGCTAGAGGTCATGTGTATTCATTATCAGGACACTTGTGTATGTGGCTGCACATCGTTCTAGTAAGAACGCGATGCTGCTGTGTAAATGAATGGAGAGGAGTGCATGATGCTGACTGGTCACTGATTGGTCAGCATCATACACTTCTATTCACAACGCCCAGTTAGTAAAACAAGTAAACACGCCCAGTTAAAAACACAATACACGCCCAGTTGGACATACGAAAAAAAATAAAAGTTGTCCATTTAAAACCTCATTTGCATAAATATAAAATTGCTCATAACTTGGCCAAAAATGAACGTTTTTAAAAAAACAAAACGTTACTGTTATCTACATTGCAGCGCTGATCACATGCAATAGGAGATAGGGATTTGAGAATCTGGTGACAGAGCCTCTTTAATAAAGGTTTTCACTAGGAACACCACCGTGTTAACCATAACTAACCCGCCTAGTGTCCTTGGTAGGTAAGTAACCTCCCTCTTGATTAGGTTAAGCCTGCTCCCCCATAACAGCTGGAAGAACAGGCTGTAGACCCGAGTCCAGAGAGGTTCTGGCAGAACGCACATACTACCCAGGTAAAACAACATGGGCACCAGGTAGGCCTTGGCCAATTGAACCCTTTCCCTCAAGGTTAAGGACCAACCCTTCCATTGGTCGACCTTCTGGGCAACTAGAGTCAGCCTACCCTCCCAGTTTTCTTGGGGTAATCACCTATGCCAAATTCCACTCCTCAAATTTTAGCAGACCCTTGAGGCTCTGGAAGGGTGTCCAGGAGGCCAAAACCAGGACATTCTTCTCCCAGCCAGAGACTTTTGCACTTATCCCGGTTGATCTTGGACCCAGATGCCAATGAGTAACGTTCCACTTCCGACATCACCCATTCTGCCTCCCCTTTCGAGGAGACAAAGATGGAGACGTCGTCCGCGTACGCAACCACCCTCTCAGCGGCCTCTGGCCCTACCATGCTAGCCCTGACTCCCGCCAATTGTCCACGATCAATCCTTCTTTGAAAAGGATCGATAGCGAACACATGTAGCAAAGGGCTCAAAGGACAACCCTGGCGGACACCAGACCCAACCTCAAAGGGGGTTCCAACCCAACAGTTCACTAGCGCAAAAGTCTCTGCCCCAGCATATAGGGTCTGGAGCCAATTTACAAACCCTTCTGGTAGGTCGTACCTCAGAAGGACCGACCAGAGGTACTCATGATTCACCCAGTCAAAAGCTTTAGCTTGGTCCAAGGACAGAATGTACCCCTCCCACTGACCAGAATTTCCCTGCTCCACTGCCTCTCTGACACGGAGGACAGCACTAAATGTGCTGCGGTTTGGAACACAGCAATGCTGGACCGGAGAAATAAGAAGCCGGGTTGAAAACTTCACCAGCCGATTAAACAGTACTTTTCACAAGAACCTTTCTGTCTGTATTGAGAAGCGCTATGGGACGCCAATTGTCAATACAGGTCAAGTCTTTACCCTTTGATAAAATGATCAAAGCCGACCTCCTGATTGACATTGGCAAAGTACCCGAGGAAAGGCACTCACTAAACACCTCAGTCAAGAGGGGAACTAGGGTTCCTTTAAAAGTCTTATAGAACTCGGATGTTAAGCCATCCGGCCCTGGCAATTTTTTGAGGGAAAGTCCATCATTCGCTAGTCCCACTTCCTCCTCGTTGATCGAATCCATCAAAACACCAAGAGGGGGGTCTACCCCTGGCTCAGGGATGGTTTCAGCTAGGAAAGCCGACATCTCATCTCGGTTTGGAACCCGCTTCCCCAAGAGGTGCGAGTAAAAGGATCTGACGGCCTCCAAGATCCCTGATTTGGATCTCTTCAGGGATCCTGTACTATCGATCAGTCCTGTCACAACCTTACGATTCACTGACATCTTACAGTTCCTGTAGGGGTCGGGGGAGTGGTACCTCCTGAAAACCCTCTCAAGAACTAAAGATGCGTGCCTATCAAACTGACACCTCCTGAGCAAAGCTTTCACCCCAGAGATCTCCTCCCCACTAACCCCAGTTGAGACCAGATGTTCGAGTTTCCTCCTCAGTTCCTTATATAGGCGGTACCTACTCATTGACCTGAGGCTCGAGAGCCTGCGGAAAAATCCTGATACCAAGCCTTTAAACAACTCCCACCACTCAGACTTAGTACCACTGAGATCCAACAAAGGTACCTGGCTCTGAAGAAAATCCTCAAAGGCCTGTCTTATCTCCGCTTCTTCCAAGAGAGTAGAATTCAGCCTCCATATACCTCTTCCAATCTGGAGGGACTCTGCAATGTTCAAAGAGAAAATAATCATACAATGATCGGAGAACTCCACCTCAACAACGGACACTGGTGAAGAGATGGCCTCCTCCTTCAAAAAAACCTGTCTATCCTAGACCTACAACTACCTATACGATAGGTGAAACCCGAGTGGCCTGGGGTATGCCTGATGTGGATATCCACCAGGCAAGCATCGCTAACTATAATTTTTAATACTACACTATCATAGGTCAATTTTTTATCTCCGGAACCTCCTCTATCTCGGGGCCTCACGACAGTATTGAACTCCCCTCCAAAGATAACTGGTCGACCTGAAAAAAGGAAAGGCTTAATCCTCATGAAGAGACTTTTACGGTCCCATTTGCTCTGGGGTCTGTATATATTAATTCATCTTAATTCCTGTCCCCTCATGAGGACATCTAAGATCAAGCACCTCCCCATTTCTAACTCAATCATCCATCGGCATGTTACCGGTGCGGTGAAAAGGACCGCCACTCCGCTATAACGCTCAGCCGCAAGAGACCAGTAGGAGGGCCCGCGTCGCCACTCTCTCCTAGATTTAACGACGTCTGTCAAAAGTGACAGCCTGGTCTCCTGCAAAAATAAAATGTCGGCCTATCTGACTTAATGCTGGCAACGTTAATTGATACCAGCGTCAATGGAGTGGGTGCCGCCATCATGGATGTTTGAGTTAGACGGCTTTCTTCTTCCCACCCCCCCCCCCCCCTTTATCTGACAAGGACCCCCCTTCTTTGCCTCGCTTCTTGCAAATTGAGGAGTCCATACTCACCACCCTATTCCCATCTTCATCCCCAAGTTCCGGGCCAACCTCCCCGACAACGGCCCCTGCAGCTGTGGAGGCTCAACAAGTCTAGGGAGCCCTACCATGACCTCCCTCTTAGTATGAGAGGCTGGAATGACCATGCGAGCATGGTATCGATCAGTAGAGCGCACCAGGGGGGTACAGGATTTACATTCCTGGGCCAGGGTGGGGCCAGATGTATTTGGCCCTTGGCTTTTGCTCAGTGTCCCTTTTGCTGTAGGCTGTCCTCTCCTCCTCCCCCACACTTTCATAGTGGGAGGACTGAGAGTCCCCAGCCCTCTACTCCCTTTGGATCCTCCTCATCTCCTCGTTCAATTCAGCCTCCCCAGGGGTATCAGCTTCAGGGGGGGGGCATCCAGATCCGAATCAGAGGTCGTCCCACTTTCCTGGAGCCTCCTCTGCTCCCTCTCCTTCCTTCGCTTCTCCACCCTTCTCTGACGAGAAGGGGGACCCCTCTTTGCGTTCTTCCCTTGCCCCTGTGCCCCATCATCTCTGCCCGCACCCTCACTCATGGAGGCCTCCCTCCTTTCATCCTCTGCAGGTTTGGAACAAGCATTGACGACAGAGCTAGAACACCGACTGAATGGGTGACCTAAGTCACCACACAGGTTGCAGCGAATCCGGTCACACGATGCGGCTAGATGACCAATCCCCCCACAATGAGCACACTTCTGCACCTCGCAGCCTGCACTCAAATGTGAGGGGTCGCCACACCGGTGACACAGTTTCGGCTGCCCCTGGTAGAAGACAAGGATCCGATCTCTTCCCAGGAAAGCAGACGATGGTATGTGGGACACCGTCTCTCCCAGACTCCTTAGTTTTACCATGAACGTCTAGGCCCCTGACCAGATGCCAAACTCATCCAAGTTCTTCCGTGGCATCTCTACTACCTCTCCGTACCTTCCCAACCAGGTCATGATATTAATACAAGAGAGTGACTCGTTACGGGTAAGAACGGTCACTCTCTTGGGACCACTTTGGCGAGAAATTGCTTGTGCAGCAAAGTCTCACCAGCCAGGCTCGTCCTTCACCAGCTCGTAGTTCCCCCAGAAGACTTCAAGGCCCCCTGGGTGAACAAAGCTGATGTCGAACTCGACCGAGCCATGAGGATGTATCAAGGCAAAGATATCACTCGCCTTGAAGCCCATCCCCAGCAGCAGCTCCACCACCCCCTTTCTGGGTGGGCACGCATCATTGCCACGTCACCGGAGACGGACCACATTCCTCCTGGCTACAGCCTGCACGGCTGTTGGGAGCGACCACTGATCTCCTAGTTGCTCTCAGAAGGCATTTAGACCATATCTGTCTATCCAGAAAGACAGGTCCTTCTGCACTCCCCCTATGGTTAGGGTTTGCTTTCCCTCTCTTAAAGCGTCCAAGAAACGTTGTTGCAAGTTACCGTCCCCGGACCTTGAGGATGAAGATGGGTGGGCAAGCTGTCCCCCCGCTGCGACACCAGCATGAGACTTGCCATATGTCACAGCAAGAGGAGCGCCAGGCCCATTGCCCCTGGTTGACATCCCATCCCCTCCACCTACCACCTCACGACCTACAGACACAGCACTCAACACCCCATTACCAGCAGACACTCCAGCAACTCTTTTTACAGACACCTGCAGCATACCCCCATCACTTTCCACATACACAGCCGCAACTTTTTTATTTAACCCACCAGGTCCCCCTGCAGTCATCCTTCCAGCCAGGCCTGGTTCTATATTATGCATTTTTCCTTTATATTTTGTGTGGGTAGACATTGCTTCGGTCTCTGCATCATCAGGCACCTTTTGCAGGGACGCCACCAGGTGTTATAAGCGGTGTCCCTGCAGTGCCCTCCGCCTAACTAAGTTCCATCTGTTCTATATACTGAAATTTTTTGGGAGAGGGACCACCGTTGTCCCTGATGCCAGCAGCTCCCTTCTCACCTACACTGCTTTTCAGCGATGCGGACGAAAGAGCCACTGATGTCACTGGAGCCGCCTCCGGACCACTCCCTTCTCCCACAGAGGAGTGGCCAACAGAGCCGGAGCCCCCACTGTGGCCGCCCTTGTCCGGAACGTCTGCCGGCATTACTGCGACACCGACAGACTTCCGGCTTTCAGACACCACATACGGTTTCTGGTTTACCAGTTCTCCCGACTCCTGACACGCATCAGACACCAGTTTCCCGGGCTCGCCATCCACCAGTCACGGGGACACACCCCCTGGCGTCACCAGGCCACCATTACTGCCCCCTTTGCAGGGGTTGGCGTCCGGCACCATTTTGACCACCATGTGTTCTACTGCCGGACCTGTAAAACTCTCCCCGCATTCCCGCTCCAGCCCCACTGCAGAGGCTGGAGCTGGGGGTCTTGCAGGATCTGTGCCCTGATCCTGACTTTCATCTGGCTCAGAGCACAGGAAGGACCTTGCTGTATACACCATTTTTAAAGAGCCCTTTGCAGATTTTTTTTCCTTTTCCTCTTTTTTTCTTCTTAAATTTTCTTTTCCTTTTCTATTCTTTTCCTCCTCTGCGGGTAACTCCGCGCCGAAACAGAATCTCTGTAAGGATATCGGCGACTCCACAATATGGATCTTAGTGAGTAACCCTGGAGGCCGCTCACTGTCCGTTTCAAAACTCTCCTGATTTCTCCCAGCTGTGTGTCCACCCTCCTCCACCTCACTGCTTCTCGATGCCTCAGAATCTGAGTCTTCTCTGGACTTTAATGTGTCACTCTCTATTTTCTCCACCCTATATTCCTTTGCTGTGTCTGGGGCACTACTGTCTTCCTCCATACTTTCTATTTATATAGGTGCTGCCATCTCAGCAAACCTCTCTTCGTTTTTTAATTTTTCACCAAACACCCCTCCGCCTGCCACAATCTCTTCACATCTCTCTTCTACTTCTTTTATTTCCTCCAACAAAGATTTAAATTGTAAACGGTATCGGGACCTCTTACCTCCTGAGGCCTTTGCAGCCCTGCCTCTGGCGACCGCCAAGTCCGCTCGGAGCCGTTGCAGCGACTTCCCGAGGTCCCGATACTCTTCCAACCGCATGGCCAGACGGGAGCTGAATTTCTCCCCCGTCTCTCCGGTCCTCAGCTGTCCCCATTCGTCCACATGACTGCCATCCAAATGTCCGGACAGTGCTGGTCCTTCTCCAGATGACAACACCTCTATCACCCTGCCGTACCGCGTCTCCATACCCTTATCCAGGGTTCCAGCCTCAGGGGGAGCCAGGACAGCCTTGTCCCAAGATGATCTCCTGACCCCTGAGACCGTTTGCATATTCCCAGCAAGCTGGGATGACCCTCTACCTCCCGCTGGCATGCTCCGGGAGGTAGAGGTCTGAGGCTCCATCCTAGGATGGAACCCCCCACTCAGGGTACTTTCCAAGCCCAGGCAGATGTTATGAGGCCTGCGCAGATAGGATAAGGAAAGTCCCTGGATCCAAGGCCTGCACGGATGTCTCAGCAGCTCTCTCCACACGTCCTGCTCCACCCACTCCAGAACTGCACTGACTATTCTGCTGGTGGAGACATACATTACATTACTTATCCTGTACTGATCCTGAGTTACATCTTGTATTATACTCCAGAGCTGCACTCACTATGCTGCTGGTGGAGTCACTGTGTACATACATTACATTACTTATCCTGTACTGATTCTAAGTTATATCCTGTATGATACTTCAGAGCTGCACTCACTATTCTGCTGGTGGAATCATTGTTTACATATATTACATTATTTATCCTGTACTGATCCTGAGTTATATCCTGTATTATACCCCAGAGCTGCACTCACTATTCTGCTGGTGGAGTCACTGTGTGCATACATTACATGACATTACATACATATATGGACAGTGACGTCTGGAGCTTTCTGATGTATTTATGTAACATATACCTGTGACGGATGCCATACAGTGGCATCTATCACCTATGGACTCCCATATTTAAAAAAAAAATGTATACCGCGTGGAATTAATTTTTTGTGGGACCCCTCAGGGTGGAATACACTATGCCATCCTTCAAAAAAGGTATGTTTAGCATGTACGCCGGGAGCTTTCATGATGTACACGCTAAACGTAGGTCGAAAACGCGATACGAAGGGGCCTAATACTACACTTCTATTTTGGAAATGAGCACTAAATGGCCGCTGTCTCAGAGGATAACATCTAATGAGGGGACTTCTGATGTGAGTAGATGATAACTTGGCTTTCAGTCGCCACACAGTTGACTTTATGGTTGGGCAGAGCACTCTATGTGCACTCTGCCCGATCATGATGGAAATGGCCTGGACCCTCTTGAACCCCAGGCTCCACATGAGGTCCACGTAGGCTTGCCATATGGGAAACCTGACTGTTTTATATTTCACAAACAGCTGAGACATTTTTGGAAAACGTTAAGACAAATATTGTTTCATTTGGGTTTTTTAAAAGGGGCATCCCAAAAGAAAAAAATTCAAGTGCAAATAGACGATAATGTTGATGAATTTCCTGTGTGTTGTCTGATCCATCATCTGAAGAAAACCCAAATCCTGGGGTGAAAAGATCCTGATAAAATGGAAGCAGATGAGTATTTTTGTTGCTAGATCTGCAACCAAAATCCAGAGCTCCTCCATCTAAAAAAATAAATCTTGTGTAGAATATCAGTCAGGCCGTGTCTCCCGTGGATGTATGGTGGTGATTTCAGCAGCAGATGCTTGTAACGCGGCCTATTAGCACTGACATGTAAAAACACAACCTGCCGGCCCCTGTTTTACATATGCTCCTATAATTAACCCATCTGTTACTCTGCAGGTTGCTTTGGCAAAAAGGGTGCAACCTGAGTCCACGTAGCAGTGCCGAGAGCTGTATGTGGGTGTAATGACCCATGCTCGCTTATGGCGGAGTAATGACAGATAAGAAATGACTGCAGTACTCTGCTTTCTTTAGCATCAAGGGTAATAAAGTCTCAATGCACAAAACCATGACATTTTACGAGAGAACATTGATTAACCCCGAGTTACTGTTAAGCTACTGTATATAATGTGGGCCATACATTAAGATTACTACGCAGGCAATGAGCTGGCAATGACAAATGTTGCAGGAAAGGGTCTTAATAGTTAATATCCAGTCGAACCAAAAAGTTGACGCAAAAATCTTTAAGATGGGTTGCAACTAGGATTTCCGCCACCCGGGACAAATATTTAATTTGCTCCCCTAGCCCTGTATCTAAATACCTTGGCCAAGGCAGAGAGGCTTGTTGCGGCCCCCAAGGCACCCAGGGCACTTGCCCCCCCAGCTACGCAACTGCACACATGCAATATCCTTGGCATACACTGCATTCTTAGAATACATATGTAGAGTTATTATATCATATGGAAATGATCTTTATATGGATGACAATATCTAACAAACGGCTTTCAAAAAATGGTCATTGTCGTTTCTCAACTGAATCGGTACTTGTTTGGGCACTGTAAGTTTCATGGGGTGATAGGACATAATATAACCAGACAATTGCCATACAATAAAGGGGTTTTCCTCACCAAAATGACTGACTAGTGGGGGCCCAGAAGGTCTTAGTCCTGGGGGCCGTGGAGACCAGGCCCTACGTGTATGATTGTCTACATTGAATAAATGGAAGTTACTTAATCTGGCGAGTGACCCACAGCCACCCGTTGCAGATAGTGCCCACGCATAGACCCCTGTAGATAGCGCCACAGCCCTCCCCTTGTAAATAGTGCCATACAGCCCCCTAGTAGATAGTGCCACACAGATAGTGCCACACAGACCCTCGTATATAGTGCCACATAGCTCCCCCTTGTGTATAGTGCCACACAGCCCCCATGTATAGTGCCACACAGCCCCTCGTGTATATAGTGCCACACAGCCCCCTAGTATATAGTGCCACTCAGATCCCCCCTGCATATGGTGCCACCCTGTTCCCCCTTGTATAGTGCCACCCTGCTCCCCCTTGTATAGAGTGCCACCCTGCTCCCCCCTTGTATATAGTGCCACCCTGCTCCCCCCTTGTATATAGTGCCACCCTGCTCCCCCTTGAATATAGTGCCACCCTGCTCCCCCTTGTATATAGTGCCACACAGCTCAAATGGTAAACGGCCGGCTTAAGAGCCAATTCCCCTCGGAAAATATATAATTGGCCCTTACGTATCACAAGTGTCTCATTAACGGCGTCCATGTTATCCATAGCCCATTCATATTTTTTCCATAGCTGTTTAAAGAATAAACACTCAAATCTAATTGGTTGCAATGGACCCAATGCCCTCTTCTCAGATATATCATAAACAGGGGTGTAACTAGGAAAGACTGGGCCTCATAGCAAACTTTTGATTGGGTCCCCCAACTAGGTGCCACACACAGCCAACCTTATAGATAGTGCCCCCTGTAGATTCTGCCATACAGCCCCCCTGTAGACAGTGCTATACAGCCCCCTTGTAGACATTGTCACACCCCACTTGTAGATAGCGCCCCCCACTTCCCCCTTGTAGGCAGTGCCATGCAGCCCCCCGTAGATATCGCCTTAAAGCCCCCCTGTAGAAAGCGCCATGCAGCTCCCCCTATATATAGTGCCACCAAGCCCCCGTCCCTTAGTAGATAGTGCCACACACAGACCCCTGTAGATAGCGCCACAGCCCTCCTCTTGTAAATACTGCCATACAGCCCCCCCAGTAGATAGTGCCAAACAGCCCCCCTTAGTAGTGCCACACAGACCCTTGTATATAGTGCCACACAGCTCCCCCTTGTGTATAGTGCCACACAGCCCCCTGTATAGTGCCACACAGCCCCCCTTGTATATAGTGCCACACAGATCCCCCCTGTATATAGTGCAGCCCTGCTCCCCCTTGTATATAGTGCCACCCTGCTCCCCCTTGTATATAGTGCCACCCTGCTCCCCCCCTGTATATAGTGCCACCCTGATCCCCCTTGTATATAGTGCAGCCCTGCTCCCCCTTGTATATAGTGCCACCCTGCTCCCCCCTTGTATATAGTGCCACCCTGCACCCCACCCTTGTATATAGTGGCAGCCTGCTCCCCCTTGAATACAGTGCCACCCTACCACCTTGTATATATTGCCACCCTGCTCCACCCCTTGTATGTAGTGCCACAAAGCCCCTCCCCCCCAAAAAATATTGTACTTGCATTGCCACACTCCCGTGATGGACAGAGAGCTGTAAAGGCTCCGGTCGGGACATATGCTTAGACCAGCGCGTTGCAGTGACGTCATAACGCTGGCCTGCGCAGGGAGTTTTCCCATTGCCTTACATGTTGCAGGCCTAAAGTGGGCGATTCTAGCTTTTCTGCTGCCTGAGGCTAAAATTGAAATGGAGCCCCCCCCCAGATTTTGATTGACATTCCCCTGGCTGTTCTACATCACTACCAGCCTCTTCAAACTCTTGAAGATGCGCCGTTGCCTTGTACTCCCTGGCATGCGCAGTACAGCGATGAAGCCTGGCAGAGTACACCTCGCTGCACGGTGCGTGCCCAAGTAGTACAAGGCAATGGTGCATCCGAGAAAGTTATTTCAGCCGGGGGGATGTCAATCAAACATGAAAAGTGTGGTTTGGATTCAGGACTATGTGACTGTTCAGGATAGCAGCACCGCCCCATGACCCTTTAATGAGTAATTAGCATATAGTGTGCGCCGTTTTAAAAGTTGATTTTATAGATTTTGCTGCATTTCAAAAAAACATACATTTGGAAATATTATCAGGTCATGTATTACCGCATGGTGGCGGTTCAAGGGGTTAAAACTACCAGAAAGGTTCCCATGAAATATGCAGTGAATTGAAAACAATTCCATCTGCCCTGCAATTTTGTTATTATAAATATATCCTATATAATTACAGCTCGAGAACCAAGCTCTGAAATATATACAGCACCACAACCAAGCCTAGTACATATATACAGTACCAGAACCAAGCTCTGACATATATGGCTCCAGAACCAAGCTCAATACATATATACAGCACCAGAACCAAGCTCAGTACATCTATACAGCACCAGAACCAAGCTCATACATATATACAACACCAGAACCAAACTTATACGTATATACGGCATGAGAGCCAAGCTCAATATATATATATATATATATATATATATACACACAGTACCGGAACCGAGCTCAATACATATATACAGCGCCAGAGCAAACCTCAGTACATAAAAACATTACCAGAACCGAGCTCATTACATTAATACAATACCAGAACCAAGCTCAGTACATATATACAACACCAGAACAAATCTCAGTACATAAATACAGCACTAGAACCAAGCTATGGTTCATATATATACACAGCCCCAGAACCAAGCTCATAAATATATGCAGCACCAGAACAAAGATCAGTACATATATACAGCACCAGAACAATGCTCAGTACATATATACAGCACCAGAACGAATACAGCTCAATTTAGTGCAACCCATGCCGTATAAGTTTGTACGGCGTAAAACTACAGTTCCCAGCATGCCCAACAATGGTAAGGATATGCTGGGAGATGCGGTTTCATGGGGAAAAAAAATTCATACCACCATCATCTCGCTGCAGATCATACAGTGACTACAGTACTGATTAGAGGCAGAATAAACATTTACATTAAGTGACTTACCGGTGATGTCTCAGATTCTAGTTCTTTTCTTCTCCCTCTGGTAAAGACCTCTACTATGGATTTCTCCCAGCCACGACCCATTTCTTCAGTTTTCCACTCAGATGTCTTCAGCTTCTCACTTTTAAAACATTTCTGCACCTATAAACAAAGATAAAATTCTCAACACCCCTAAATATAATAGCGCCATACACTGCACCTCTAATTATAACAGCGCCATACACCGTGTCCCTGATTATAATAGTACCATACACTATGTCCCAAACACACACAGTGCCCCCTGTAAATAGTGCCCTCATAGCCCCCTGTAGATAGTGACCCCCATAGAGCCTCTGTAGATAGTGCCCTACATAGAAGCCCTGTAAATAGTGGCCCACATACGGCCCCCTGTATATAGTGCCCACATATGGACTCCAGAGCTGCAAGGCAATAGTGCTAACCACTGAGCCACCATGCTGCCTTAAATATAGCTCCCCCTATAGATAGTGCTCTTCATATAACCCACCTCTGTAAATATTGCCTCACATATAGCTCCTCCTGTAAATAGTGTCCCACATATAGCCCACCCCTGTAGACAGTGCGGTACATATAGCCCCCCGGTAGGTTGTGCCCCACAGGTAACCCACCCCTGTATATAGTGTCCCACATGTAGCCCACTCCTGTAGATATTGCCCTACAAATAGCGACGCCACCGGGCATGATGGGGCCCGAGCCACCCAGCCCATAAATGCTACCCGTGTAGCAGCCATAACGGCTGCTGGCTGCTACAGTGGTAGTTACACCACTGATAATAAATCAATCTAAAAAAAAATGGAATAATAATAAGCCAACTAGAAATTTTTAGGCACTGTACACATTTGTGTTGGACTCTCTCTTTGAACCCCCTGTCAGACATGGCTAATACAATTACCCTGCATGCAGCACTATTCTTCCCTTCAAAGCAACGGAAACCACGCCGAGCTCGACGGACTCCATTATAAGTCAATGGGGTCTTTTGGGAACCGGTGGTATCCGTTATACAACAGATACAGCATTGCCATGAAGCCACGACAAAAATGTGAATAGAGCGTTACTTAGGGTCAGTTCACACCTGTGTTAGTGTTTGGAGTTGTTCCGCTCCGTCAAAGGAGCGGCACAATGAAAATACCGGAGGGGCCGATTCTGTTGTATGACCGGGACCATCTGCACCCAATAGAACCTATTGGTATTAATGAGTTCCATCAGGTTTCCATCATCGTGTCCGTGTTTGTTTGTTTTTTAAAGAATAGCAAAGCACGTTGCTCTATTCTTTCCAGTATTTTCATTTGGATCTGAGTTCCCTAACAGACCATCCGAAGCAGATGTGAACAGGCCCTTAATGGGGTTACTTGGGGTTTTAAAGGGAATAATCTTGAAAAGATAAATTCAGCTCTGCTACATCTAGAAGTCAGGATAAGACCCACCTGTGTCTTCTTGTGTAAACTGTCCCCTTTTTATTCATTAGATTGGTAGTTTTAAGGGAATATATTGAGTAAAAAGCGATCGATGAGGAATAAAAAGCATGTGTCAGATGAATCTGTTACTACATTTTAATTATACAAACAGATAGACAGTTGTTTTATCTACGCGAATGGAAAAATAAATTGGAAACTGAAGATCTGATAGAGAGACACCAAAATCAATGAAAATGTAAAAGGTGACTTGTATCAATCCACAGAATTATTTCTTTTTTCAAGAACATCCAATATCTCTCTACTCATCCTCTATCTTCATGGTGCGCTGGATTGAAGAACGTCGATGGAAGAACAAATTGGACGGATCGCAGAAGCAGCACTTCCAGCATGTAACATGAAATAGAGAATATTTCAATAATTTATAGTTAAAGGAGAACTCGGCTGATTTGTTATAGAAGAAGAAACAGATTAATCCCATAATTATTGTATTGGGTCCCTAGAATAACACTTGATGGCCTTGTGATATGATGGCTCAGTATTGCAATAGGTCACTGAGCCTCTTAGCAACAGTCGGGGGTAATGAACCAAGGAAGATCCCTAATTAGTAAGTAAAGATTTTAGTGAAAAATCCCTGCAAATTACAACATACATATATTTACTATAATATACAAAAATACCCACTATAATACTGCCTCCTATATACAAGAATATGACTACTATAATACTGCCTCCTATATACAAGAATATATCTACTATAATACTGCTCCTATATACAAGAATATAACTACTAGAATACTGCCTCCTATATACAAGAATATAACTACTATAATACTGCCCCTATATACAAGAATATAACTACCATAATACTGCCCCCTATATACAAGAATATAACTACTATAATACTGCTCCTATATACAAGAATATAACTACTATAATATTGCCCCCTATATACAAGAATATAACTACTATAATACTGCCCCCTATATACAAGAATATAACTACTATAATACTGCTCCTATATACAAGAATATAACTACTAGAATACTGCCCCCTATATACAAGAATATAACTACTATAATACTGCCCCCTATATACAAGAATATAACTACTATAATACTGCTCCTATATACAAGAATATAACTACAATAATACTGCCCCCTATATACAAGAATATAACTACTATAATACTGCCCCCTATAAACAAGAATATAACTACTATAATACTGCCCCTATATACAAGAATATAACTACTATAATACTGCCCCCTATATACAAGAATATAACTACTATAATACTTCCCCCTATAAACAAGAATATAACTACTATAATACTGCTCCTATATACAAGAATATAACTACTATAATACTGCCCCCTATGTACAAGAATATACCTACTATAATACTGCTCCCTATATACAAGAATATAACTACTATAATACTGCTCCCTATATACAAGAATATAACTACTATAATACTGCCCCTATATACAAGAATATAACTACTATAATACTGCCCCTATATACAAGAATATAACTACTATAATACTGCTCCTATATACAAGAATATTTCTACTATAATACTGCTCCTATATACAAGATTATAACTACTATAATACTGCCCCCTATATACAAGAATATAACTAATATAATACTGCCCCCTATATACAAGAATATAACCACTATAACACTGCCCCTATATACAAGAATATAACTACTATAATACTGCCCCTATATACAAGAATACAACTACTATAATACTGCCCCCTATGTACAAGAAAATAACTACTATAATACTGCCCCTATATACAAGAATATAACTACTATAATACTGCTCCCTATATACAAGAATATAACTACTATAATACTGCCCCCTATATACAAGAATATAACCACTATAACACTGCCCCTATATACAAGAATATAACTACTATAATACTGCCCCTATATACAAGAATATAACTACTATAATACTGCCCCCTATGTACAAGAATATAACTACTATAATACTGCCCCCTATGTACAAGAATATAACTACTATAATACTGCCTCCTATATATAAGAATATAACTACTATAATACTGCTCCTATATACAAGAATATTACTACTATAATACTGCTCCCTATATACAAGAATATAACTACTATAATACTGCCCCTATATACAAGAATATAACTACTATAATACTGCCCCCTGTGTACAAGAATATAACTACTATAATACTGCTCCTATATACAAGAATATAACTACTATAATACTGCCCCCTATATACAAGAATATAACTACTATAATACTGCTCCTATATACAAGAATATAACTACTAGAATACTGCCCCCTATATACAAGAATATAACTACTATAATACTGCCCCCTATATACAAGAATATAACTACTATAATACTGCTCCTATATACAAGAATATAACTACTATAATACTGCCCCCTATATACAAGAATATAACTACTATAATACTGCCCCCTATAAACAAGAATATAACTACTATAATACTGCCCCTATATACAAGAATATAACTACTATAATACTGCCCCCTATATACAAAAATATAACTACTATAATACTTCCCCCTATAAACAAGAATATAACTACTATAATACTGCTCCTATATACAAGAATATAACTACTATAATACTGCCCCCTATGTACAAGAATATACCTACTATAATACTGCTCCCTATATACAAGAATATAACTACTATAATACTGCTCCCTATATACAAGAATATAACTACTATAATACTGCCCCTATATACAAGAATATAACTACTATAATACTGCCCCTATATACAAGAATATAACTACTATAATACTGCTCCTATATACAAGAATATTTCTACTATAATACTGCTCCTATATACAAGAATATAACTACTATAATACTGCCCCCTATATACAAGAATATAACTAATATAATACTGCCCCCTATATACAAGAATATAACCACTATAACACTGCCCCTATATACAAGAATATAACTACTACAATACTGCCCCTATATACAAGAATATAAGTACTATAATACTGCCCCCTATATTCAAGAATATAACTACTATAATACTGCCCCTATATACAAGAATATAACTACTATAATACTGCTCCCTATATACAAGAATATAACTACTATAATACTGCCCCTATATACAAGAATATAACCACTATAACACTGCCCCTATATACAAGAATATCACTACTATAATACTGCCCCTATATACAAGAATATAACTACTATAATACTGCCCCCTATGTACAAGAATATAACTACTATAATACTGCCCCCTATGTACAAGAATATAACTACTATAATACTGCCTCCTATATATAAGAATATAACTACTATAATACTGCTCCTAAATACAAGAATATTACTACTATAATACTGCCCCCTATGTACAAGAATATAACTACTATAATACTGCCCCTATATACAAGAATATAACTACTATAATACTGATCCTATATACAAGAATATAACTACTATAATACTGCCCCCTATATACAAGAATATAACTACTATAATACTGATCCTATATACAAGAATATAACTACTATAATACTGCTCCCTATATATACAAGAATATAACTACTATAATACTGCTCCTATATACAAGAATATAACTACTATAATACTGCCCCTATATACAAGTATATAACTACTATAATACTGCCCCCTATATACAAGAATATAACTACTATAATACTGCCCTATATACAAGAATATAACTACTATAATTATCTTTTTTATTTGAAAACTTGCAACAAATTATTACAATACCTTTGCAATGCACTCATAACAGATAAAAAAAAATAAACATTTGTCTCTTAATAACATCACAATCATTAAACAAACCATAATATATGAATATTGCTCCAGTATAGATTGTTTCAACTATTTTTCATGATATTATTCTAGACAGTATTACAGGAGAGTTCTTCTTTATTGGTGACCGGGCAGCATCGCGCACACCACAGAGGGTACACGGTCACCACATTTATGACATATAGTGAACCTCTATGATATAAACGGAGTTCGGGCTAGAAGTCTCCATACAGCAGCTGAGAGTTTCACTGTTCCACTAGATGCGGTGACTGCAGGGACACAGCAGGGACATTACTCTGTAGATAAGTCTCTTGCATAAAGATGACATTGGTTTTGTCGTCAGACAGACGCTGGAATATCGCCTGCCGCCTGCTCTTATACTTCACACTGTTCACATTAATAGGAGGTGATTTTCAGCCTCATCCTGGTTACATGTCTTTCCTACTTTTTTTCCTTCTTCCACTGCTATGTCCTGTAACACCCCATCTTTTGGTGGACATTGGGGGGTCAGCGTCTTCATCCTGAGGTTCGTTGTCTGGGATGTGTGAGGAGACTTGCTCCATCTCTGCTTCTTCTTCCTGTTCCTCTTCTCCCAGCGCACAGTAATGTCCCCCAGTTATCGCCAGCACTGGAGACTCCGGTGATTTCTTTGCAGTAGTGATTTTTTTCCTAGAAGAATTATCTGTTTTACTTCTCCTTTTAACCATCTGAAATCCCTCCTCATCGATACTGGTCGCTGCGGCTGGATCAGCTGTTTTTTTACTGGTCGCTGCGGCTGAATCAGCTGGTTCCTTACTGGTCGCTGCGGCTGGATCTGCTGGTTTTTTACTGGCCGCTGCGGCTGGATCAGCTGGTTCCTTACTGGTCGCTGCGGCTGGATCAGCTTGTTCTTTACTGGTGCTGGGCAGATGTTTAGATGTTTTGGTGACAGAGTGACTGGATATTTTACTTTTAGCATGACCTCTATTTTCAGTGGCTGGTGACACTTGTGCAGCATCCACAGATGGGACATTCGTCTCTGGAGCAGGGTCTCTGGTACTTTGGCTCACATCATTGCTGGGACTTCCAGGTTCTGGGGTTATATCTACACATATGGAGACATCCTCCTGGTCTCCTTCCATGGCTCCTTTAAAGGTCTCCTCTTTATTATGTTCTGCATGTGGACACTCCCGGAATGTATGTCCAGGTCCCAAGCACAGGTTACAGATGACAGGTCCTGTACAATCGTCCTTCACATGCCCAAACTGACCACATAGTGAGCACTTAATACGGGAACAGTTGAATGCCAGGTGTCTGCCCCCACATCTATGGCACCGTCGCGGTTGACCAGGGTAGTAACATACGCCTCTCTCCGAGCCCAGGTAGAAGGAGTGCGGCAGATGTCTGGTCACTCCATTCTCCTGAACCAGCTGGATCTTGACGGAATATCCTCCATTCCAGATCTCCTCCTCATCATAGATCTTTGTTGGCAGTCTCTTCACTTCACAATATCTGCTCAACCAGTGCTGCAAATCTGCCAGGGCCACCACCTCAGACTGGAACAGGACGGTGGCGGTGACTACCTGGGGTTTAGTCAGCTGGATGACATGTAGATGCTCCCACATCGCGTGCTCCTTTGTATCATTATAAATACTCCAGAACAAGTCTAGACTATATTGCAGCTTGAAACTGATGTCATAATTCCTGCTGGAGGGAACGTGGATCAGAGCGAACACCTCAGAAGCTTTAAACTTCATAAACTCCTTCAACAAAACTTTCCCAATTTGGAGTCTGGAGGGGAGGTTTTCCTCTTGTCCTGAGTACCTGATTCTGACCGCGTTCCTCCTTTGAGGTGGGGGGTTAGTCGGTCTTGTGACGCTGGAGAACAGTCTCCTGTACTGAGGTCTGTCAGCAGGTGGGTCAGGACTGGACCTCTCCTCAGCTGATTGTACTGCAGATCCTCCTATGTCTGCTCCTGATCGCTGTGTAACCTGCACTCCATTCACTGACACTGCGGACGGCTGAACCTCCAGAACAGGGTCTGCAATGTCCGCCTCAGCCTGTGCCGCTGGTTCATCAGATATCAGACTGTCAATCACCGCGCTGAGCGAGGTCTCACTTACAATGTCAGTATATGCGGCACTTTCTTGCTCACTCCCAGGAGTGCCACTCGCATTCACTTCATCAGTACTGCACATAGAGTCTACTGCAGTTAACCCCTCGTCAGCTGGCACACATTTCTCTGCAGCTTTAGAAGCATTTGTGTTGGCTGATTGCACAGACCCCACACATGATGAGAGATGTGATCCTCCAGCCACTGCACACTCATATCTTCCAGGGTTTCTCTGATCCACAATATTATACACTGTCTTAAAGTCAGTGTCTTTTTTTGCAATGATATTTTTTCTCTTCACAGTTTGGGCTCTGGTCTCCCTTTTGTTCTCAATTGCCCGGTTCTTTATTTTGGGTACTGTGCATGATTCTTTCTGTAATCTCTCCTTCAATATCACCAGCTCACGTGTGCAAACATCCAGACACTCACATTTCATCAGCTTTGCCTTTGGATCAGTCTCTTGGTTAATTTCAGTTCTCAATTTGCGAACTTGCATTTCCATTTTAAAGATATTTTTCTTTGTCATTTTTGTGCACAATTCACCAACATCATGAGATTCAGTTGACTCACCAGCCACCATTTCCAGATCATCACCTCCACCATCTCCATGCTGCAGGCCAAACTCCAGACTCTGGGCTTTCCCAGGATCATCAGCCCAGGACCCCTCCCCTCCACCTGGGTCAGAAGCCATGCATAGTCCTAACAGGGAGCTCACAAGCACACGTCTATCCTCTCCTATGGACAAGAATATAACTACTATAATACTGCCCCTATATACAAGAATATAACTACTATAATACTGCCCCCTATATACAAGAATATAACTACTATAATACTGCCCCTATATACAAGAATATAACTACTATAATACTGCTCCCTATATACAAGAATATAACTACTATAATACTGCCCCCTATATACAAGAATATAACCACTATAACACTGCCCCTATATACAAGAATATAACTACTATAATACTGCCCCCTATGTACAAGAATATAACTACTATAATACTGCCCCCTATGTACAAGAATATAACTACTATAATACTGCCTCCTATATATAAGAATATAACTACTATAATACTGCTCCTATATACAAGAATATTACTACTATAATACTGCTCCCTATATACAAGAATATAACTACTATAATACTGCCCCTATATACAAGAATATAACTACTATAATACTGCCCCCTATGTACAAGAATATAACTACTATAATACTGCCCCTATATACAAGAATATAACTACTATAATACTGATCCTATATACAAGAATATAACTACTATAATACTGTCCCCTATATACAAGAATATAACTACTATAATACTGATCCTATATACAAGAATATAACTACTATAATACTGCTCCCTATATATACAAGAATATAACTACTATAATACTGCTCCTATATACAAGAATATAACTACTATAATACTGCCCCTATATACAAGAATATAACTACTATAATACTGCCCCCTATATACAAGAATATAACTACTATAATACTGCCCTATATACAAGAATATAACTACTATAATACTGCCTCCTATATACAAGAATATAACTACTATAATACTGCCCCCTATATACAAGAATATAACTACTATTATACTGCTCCCTATATCCAGGAATATGACTACTATAATACTGCCTCCTATATACAAGAATATAACTACTATATTACTGCTCCTATATACAAGAATATAGCTACTATAATACTGCCCCCTATGTACAAGAATATAACTACTATAATACTGTCCCTATATACAAGAATATAACTACTATAATTCTGCCCCCTATGTACAAGAATATAACTACTATAATACTGATCCTATATACAAGAATATAACTACTATAATACTGCTCCCTATATATACAAGAATATAACTACTATAATACTGCTCCTATATACAAGAATATAACTACTATAATACTGCCCCTATATACAAGAATATATCTACTATAATACTGCCCCCTATATACAAGAATATAACTACTATAATACTGCTCCTATATACAAGAATATAACTACTATAATTATCTTTTTTATTTAAAAACTAACAACAAAATATTACAATACCTTTGCAATACACTCATAACAGATAAAGAAAATAAACGTATGTCTCTTAATAACATCACAATCATTAAACAAACCATAATATATGAATATTGCTCCAGTATAGATTGTTTCAACTATTTTTCATGATATTATTCTAGACAGTATTACAGGAGAGTTCTTCTTTATTGGTGACCGGGCAGCATCGCGCACACCACAGATGGGACATGGTCACCACATTTATGACATATAGTAAACCTCTATGATATAAACTGAGTTCGGGCTAGAAGTCTCCATACAGCAGCTGAGAGTTTCACTGTCCCAATAGATGTGGTGACTGCAGGAGCATTACTGTGTAGATAAGTCTCTTGTATAAAGATGACATCGGTTTTGTTGTCAGACAGACGCTGGAATATCGCCTGCCGCCTTCTCCTATTCTTCACGCTGTTCACATTAATAGAGGTGATTTTCAGCCTCATCCTGGTTACAGATCTTTCCTACTTTTTTTTTCTTCTTCCACTACTATGTCCCGTTACACCCCATCTTTTGGTGGACATTGGGGGGTCAGCAGCTTCATCCTGAGGTTCGTTGTCTGGGATGTGTGAGGAGACTTGCTCCATCTCTGCTTCTTCTCGGTCATCTTCTCCCAGCGCACAGTAACGTCCCCCAGTTATCGCCAGCACTGGAGACTCCGGTGATTTCTTTGCTGCAGTAATTTTTTTCCTAGGACAATCGACTAATTTACTTTCCCTTTTAACCTTCTGAAATCCCTCCTCATCCATACTGGTCGCTGCGGCTGGATTAGCTGGTTCTTTAATGGTCGCTGCGGCTGGCTCAGCTGGTTGTTTACTGGTCGCTGCGGCTGGATCAGCTGGTTCTTTACTGGTCACTGCGGCTGGATCAGCTGGTTCTTTACTGGTCACTGCGGCTGGATCAGCTGGTTCTTTACTGGTCACTGCGGCTAGATCAGCTGGTTTTTTACTGGTTGCTGCGGCTAGATCAGCTGGTTCTTTACTGGTCACTGCGGCTGGATCAGCTGGTTCTTTACTGGTTACTGCGGCTGGATCAGCTGGTTCTTTACTGGTCACTGCGGCTGGATCAGCTGGTTCCTTACTGGTGTCGGGCAGATATTTAGATGTTTTGGTGACAGAGTGACTGGATATTTCTCTTTTAGCATGACCTCTATTTTCAGTGGCTGATGACACTTGTGCAGCATCCACAGATGGGACATTCGTCTCTGGGGCACGATCTCTGGTACTTTGGCTCACATCATCGTTGGGACTTCCAGGTTCTGGGGTTGTATCTACACATATGGAGACATCCTCCTGGTCTCCTTCCATGGCTCCTTTAAAGGTCTCCTCTTTATTATGTTCTGCATGTGGACACTCCCGGAATGTATGTCCAGGTCCCAAGCACAGGTTACAGATGACAGGTCCTGTACAATCGTCCTTCACATGCCCAAACTGACCACATAGAGAGCACTTAATACGGGAACAGTTGAATGCCAGGTGTCTGCCCCCTCATCTATGGCACAGTCACGGTTGACCAGGGTAGTACATATGCCTCTCTCCGAGCCCAGGTAGAAGGAGTGCGGCAGATGTCTGGTCACTCCATTGTCCTGAACCAGCTAGATCTTGACAGACTATCCCCCTTTCCAGATCTCCTCCTCATCATAGATCTTTGTTGGCAGTCTCTTCACCTCACAATATCTGCTCAACCAGTGCTGCAAATCTGCCAGAGCCACCACCTCAGACTGGAACAGGACGGTGGCGGTGACTACCTGGGGTTTAGTCAGCTGGATGACATGTAGATGCTCCCACATCGCGTGCTCCTTTGTATCGTTATAAATACTCCAGAACAAGTCTAGACTATATTGCAGCTTGAAACTGATGTCATAATTCCTGCTGGAGGGAACGTGGATCAGAGCCAACACCTCAGAAGCTTTAAACTTCATAAACTCCCTCAACAAAACTTTCCCAATGTAGAGTCTGGAGGGGAGGATTTCCTCTGGTCCTGAGTACCTGATTCTGACCGCGTTCCTCCTCTGAGGTGGGGGGTTAGTCGGTCTTGTGACGCTGGAGAACAGTCTCCTGTACTGAGGTCTGTCAGCAGGTGGGTCAGGACTGGACCTCTCCTCAGCTGATTGTACTGCAGATCCTCCTGTGTCTGCTCCTGATCGCTGTGTAACCTGCACTCCATTCACTGACATTGCGGACGGCTGAACCTCCAGAACAGGGTCTGCAATGTCCGCCTCAGCCTGTGCCGCTGGTTCATCAGATATCAGACTGTCAATCACCGTGCTGAGCGAGGTCTCACTTATAATGTCAGTATATGCGGCACTTTCTTGCTCACTCCCAGGAGTGCCACTCGCATTCACTTCATCAGTACTGCACATAGAGTCTACTGCAGTTAACCCCTCGTCAGCTGGCTCACATTTCTCTGCAGCTTTAGCAGCATTTTTGTTGACTGATTGCACAGACCCCACACATGATGAGAGTTGTGATCCTCCAGCCACTGCACACTCATATCTTCCAGGGTTTCCCTGCGCCACAATATTATACACAGCATTATAGTCAGTGTCCTTTTTTGCAATAATATTTTTTCTCTTCACAGTTTGGGCTCTGGTCTCCCTTTTGTTCTCCATTGCCCAGTTCTTTATTTTGGGTACTGTGCATGTTTCTTTCTGCAATTTCTCCTTCAATATCACCAGCTCACGTGTGCAAACATCCAGACACTCACATTTCATCAGCTTTGCCTTTGGATCAGTCTCTTGGTTAATTTCAGTTCTCAATTTGCTAACTTGCATTTCCATTTTAAAGATATTTTTCTTTGTCATTTTTGTGCACAATTCACCAACATCATGAGATTCAGTTGACTCACCAGCCACCATTTCCAGATCATCACATCCACCATCTCCATGCTGCAGGCCAAACTCCAGACTCTGGGCTTTCCCAGGATCATCAGCCCAGGACCCCTCCCCTCCACCTGGGTCAGAAGCCATGCATAGTCCTAACAGGGAGCTCACAAGCACACGCCTATCCTCTCCTATGGACAAGAATATAACTACTATAATACTGCCCCTATATACAAGAATATAACTACTATAATACTGCCCCTATATACAAGAATATAACTACTATAATACTGCTCCTATATACAAGAATATATCTACTATAATACTGCCCCTATATACAAGAATATAACTACTATAATACTGCCCCTATATACAAGAATATAACTACTATAATACTGCCCCTATATACAAGAATATAACTACTATAATACTGCCCCTATATACAAGAATATAACTACTATAATACTGCACCTATATACAGGAATAGAACTACTATAATACTGCCCCCTATATACAAGAATATAACTACTATAATACTGCCCCCTATATACAAGAATATAACTACTATAATACTGCTCCCTATATACAAGAATATAACTACTATAATACTGCCCTCTATATACAAGAATATAACTACTATAATACTGCCCCCTATATACAAGAATATAACTACTATAATACTGCCTCCTATATACAAGAATATAACTACTATAATACTGCCCCCTATGTACAAGAATATAACTACTATAATACCGCTCGTATGTACAAGAATATAACTACTATATTACTGCCCCTATATACAAGAATATAACTACTATAATACTGACCCCTATATACAAGAATATAACTACTATATTACTGCTCCTATATACAAGAATATAACTACTATAATACTGCTCCTATATACAAGAATATAACTACTATAATACTGCCTCCTATATACAAGAATATAACTACTATAATACTGCTCCCTATATACAAGAATATAACTACTATAATACTGCCCCCTACATACAAGAATATAACGACTATAATACTGCCCCCTATATACAAGAATATAACTACTATATTACTGCTTCTATATACAAGAATATAACTACTATAATACTGCCCCTATATACAAGAATATAACTACTATAATATTGCCCCTATACACAAGAATATAACTACTATAATACTGCCTCCTATATACAAGAATATAACTACTATAATACTGCCCCCTATATACAAGAATATAACTACTATAATACTGCCCCTATATACAAGAATATAACTACTATAATATTGCCCCTATATACAAGAATATAACTACTATAATACTGCCCCCTATATACATGGTTATTACTACTATAATACTGCCCCTATAACCTAGAATATAACTCCTATAATACTGCCCCCTATATACAAGAATATAACTACTATAATACTGCCCCTATGTACAAGAATATAACTACTATAATACTGCCCCCTATATACAAGAATATAACTACTATAATACTGCCACTATATACAAGATTATAACTACTATAATACTGCTGCCTGTATACAAGAATATAACTACTATAATACTGCTACTATATACAAGAATATAGCTACTATAATACTGCTCCTATATACAAGAATATAACTACTATAATACTGCCCCTATATACAAGAATATAACTACTATAATATTGCCCTCTATATACAAGAATATAACTACTATAATACTGCCCCTATATACAAGAATATAACTACTATAATACTGCCCCCTATATACAAGAATATAACTACTATAATACTGCCCCTACATACAAGAATATAACTACTATAATACTGCCCCTATATACAAGAATATAACTACTATAATACTGCCCCTATATACAAGAATATAACTACTATAATACTGCCCCTACATACAAGAATCTAACTACTATAATACTGCCCCTATATACAAGAATATAACTACTATAATACTGCTCCTATATACAAGAATATAACTACGATAATACTGCCCCCTATATACAAGAATATAACTACTATAATACTGCTCCTATATACAAGAATATAACTACTATAATACTGTCCCTATATACAAGAATATAACTACTATAATACTGCTCCTATATACAAGAATATAACTACTATAATACTGCCCCTATATACAAGAATATAACTACTACAATACTGGTCCTATATACAAGAATATAACTACTATAATACTTCCCCTATATACAAGAATATAACTACTATAATACTGCCACCATATACAAGAATATAACTACTATAATACTGCTCCCTATATACAAGAATATAACTACTATAATACTGCTCCTATATACAAGAATATAACTACTATAATACTGCCCCTATATACAAGAATATAACTACTATAATACTGCCCCCATATACAAGAATATAACTAGTATAATACTGACCCTATATACAAGAATATAACTACTATAATACTGCCCCCTATATACAAGAATATAACTACTATAATACTGCCCTCTATATACAAGAATATAACTACTATAATACTGCCCTCTATATACAAGAATATAACTACTATAATACTGCCCTCTATATACAAGAATATAACTACTATAATTATCTTTTTTATTTGAAAACTTGCAACAAATATAACTACTATAATACTGCCCCCTATATACAAGAATATAACTACTATAATACTGCCCCCTATATACAAGAATATAACTACTATAATACTGCCCCCATATACAAGAATATAACTAGTATAATACTGACCCTTTATACAAGAATATAACTACTATAATACTGCCCCCTATATACAAGAATATAACTACTATAATACTGCCCTCTATATACAAGAATATAACTACTATAATACTGCCCCCTATATACAAGAATATAACTACTATAATACTGCTCCTATGTACAAGAATATAACTACTATAATACCGCTCCTATGTACAAGAATATAACTACTATAATACTGCCCCCTATATACAAGCATATAATTACTATAATACTGCCCTCTATATACAAGAATATAACTACTATAATACTGCCCCCTATATACAAGAATATAACTACTATAATACTGCCTCCTATATACAAGAATATAACTACTATAATACTGCCCCCTATGTACAAGAATATAACTACTATAATACCGCTCCTATGTACAAGAATATAACTACTATAATACTGCTCCACATTTTTCATAATCTTTGGTGTCTTCTGATATCTTTATAGTTACAGTGATTGATCTGTCTTACTGTATATATCGCCACAATGTCCCCGTAGCATTATAAAGAGAAATAGAGAAATCAAAACATTGATATTATAATATTACACTTGTTATTCACTGTCACATGCAATGATAAACAATAAGAAGGGGATTTTGCCCAAGGAGTTTACAATCTTATTGCAATGTCTCACTGTAGCTCTTTTGCAGGTGGAGCAGGGTTTATTATATATCTCCTATGTTCTATTCTGTGTCATTTCCCTCCCAGCATCTGATAGATCTTCTTTTAAATACAGAGACTCAAAAGGTTACGTAACGGGTTAGGTGCCACTATGAGGTATTTAGAGCACCTCCAATATGTATAATAGGCAACAGTGGCGTAGCTATAGGGGTCGCAGCGGTCGCAGTTGCGACCGGGCCCATAAGCCTGGGGGGCCCACGGGCCCCCGTTGCCATACAGCAAGTTTTCTAACTAAATCTTCTGTGCCGTGAAGCCGGCACTTCCGGGTTACGGTCACATGGTACACTTAGTGTACCATGTGACCGTGTTGTCACGTGACACGGCTTCCAGACAGAGCAGAAGAGTCGGTGCGGAGGACTCCAGGTAAGCTGCAGTGTAATGTATTGTGTTGTAACGTTATGTATTGTAATGTAATGTGTGTGATGCCTTGTAATGTATTGTGTGGTATGCGGAGGAGAGGGGGGGAGCGTTAAATCACAGCCCCCCCCTCCTCCACCGCAAACTGCACAATACAGTATAGTACACGAGTGTATGAGAGCGGGGCTGCGGCTGTGTAATACAGTCACTGCCCCGCTCCTGAGTCCTGACATGTGCGCGCCGTCAGGATGATGTGATGCGGCCGGCGCTGCACTAATGAGCGTCGGCACTGAAGACAGAACATGGTGGGCGCGCTACAAAACACCCCCATGTTCTGTCCCCAGGGCCTGAACCGCCGCTCATTAGTGCAGCGCCGGCCGCATCACCTCATGCTGACCGCGCGCGCACTTATATCAGGAGCGGGGCAATGACTGTATCACACAGCCGCAGCTCTGCTCTATAACGGCGGAGATCAGAGAAACCTCTCATCTCCGCCGCTATTCTCCTGAATGCTGTGATCAAAGCTGACTGCAGCATTCAGGGGAAAGTGAGGAGGGGGATGCCCCTGGATCGCGTCACGGGGAATTCCTGTGACGCGATTAAGGGACATACCATATATGGGCAGACAGCCCAGGGTCTGTTGAAGGACCCCAGGGCTGTCCTACCATATTTCCTGTTAGGGCATACTGAGGTATGTCTTAACAACTGCCTGTGTACTATCCGTACACAGGCTAATGTACTGGCCTATAGCTATAGGCCAGTACATTGAAGTTTAAAAATAAAATAAAAACAAAGTAATGTTAAATAAAAAAATTACACATTCACCTTTTTTATAATAAACATTAAAATAAGTCTCAATACATAAAACATACACATAATCGGTATTGGCGTGGCCGTAATAACCTGCACAACAATTTTTTTGCATCATTTATGATGTGTACTCTGTAAAAAAATAAAAATTGCTTTCTATCACTTAGGCCCCATTCACACGACCGTGCCCGCAATCACGGCTTGCGATTGCGGGCATGGCCGGCCGCCGACTGCCACCCGCATTTTCGGGCTGTGCTCCCATACAAAGTATGGGAGAACGGCCCGCAAAATGCAAAAGGACGGACATGTTCCATAATTTTCGGAACATTTCTACGGCACGGACACCCATCCGTAGCGCTACGGAAATGTGTCCGCGCTCAATGAAAGTGAATGGAGGTTATTTACGGTCTTGTGCATGGGGCCTAATTGTGAGGCACAAGGTGCGATGATGAATTTAACCTCCATGTGCCTCACATTAATAGTAATTAACCCCATCATGTACCTTACATATTAACCCATTATGACTGAGAAACATGATGAGGTTAATTACTATTAATGTGAGGCACATTCAAAATTCATCATCACACCTCGTGCCTCACATCACAAAATGGAAGAACTTTTTTTTTAATTTTTATTACTGTTGGCAAAGTAAACGAAGTATCGTTATCGAAGTCCAAATTTTGGTATCGTGACATCCCTACACTGTGGGTCGCGTCCCCCTGGGGGTTCGTGAGTCACTCACCGAGGTCCCGGTTCCAATCAATGCTGGAGCAAGGAGCTGACATCTCCTTGATCCAGCATTCCCTGTGCCATGAGCGGCTCGACGCAGGCAGGCGGGATGTAGCGACATCATCCTGCGCCGAGTCACTCATAGTACACACCGGAGGAGGCAAAGGATCCTCCACTCGACGTGGGAACGGGGATAGGTAAGTAATTATGCACATATGGGGGCATTATACTGTATGGGGGGGCTGATATTGCGGGGGGGGGGCATTATACTGTATGGGGGGCTGATATGGGGAGCATTATACGGTATGGGGCTATTATGGGGGGGCAGTATACGTTATGGGGCATTATACTGTGTGGGGGCAGCTATGGGAGCATTAACTGTGTGGGGGCATTATACTATGGGGGCTGTTGGGCAAGGCGTCTGGGCATAGGAGCGCGCAGGGGTCTGATGATGATGGTGGTGCTGGGGAGGGGTAGGGGGGCCCAAGCTGAATTCTTGCACCCGGGCCCATGAGCCTTTAGCTACGCCCCTGATAGGCAAGCTTCACATATACTGAGCAAACTTTATTAGAACCAAAAAGCCAGAGAGCCACAAGAATAATGAAAAGATATAAATAGTTTATTGGGACATACAACACAAGAATTGCCATTTAAAATACAAGGAGATCTAAAAGGAACAGTGTGGGATATGGCACCAGTAAATGGAAGGTGTCCTACAGTGACCATAGCATGGTTGTACATGGCAAATGCACATAGTTATATCAAAAGAATCGAAATAATATAGAAGGCATATATAAAACAGTCCGTCAAGATTACACTGAATGTAGTAGTATACAGGCACATTTGGTGCATCATATAATAGGTATAAGACAAGTGCCCAGGGTCATAGGGTTCTAAATCCTATGCTGCCCAGATGAAAAATGAGTGCAAAAGGAGACCGTCATAAGAAGATACAACCAGCCAAGAGAGAGAGATTAAGTAGAAGTTTAAAGATACACATAGGTCCACAGGGGATCCACTACGAATATAACTGGTTTATAAGGTAGGCTTACCCATTAGGGTATGTGCACACGTAGTGACCAAAAACGTCTGAAAATACAGAGCTGTTTTCAAGGGAAAACAGCCCCTGTTTTTCAGACGTTTTTTGAGCAACCCGCGTTTTTCGCTGCATTTTTCACTGCGTTTTCGCTGTGTTTTTTACGTCCGTTTTTGGAGCTGTTTCCATTGGAGTCTATGAGAAAACAGCTCCAAAAACGTCCAAAGAAGTGTCCTGCACTTCTTTTGACGAGGCTGTATTTTTACGCGTCGTCGCTTGACAGCTGTCAAACGGCGACACGTAAATGACAGGTCGTCTGCACAGTACGTCGGCAGACCCATTCAAATGAATGGGCAGATGTTTGCCGACGTATTGTAGCCCTATTTTCAGACGTAAAACGAGGCATAATACGCCTCGTTTACGTCTGAAAATAGGTCGTGTGAACCCAGCCTTAGGATGAAAGTATGTGTTCCCACACTGCAGCCTGCAGTGATAGCGCCCCGACGTGCGTTTCGCCAAACTGGCTTCCTCAGGGGATAATGTTTGGCGAAACGCGCGTCGGGGCGCTATCACTGCAGGCTGCAGTGTGGGAACACATACTTTCATCCTAATGGGTAAGCCTACCTTATAAACCAGTTATATTCGTAGTGGATCCCCTGTGGACCTATGTGTATCTTTAAACTTCTACTTAATCTCTCTCTCTTGGCTGGTTGAATCTTCTTATGACGGTCTCCTTTTGCACTCATTTTTCATCTGGGCAGCATAGGATTTAGAACCCTATGACCCTGGGCACTTGTCTTATACCTATTATATGATGCACCAAATGTGCCTGTATACTACTACATTCAGTGTAATCTTGACGGACTGTTTTATATATGCCTTCTATATTATTTCGATTCTTTTGATATAACTATGTGCATTTGCCATGTACAACCATGCTATGGTCACTGTAGGACACCTTCCATTTACTGGTGCCATATCCCACACTGTTCCTTTTAGATCTCCTTGTATTTTAAATTGCAATTCTTGTGTTGTATGTCCCAATAAACTATTTATATCTTTTCATTATTCTTGTGGCTCTCTGGCTTTTTGCATCTGATAGATCTTCGCAGGGTCAATACTTTGCAGGTTTGTCATCGATTATTGATTCTCATTTGCGCACATGAAGCTTCTTTGCTGTTGGAATCGGTTGTCACATGAGTGATATGGAAATCTCCGCTCCACGCAGAGCTGCTCAGAATATTCTTGCTTTTCCTAGCAGTCTCTTGTTGGTTTGACTTATGGAGATTTTTGAATATATCAATGACTATGAGAGTCAATTTTATCAATAAATAAATGTGGTGAAAGGTTTGGAGAGGAGTCTGTAAATAATGCTCACAGATCGGTTCCTCTGATGTGAGGTCCGTCCTGGTCTCCTACATCCGATGACTAACAATGATCAGCAGTAGGGCCCATAGGGGTTGTCACCTAGATTTTCATACACTCTTAATAGCATGGTTATATAGTATTCTATTTATGAACCAGGAAGCTCAGGATGAACATAGACCTGTCATAACCGCAAAGAAGAATACTGCAGTGAATGACATTTTTGGAGGACAGATAAATGAGGGTCCAAGGTGAAGCCAGTGCCGCAATTAAAAACCACAACAGCATACAAACATAAGAAAACAAAGTCAGAAAACAACTCATTGGCTTCTATGGGAGAGTGTAGTGAGCATGCTCTGTGACGTGTGCATTGATCACTGTGTAGGGAGAGGGAGGAGGGAGGAGGAGCAGAGCTTTCCTCAGCACAAATTATTAACGGTGAATCCCATGTTACCTTTCTCCAGCTTAAAAATCGAGGTATTACCTTTCATGATCATGAGTTGACTGCTGCCCCTGCCCCCGGGGTACACAGCACAAGCTGAAAAGTGGCAGGAGGAGTCAATCTATTGTGAGGGCTTAGTAGCCAGGATTTTGTTTTCAACAGCTAAGAAATCAAGTAGATTCCCCCATTGAGTCCAGTGACGTATTAAGCTTACCGGGCCCGTGAGGTCCAGCACCCCCCCCCCCCTCCCCATCCAAGGTATTTTTGAATATTATAATATATATTTTTTTCCATTTCATTTTTTTTATTTTCTTGTGGGGAAGTTCTAGTTTTTCACATACCGCTCTCATCCCACAATAAGAACCTGAAATAACGGGATGTCATGCCGCCGAAACCGGTTATCTCTACATAGCCCTGACCGGGAGGGGGGGGGGCTTTGCAAAGAGTCTTCCCTTACTCTCTCTGTACCAATAGGTCTATAGTTATCTAGATTGGGTGGGGGGTGCTAGGCTTTGATATCTCCACAGGGTCTGAATCTTAGTTTTTGGATTTTTATTATTTTACTTGCACGGCAAAAACTTAAATAATTCTGTGTCATTTGCAGCCGCTTATTTATTAATATATCGGCTTAACTCTGAGTCAATAATCTGCAGCGAGAGATGCTGCAGAATAGACAATCCTGCTCCTGGGATTGGGGGGGGGGGGTGAGTCATCGGCTGCCGCGCTGACGGACATGTTTCCAGTGATGCAGAGAATAAATATTCAGAACATTTCACAATGTAGAAAGTTTCATTCATACAAGTTACAAAAAAATACAAAAGATCATCACACCAAGCCGAGTGTTACTTCAGCCGTGTGCTTAAAAAATCTGCCCTGCTCCTCCCCCATTAGAGCACAGTAATGATCGGTGACTCCAGCTTAACTGCATTGTCTAATGGAGTCTGTGGTAGTCTAAAAATCCATTCACTGTCTCTTCAGAGGCTGAGGCAGCTGCTCGGTCCCTTTCCCACTTGGGCACAGCTATGATCAGTGACTCCAGCTTTGTTGCATTGACTATTGTAGTTGAGAAAATCACTTCCGGTCTCATTCATTACTGAAGGTGCTACTCTGTTTTTCACCATGCTTTACACTGCAGTTCTATTTGAATCCACAGAATCACAACCAATATTAATTATTCAAGCTAAGGAAGTTAGAAATTGAGATGCCAGTCATATCTCTATAGATATATTTATGTATTGATTGCCAAAACCCCTTTCTTCAGGACCATGGAAGGACCCCCAGCTCCTGAAGCTCACTGGTGTTAAAATAGAACAAGCTCGAACCTTGTTTTCCCCAACAACCGACATCTGGGGACAGTTGTTCTGCCCACATTAGATTTTTAGCAATTATCTAATCTGTATAGTCAGTATATAGTATCAGTGTAATATAATACAATCATGGCCACAAATCCCATAATGCAATGTATTGATTGATAGCTGCAGAAGGAAGCAGATCAATAGATCATCTGAGGATGTCCCAACCCCCACCTGTTACAATACATTATTCATATGCATAAAAAAAAAAAAATGTGAATATATTATTATTTGATGTACATTAGATCCAGGACATAGATCATACACTAAGAAGGACACTGAAGAACTCACCAGTCCACCGTCTCAATGATGATACCCATGACCTTCTCCGAAAAGCAAAATAAGCAAAAAAAAATTAACTGATGAAGAAGACAATGAAGCCGTGTAATTAAATTCATATTCTACAATGTGACCTTTGATCATGACTGGCCTGTCCGAGATAATAAGATAAACGGGCACAGGCTACAAATTATCGATCAATCCGAGACTTTGATAATTCACCAATCTTCACTCGTCTCTACAGTACATCAAGCTCCTCATAAATTTCGTTACTCCCCTAATCATAAAGACACATGAAGAAACTGCCCCTGGACTGTAGGAAGATGATTTTATAAGATCACATTGATACAGAATTTAAATTAGTGGATGTAATTGTGATTGATTGGAAACATCTAGTGGCATCCAAAACTTTAAAAAAATTGCCTTGAAGGTCCAGGATGTTACGATTCTCACCGGAAAAGTAGTTCTTTGAACCCCAATCGGTTTGGCACTGACTAAAATGAGGTGCGGAGTCCGAGAAGTCTCCTAGTTCTTCACCCTAGAACCCCCACAAGGAGGTGTAGACTTTCCCTGACGGATTTGTAGGTCGTGGACCCTAGAGTAGTCACTGATTGATGCAGCTTGGAAAAATTGGAGCAGAGACGATGTCGGGAACGAAGCCAAGGGTTGTCACCGGTAGAAAGGTCAGGATGAGGGAAACCAGAGGATGAGATGGACACAAAATCAGGAGCCATGCCAAGGGTCAAAACCAGAACACAAAGGTCAAAATCCTTGTATTCAAGGTCAAGATCAAACAAGTTACTAACCCAATAAAAGAACCTTAAAAAATGGCGCCAGGACTGACGCTGACGTGACCGGTGGCTAGAAGCAGGGAAGGTTTTTTGTTTTTTTTATTAATTATACTTTTTGGTAACATCACAACCCCTGGCCAAAAGAGTTTACGGTCTAATGGGACTGTGGTGGTGGAAGAAGAGCAAGCCGAATATAGGATTTATTGATGACATTAAAGTTTGAGGCATCCGTTATTACATGGACAGCTATTGAACACTCTATGCCACGATTGGAGTGGCACTTGGTATCTGGGGCGGGGTCTAAGGGAGTACCTGTGGGAGGAACTGTGACAACATGTAGCCAATCATTTTAAATAATCGATCTGAGAATAAAGCAATGGAAGGAAGAAACCTGTAAAAATGTCCTGGTAGATCAAGGGGTCAAAGGGATCTAAACAGAATATACAACTCAAATATTGAAAATGTATAATCTTATACCAGCACAGGGATCAGGGGGATGGAAAAAAATCCATATGTACGACACCGCGCTCATCCTGGGTGCCAAGTCACAACATAATACAGGCTACTGCATCAGGATCCAGAACGGAGAACCAAGATGTACAGTATGTCCATCAGAAGAAGTCAGATAATACAAAATGATTCATACGGGTCTCAAATGTCCAGAGAGATGGCTATCCAGCAACTGATGAATAATCCAGGACCGGCCTCCTCCTCCCACTACTGGGATTTACTTATCTCCGTCTGGGCCTAGGCTTTAGGAATAAAGACGTATAGATACACATTGCTATGTTCATACATGCGTCATGGTTTCCATTTCTGACAAAAACTACGAGGCATTGCGGATCCATCACACGACGGATGCCAATGACTTATCATGGGGCCCACTTTTCTTCCCATCAACTCGGACGGAACCGTCATTGGTGTCTCCAAATGAAGCCTCTGACGGCAGTGTGAACAGAGGGATAATATTTCCCCAGGTAATGAAGACAAACATAACAAGTGGAGAACAGCTGGATGGATGTTTATAACCAAAATGTACAATGCAGTTCCGTGACTTTATAATGGGCATAATATGAATGTAGATGAGTTGTGTGGGCACTAATGCCAACCACCACTCAATGGGCAACTCTATATGGCATGTTACTAGCTGGGTCTGTTAGTATAGGCATCAACTTTATGGACAGTTCTTTATAATCCCAGTCGTATAGGAACAACTATATAGGCACCTCTTTATGGGCACCACTATGGGTACGCAATTATGCAGACCCCTTTAACATAGGGTACCATTGTGAGGTACAACTATATTGGTACCGCCATACAGTGCACAAATATATGAGTATCACTGTACTATATAAGTACCTTTAAATGAACATTAGTATGGGGCAAACTATATGGGCACCTATATGATTACTTTTATCGAGTGCAACTTTATGGGCAACTGTATACGATCGGCATTATGGGATACACCAACATGAATACCACTAAGTGGAGGGACTTAGAGTACACACTTTGAGCACCTCAGCACTATGACATACAACTCTAGGGGTACTACCATATGGTCCCAGTTGTTGCAAGAGCTGACGCTCTTCTCTAGGACGTGACTGTATATTGGAATTAACGGTGCTTTCCCATTTCTAAAAATAGGTGCCAAATGTTCCATAATTTTAAAACGAAAACATTTCTTATTTACCTCAATTCTATGACCTTTTTAAATATGAGAAAATGAAAATTATAGGTGGAAAGGGGCGCTCAGTGGTCTGCGTTCATCCCGATCATATGTCTATGGAGGAAACACATAAGATCACATAAGACGCGGTGGTGAATCCCAATACTAGTAATGGGAGAATGGTGATGAACAGAAAAGGTTTGGCCCCTATTTTTAGGAGAAAAATAATTGAACTCTTGTCCCCAAAATTCACTTTTTCTGGCCTGTAATTTTTGGGGTTTTCTACATTCTGGGAAACATTGCTGATCAGTTGTCAATGGGACCCATCAGTTCAGAGGATCCCAGGAGCAGTTTTATTATGGGGATAATTATTATATTGTCCAAAAATTTTTTTTGCTTGATGTATGGGGGATGGGCTCTTGTTGAATACAGAATACAGTATGATTTATAACACTAAGAAGACGGATCCAGCGGAGAGCAGCGTCATATGTGAGAGCACAGACCCATCAATCTCAATATCACTCACGACGCCCAAGGTGAACTTATGTCTGGATGCTTGTTAAAAGCGAAATCCCCAAATCTGAAATGATGACCGTTCGTCAATGAAACTCCACAACAGAATTACCAAACTGGATTTAGTTATTCAGCATTCAGCCAGGCACGTAGAACTCACAAAAAGTGACGCCATTCCAGAAATCCCCCATTGTCCTTTACTTGCTGAAGTCTGACCAGTCCTTGACAACTTGACCACCCGCCGGCTCTGACAGTGACAGTGCCCCCATACCATTGCCAGCCACAAAAATCCTATAACAGTGCCCCCATAGTAGTGCCAACCACAATTCTTCAATGAGTACTAGCCCCAGTGTCCCGCCAATAAGTACCAGCCACAGTGCCCAATGAGCTCTACCATACAACTAACTTATCTTGTCCCCACTCTTATCCTTGGGCACTGACTGGCAGACAAGACAGAGGGCGCTCACATGTAACTTCCCGATCCAGCACCGATCTCTATGATCAGTGCAGGAAAGAGAAAAAGGGGGCCCCCATCAACTGACAATTGTGGGGTCACAAGCAGAGGATAGCCTTCTATGACATTTATACACCCTAATAGGGTTGTTGTCTTGGAGAGACAGCCCCTTTAACCAGTAACTAGAAATAGACTTTAGATAGGACGGACTACTAGAATATTTGGAGTAATTTTGAGCATTCCCGTATCGTTACCCTTCAGTTGTTACAGGCAGGCCCATATCATCATTAAAAAATACTGGAGGACATTGAATGTTTTTTATGGTATCAATATTTGGAAAGTACGAGCTCGTTGTGCTCCTTACTGTTTGTGCAGAATTTATTGGCCACATTACAAATCTGACAGCAACTGATGTTGTTTTCATTTGAATAATTACGCCATTAAGAACAAGACACCTAACATCCATAACCGCATGGGTGACGCAATACGACCGAGTGGAAACACAGCAGCACTGCGTAGGGCCCCCCATTGTGTTACTTTTGTGGGGCTAATGGAACATGTCAGTTAATAACTGGCATGAACCCGACCAGGACAGAAATGACACAAGAACTCAACAATTCTGTAAAGACCATTATTTTCTATCCCGAATGCCAAATATATCATAACAAATAATGTAAAAAAAAACATATGCATGATGCAAAAAACAATGGATCAACAGCTCCAAGAGGACGCCACATCACCATGTATTACACGGCGGGCACCATGAGATACAACATTTCCACTGAAGGAAAAAACGCTTGGCTGCCAAACACCCAAAGGTGTACGTTCCATAGAAAAACATAATGCAGCTGCTATGGGGTCCTTGAAGGGAGAGGGCCCAGTCCTGGCTAGTCCCATGCGTGGTCCCATTTTAATCTTTGCTATGGGGTCCCGTTTCTTCTATGTACACCACTGCCTGCGGCTTACTCTGACAACAGCAGCAAATTGCAGGGGGATTTACCAGCTGGACCTGTAGGAATCAGCTGATCTTCGCCGGGACGGCTGAATTCTGAAGGAGTTTGGGGACTTTGAAGACTCATGGGTATGGAGAGTGTAAAGTGTTTCGTTAAGGAAAAAGAAGAGAATCCCTAACCCCCAAAGTTCTCAAAATAACCCACAAAAAAATAAACAAGACCTGGCCCAAAAATACCCTTATAAACACTCACCCCCCAAATAAACCCTAAGATATCCAAAAAGAAAGAAATTCAACGGGCTGGTTGCTCGCAGTATCTTGGAGGACTCGGCACACAGTTCTTCTGTAGACTTTTTGTCTCTGCAGGCAGTAAATGTGACTTTGGGACGCTGATCTCCTCTGTGGACCCCGTACCCAATGTTGCGAAAAACATAATTCTTTCTCTGAAGATTCTTTATTGTCTTGGCCGAGTGTCGAGACGATTGTCCAGCACCAGAATGATATTGGGACCAACACCAGCTGCCACCCTGATGGTACATATGGTAACAGATACGTTTAGTGTAAGACCATAGAACGACAGAAAAAGGCCATTTATGCCCAGGGGGGCCCACACCTTATCCTGGACTATGCTAGAAAGATGACATCATCTGATATCTACATATTATCACCGTTATAATCCTTTCCCGGATACATTCAGTCTTCAAAGGGCCGACTGTTTGCTGAGCTTTTTGATCAATGACCTTCCCTCCCCCTTGATATTAATTATAATTTCTTAATTGTTCTGTTTTGCAGATTGTGGACTTAATTATACGAAACAAATAATGAGCAAGGAACAAAGATCACCTACGAGGGTCTTATATCTCCACAGAACATTCAAAAAGTTTGGATAAAAGAAACAACTGATTGATCTAGAAGTGCCGTGAAAGGCGATGAAGTATTATGGATACATTAATATCTATGGTTATGGTAAAAGTGACCCCCCGGGAAATAGCTGAAGATGCTACCTCGGAAGGAAAGTGCCCACTCCAAAGTTATACTTATCTCATACAGGGGGCTCCTTCGGCTTAGTTGCACGTTCAGGTCCCGATCAGTGGTTGTCATGAGCCGCCCGGGAACCTGCATTCAATGATCTGCAGAATTTTTTAGCCAAGTCTGAATGTGGATTTAAGGTTTGACCACCACAACTTAAAGGGGTATTCCAGCCTAAAGCTTTTATCACCTATAGGTGGGGGTGTGACCGCTGGGACTCCCACTGATCGCTAGAACAGGGGGATCACAGTCCCTCATTCCGTTTGAATTTAGCGGCGGTCGAGCATACGCTCTGCTGCTCCATTCAAAGTCTATGGCAATGACGAAAACAGGCAAGATCAGGACCTGGCTCCTAGGAACTTAGAGGAACACAGAGCCACAGGAACGTAAAGCTTGGATGGACACAGGTCAAATAGACAACAAATGTTAATAGACACATACAAAAAACAGTATACCAGCCAAAAACCGAACACACCGGGCACACAAGATACAAAACAAAGGCGGGTATATCATTTGGGCACTACTATATGATGTCTACATTATTATCGGCTACTTGAGATGTTGGCACTACTACCTGGTAACTGCTATGGGACTATTATGTGCCACTGTGTGGATGCAATTTCTACAACAATGGTCCTCACTGGATTTGAGTAAGGGTATGTTCACACGGCCGTAAAAGCCAGAAAAACGTCCGAAAAATCGGAAGCAGAATGCCTCCAAACATCTACCCTATGATTTCAATGGGAAAAACGGCGTTCTGTTCCAATGGGCCGTTTTTTTACGCGGCTGTTATGAAAAACGGCCGCGTAAAAAAACGGCCGCGAAAAAGAAGTGCAGGTCACTTGGGACGTTTTTGGAGCGTTTTTTTATAGACTATTATAAAAAGCTCCAAAAACGGCCGTAAAAAACGCAGCGAAAAACACTTTCCTTTGAAAACAGCTCCGCATTTTCAGACGTTTTTGAGTTTGTGTGTGAACATACCCTTATACTTAGTAACATATTCTGTATGGTGGTATTATTCAAGAGTAGTACAGCAATATATGAGCAATGTACGGACCCATGTTATGGCACTGTATGCCACTATTATCCTGTAATTGGATGCCATTTTATTTGTGTGCTGCTCTATATAGAAGGTGTGCCCTGTGTACAGCCGGGGTGATCTTTCTACTAACGCCGCTGCTCTCGGTCACTCATTACACTGGTTACTTGTTTCTTGCAAAATTTAATTCACAACTCTTCTCCTAGTCCCGTAGGCGTAGCTAGGGGTTTAGCACAGATGGGGAGGTAACACATCTGAATGGGCCCCCACACAGTATAATAACCCCTTAATGGCCCCCACACAGTATAATAACCCTTTAATGGCCCCCACACAGTATAATAACCCCTTAGTGGCCACCACACAGTATAATAATCCCTTAGTGGCCCCCACAGTATAATAAACCCTTAGTGGCCCCCACACAGTATAATAATCCCTTAGTGGCCCCCAAAACAGTATAATAAACCCTTAGTGGCCCCACACAGTATAATAACCCCTTAGTGGCCCCCACACAGTATAATAATCCCTTAGTGGCCCCCACACAGTATAATAATCCCTTAGTGGCCCCCACACAGTATAATAACCCCTTAGTGGCCCAAACACAGTATAATAAACCCTTAGTGGCCCACACAGTATAATAACACCTTACTGGCCCCCACACAGTATAATAACCCGAGTGGCCCCCACAAAGTATAATTCCCCTATAGTGCCACCCCCACACAATATAATGCCCCTATAGTGCCGCCCCCACACAGTATAATGCCCCTAAAGCTGCCCACAAACAGTATAATACCCCTATAGGTGCCCCACACATTATAATGCCCCCATAGCTGCCCCCCAAATAGTATAATGCCCCCTATAGCTGCCCAAACACAGTATTATGCTCCCATAGCTGCCCCCACACAGTATAATTTCCCCATAGCTGCCCCCATAGCTACCCCACACAGTATAATGCCCCTATAGCTGCCCCCACACAGTATAATGCCCCATAGCTGCCCCATAAATAATAATGTTACAGTATAATGCCCCCATAGCGGACTACCACAGCATAATGCTCCCATAGCGGCCCCACATAGTATAATGCTCCCATCACTGCCCCAATACAGTATAATGCCTCCCATAGCTGCCCCCACACAATATAATGCTCCCATCACTGCCCCAATACAGTATAATGCCTCCCATAGCTGCCCCCACACAATATAATGCTCCCATCACTGCCCCAATACAGTATAATGCCCCATAGCTGCCCCCACACATTATAATGCCCCCATGGCTGCCCCAACACATTATAATGGCACCATAGTGGTCTTCCAGTCTGTGCAGTGTGTGGCTCGGCACGCACAGGCGCAATGACGTCATTACATCCCACCTATATGCGCCGAGCCGCTCATGGCTGGCATTACATAGTAAATTCTGGAGCAAGGAGCTGTCAGCTCCCTGCTCCAGCATTGGATTCAAATGTATCTGCAGATACAGTTGAAACCGGGACATGACACTGCTGGGGGACAGGCCCTGGAACCCACCATCTAAGTGTGAACACCCCCCCCCCCACGCTAGCTACACCTCTGCCTAGTCTACAAGACTTTCCACAATGCTGCACCATCATAAATCTCTGCTCTCATCTCTGTTTACCAACCCACTCATGTTCTTTATTCAGCCAATAATCTACGACTCTCATCCTCCCTTTATTACATCCCCTCACTCCCCTCTGCAGGACTTCTCCAGTGCTGCACCTATTCTGTGGAACTCACTGCCCTGGACCATCAGACTCACTCCTGCCATTCCCAGTTATAAACTTAGCCTTGAAAACGCATTTATTCAAGAAATGTCATATTACCATAGCCCACGCCCGTACACAACCCGACCTGGTCACAGATATCTCCACTCTGTCCTCAACCATCTCATCTTATCTTACATCACTGTAGACTTTATATCCGTGTTGGGTCATAGAATAGTTGGTGACAAGTTCATTTACTCATTTTCCCCTTATCAACACAAGTAGAAGGTCCCCCGGGCAAAATTAGCACCTTGTACCTATGAAATTACTCCTACCATTCCATTTAGATTGTGTAATCTCGGGGTAAGGAGACAGACAGGTAAGCCCTAATCTACCCGCCACACAGTCCCTGCCTACTTGCACGACCCGTCCTAGGCGACGGCGTACAACTGGGCGACGGTCCCTACGCTCAATACGTGCATGAGAGACAAACAGACAAGGGTACACAGAAGCTACGGGAAATGGGGCAGTTGCCCACGGAAACACCGTGAGCAACAAGAGTAGTGAACGAGCCGAGTCAAACCAGGTGTGTACGAGGTACCAAACGCAGAGCAGGAGAGTAGTCAGTAAAGCCAGAGTCAATTTGAAAGCAGAGGTCAATAGTACTAGCAGGAACAGCAGAGCCAGGAAACCAGACAGAATCACAGGCAAGGAAGAGCAGGAAATGAAGGTATAAATAGACAGAGGGCGGGAGCTAGCTCCGTCTGGCCAGGCTGTGATAGGTTCTCCCACTCCTCAGCCTACCAGCCTGAGTGGTAGCAGATCGAATCACTCTATCAGACCTAGGAGCAGATGCAGACTGATTAACCACGGGCGTCGACACAGAAGCTGTGTCTGGCAGATCCTTTACAGATTGTAAGCTCTTATGGGCAGGGACCTCTCTCCTGTAGAGTGTTAGCTCTTATGGGCAGGGTCCTCTCTCCTGTTGAGTGTCAGCTCTTATGGGCAGGGACCTCTCTCCTGTAGATTGTAAGCTCTTATGGACAGGGATCACTCTCCTGTAGAGTGTCAGCTCTTATTGGCAGGTACCGCTCTCCTGTATAGTGTAAGCTCTTATGTGCAGGGCCCTCTCTCCTGTAGAGTGTAAGCTCATATGGGCAGTGACCCCTTTCCTGTAGAGTGTAAGCTCTTATGGGCAGGGTCCTCTCTCCTGTAAAGTGTAAGCTCTTATGGGCAGGGTCCTCTCTCCTGTAGAGTGTAAGCTCTTATGGGTAGGGACCTCCCTCCTGTAGAGTGTCAGCTCTTATGGGCAGGGTCCCCTCTCCTGTAAAGTGTAAGCTCTTATGGGCAGGGTTCTCTCTCCTGTAGAGTGTAAGCTCTTATGGGAAGGGTCCTCTCTCCTGTAGGGTGTCAGTTCTTATGGGCAGGGTCTTCTCTCCTGTAGACTGTAAGCTCTTATGAGCAGGGTTTTTTCTCCTGTAGAGTGTAAGCTCTTATGGGCAGGGTCCCCTATCCTGTAGAGTGTCAGCTCTTATGGGCAGGGTCTTCTCTCCTGTAGATTGTAAATTCTTATTGACAGGGTCCTCCATTCTGTAGAGTGTAAGCTCTTATGGGCAGGGTCTTCTCTCCTGTAGAGTGTAAGCTCTTATGGGCAGTGTCCTCTTTCCTTTTGTCTTATTGTTTGTTGATTTGTTTTATTTGTTATATTATTTGTTTGTTGTATCCCTAATTGTAATGATCTGCGGAATATGTTGGTGCTATACAAATAAAGATTATTATTATGTAAGCACGGTAATTTCTGGTTAATTTCTCATTTATAGCTGAGGTACCCGGCATTTTTTGCCTGCAGGTGCCCATCATGTTAATCCAGGAGTGATATAAAGCTATATACATGGATATAACAATGAATTATCACCACTCACTTTTAGTTAACAAGGAACAAATTGACAGTAGCCCCTGATAATCCACCGGTTATAGAGCCGGGTCCCCAGATATATCACAAGGTCACAGTAAAAGGCCATAACCCTCTGTGTGTGAATGAAGTTCTAGGTCTGACTGGTGAACCTGTGTCTTCAATTAATTAAACTTAAACACAATATTGTACATTGAAAATTAGACAAAATAATCTGATTTGGAAACAGAATTTCTGCAAGTAATAAATGAAAAAGCTAAAAAAAATAATAATTGTATCTAAATAAACATTATGTGCAAATATTACAATCAATGACACCAGTAAAACACTCTCCAGGCAATGTTCTTGTTTGGGCTTCATCTTCTAAAGGCCAGATTAATCTGTCATGAGAACATACGGGTGAGATTGGGAGCCGACATGATAGAGGAGTCAGGACTATGTCTATTTATCTCTCTTTGCCTCTCGGAGAACATTACTTTACACTAAATTCCCCCAATAAATAACACAAACCTAAAAAAAAGAGAGAATCCAACATTAACATTTATGAGACAATTCCACCCCAAAACAAAATTTTTTATTGGAAACACATAAAAGTCCCTAAGTCGTCCACATGTAGAGTCTCATGCATTGTTTAGTGGCAGCCATGACAGTCCACCAGGCATGGACACTTTCTGTAGACCCTGTATGGTATATGAATCTTTATCATTAGATTTCTCCCCTGAGAAACAGTCACCCTAAAAGCCTATGAATTAAAGGGGTTGTCTGCTTTGTACAACCCCTTTTTGCTAGATGGGTCCCACAATGATAAGCTTATCATAGGGTGTCTCACTGCAGGCGATCAGCTGTAATCTGTGGTTGAATACACGTGTTCAATTCCTCTGCAGCTCCCCCGCAGGAGAAATAGAGCAATACACAGTCCCCACTGAAATCAATAAGTTGTCCATGTAACTGACAGACATGCCGAGTCCTCCAAAGCAGAAGACACTCTTTGTAGCCACTCTCTGCTCTGGCAAATAGATGAGGGTCTGGAATGGGGTTCCTAATCCATTATTTCAGAAATTCCTAACAAGATATTTGACAATGGGTTTTCTGAACCACACAATCTCTTAAAAGGAACCGTTCAGGATAAGGAAAAAGGGTGATTTTTTTTTCCCCCAAACACAGCGCCACACATGTCTATGGGCTGTGTCTGGTATTGCAATACCAGCTCCATTCACTTGAATTCCAGATACAACCCACCAAAAGATGTGGCACTGGAAGAAAGTATTAACTTTTTTATAATACTGGACAGACCCTATAAGTAAATGTCCACTACAACCTATTATCTGCCAACTCATTATTGTCTGAAACTCTTCGTTGACTGTACACACATTTTTTATTGTAACCTCACATGTCTCCATATAGTCTAAAGGAATCTCCCACGTTCTTCACCCTAGAACCCCTGCAAGGGGGTATGGTCTTTACCAGTCAGATTTCAAGGTCCATGTATCCAGAGTTGTCACCAATTGGTGGTGGGTGGACTGTAGAAATGTCTGGAATGGTGCAGAGTCACAGTCAAAGTGTAGCCAGGTGTCGACCCCAAGAACAGCGGTCAATGATGAGACGAGTCAGAGGGGGATTTACTAAAAGACGACCCAGAAGGAGGTCACACTACAAGTACCAGACGACAAATCAGAAAGAGCAATACAAAAGCAAATTCCAGGTCAAGGTCAGAGATAAACCCAGGATAGCTAGCAATAAACTAATGTACCTCAATTCACATGCAAACGTGTCCAACAGGATCTCTCTAAAAATCTGCCGCTGGGTGACGTCATCAGAGTCAACCAGTTGTCATAGAGACCTAACATGGCCCCCGGCTGTGAACAAAGAGCTGGTGGCCTTGAGGGGGGTGAGTTAGACAACTGCATACAAATTGAACTTCATAGAAGAAGAGACCACTAGGATTTTTTGATAAGGTCGTTCAACCAAGACCCTACCAGATTCAGATGAGTAGAGTTCAGGTGTGGGGTGTGAACCTTGTGTTCTTCTGCACTCATAGCCTTTTTAGTGTCACTAGTCACTTTTACTTCTAGTTTCAACCTTGCTACGTGACTAAAGGGGCAGAACTATAGCGGAGGCAGCACTAGAGCTTGACGGGGCCCAATACGTCCCTTTGCCCCATATAAAAAGACCAGTTCTATAAATGACACATGGTAGCCATGGAGTATCTTGGGGACCATGACATGGGGAATTCCCCATACTTTGGTAAAGGGGTTCAAAATGCTATTTTGGAACATGCACCCCAGTTTGGCCTGCACATATCCAGTCTTGATTTCTAAGGGTCCAGTACATGAACCGTAACATTAGGTTTACAAATTACATTGCAATTTCTGAACTGAACTGAGGTTTTTACGCCTGGCAGGTAATGTTCTTAAAAAAAATAAAAAATAAATGGATGGATGGAGCCATATTACTGCACAACTACCGTATTACTTAAATCATGCCCTGCAACAAAGAATCCTCAACACACATTTTGCCTCCAGTTCCTCGGCTTCTGTAATACAAGCGCTTGTTAGATACTGACATATTTACAGTGTTCGGGAGTAGAGATTTTGCAGATAAAGAGTCCTGGGATTCAAGTTTTCTACAGGAAAAAAATCATTTCGCTCAAGGCACAATCCACATGTCACAGGAGAAGGATCAGCTGAAACAGCAAATTCGGCATGTGGTTTTATGAAGGACACTTATGTAGGGAGAACCTGACATATGCCAGTTCAAGGAGACGTAGACTTTAATTTCATTGTATCCGAAGAGTGACAAGACAATCAGCAGATAAAAAACACTCCCTTGAACCAGGGGCGTAACTGAAGCGGGTGCAAAGGTTACGGTCGTATCCAGGCCCTGAAGCTTGAGAGGTCTCAAAAAAGTCCTTCTGTCCCAAATAAGTAGACCAGTATTATAAATGACCCGTGAGAAGCTTCAAGGAGTTGAATACAGTAAAGTCCCCCCAGGAGAAGCCATGGGCCACCCAGATCACCATATGTTGACAATTATGCCCCGAGGGATATGGGCACTGGAGCTCTATAGGACGGGAACAGAGCTCCAACCCCTAAGAGACCATATAATAAGTTCTCAAAGCATTCCTTAAATTCATTTTAGAATTATTTCTTGCTTGATCCACTGCAGGCTTATTGCCGCGAATCGTAGAAATAAACTGCCATTTAACCGCACCATGTGAATAGACCCTAAAACAATTGCAGACGCTGCTGATATTACCATGCATGGTACAAAAAACATTCCAACGTTACCCACTAAAGACCCCTCCGCCTTCAGATTTTTTGGGTCACCAAGATTTAGCCTTACAAAAAGACTATTTCGTACAGGTCATGAGACTGCGGCTTGGTGAAGACCTGGTTACACATGGGACATTTATTTCGTCTTTTTCCTCCTAACTGAACTGGATGAAACCCTTCTGGACGGATAAATAATTCATGTTCCAAGGGTTAAATTATTCAAAAAAAAAGAGTAAAGATTTCAAGCGTCCTCTCGTGTCCCGTTCTATACACATCTCCTGCGAGCTTAACCTGCTTTCAATTTAAAGGAACCTTGTGAGGTCTCTTGATGTGGGGGCAAATACCACTATACGATATGCACGGACATTTGATGACAGACTGACCCCAATAATGTTGGATCTCAGATCGTCTCTGAGCATGCGGCTAGAGATGACTACATTGATTCGAGTTTGTCGGTTCGATGGCCATTCAAAAGCATTCATTGTCATTTATAGTTTTTGGGGCTCATAGTTGATGAAGATGAACATAAAAAATATTATGCCAAAAATGTAAAAATATCTCAATTGGGGCAAACTAACCAAAGGGGCACTGTCAGGAACCGCAGAGTGCCCAGTAGTTAAGGGCCACACAGGCAACAGAGACAATTCGAGACAGTTTATAGGGAGGGCACAAGGGGCATGTGCCCCAGAGCCCCCACCGCTTGGGTAATGAATCCCCCACAAAGTATGGCACTATTATTAGGGGGCAAAACATGTAGCACTATTACTGGGGGCACTAAACATATGGTAATAATTTGAGGGACACGGTGTGATCGACACAATGAATTTGGTGGGTGTCCACGCATGCGTGTGGATCTCTCTATCAAAGTTTCCAGCTTGGCCGTGTCTATAACTCTCAAGGACTTCAGTGGAGAGGGCTTCATGCCTGCCCAGTCAACTCTCCTATATATGGCTGTGATAGAGGGTCAGGTAAGATCCCAGTGGTGGAATGGAGGCCCCCACAAATTCCTTTACCCAGTGGCCTCCACCAATCACTTGTCCCAATCTGGGAGCCCATGGCACAGATAAACAGCCCAATGACTTTCGAAGACCCCGCCACCTGTTCCTTCTCAGGGAATGTATTAACCATGTTCAAATCCCTTGCGGAAAGCCATGGTGTCCAACAACTCCTTAACCCTTCTTTTCCATGGGACTATTTAGCTTGACAGAATGTGCTGGTGATCGGGTGAGGATTAAGATGCCGACTGACCAAAAGTTATTTTAATATAGATCATATAATGGCCCAGAAACTTTTAGGTTTCAAAACTTCTAACGGGCTGGAGATGACCTAATGTTATACGGAGGTCGTCATCACAGTCATAGAATCCCGAAATTTGAGGTTGAGGTTACTAAAACCATGACAACTGGAGACCTGAGCACAAAATGTTCTCGTAGTAGTGGTCACAGATTTTCTTTTAGTGTCGGGCTACATGGCCGATGAATACAGCCTGGATCCCGGTACGTGTTCGATCTTCAACTTTTTCCAATGGGTACAAAAGCCACAAGCGGCTTTGCAATTATTGTAAAAACTGCAAGATCAATTTCGGCTTTTTTGCTTAATTGACGTCACATTGGGATTTTAATTGCAATTTGCGTAAATTTTAAGTCACAGCGTGGCCCCAATTTAACGTCATGAAAATCAATTGACATATTTTTAAGAGATATTCCATTCTTTCTGCAAAATAAATATTATGCAAATTTCTAATAGACTTTGTGTATCCATTCTTTATGATTTGCAAAAACTCTGCTAGTAGGCACTGAATGGGAACCTTCATTGTTTACTTCATAAAGGCTAAAAATTCATCCCAGTCCTGTGATCATCACACAGGTGAATGGTTCGTTACAAAACAGAGCTCTGAGGCCCCATGCACACTACCGTAAAAAAAAAATCACTGTAATTGCGGAGCGTAATACGGTCCGCAATTACGGACCCATTCAGTTCTATTGGCTGCGGACGCCTTTCCGTATCGCTACAGATGTCCGTGCCGTAGAACTGTACCGCAAAAGATAGAACATTTCCTATCTCTTGCGTTTTACGAGCCGTGCTCCCATACTCTGTATGGGAGCACGGGTCGAAAATGCGGGTTGCGACCAGTGCCTGCAACTGTGGCAGCTGTGCCTGTGCAACAGTACCTTCACTGACAACAAGCAGAAATTTAAAAAATTAGAAGAAATTGATGCAGGAAGTATATTCAAAAATGTTACAAATTCCCATCATGAAATTTTTGCTGACAGAGGATTCGAAAAACATGGCTGGTTTCTTCTAAAAAGAGTGCCACACCTGTCCACAGGTCGTGGTTGGTATTGCAGATCAGACCCATTGACTTCAATGCAGCTAGCCTGCAATACCAGACACAACCAATGGACATGGGTGGCGCTGTTTCTGGAAGAAAGCAGCTATGTTTTTCTGAACCTGCATCACCCCTTTCAAGATTTTTTTTAATCTATAGAAAGAACGAGGGCCGGAATATTTGTTTCCGATTCTATTTGCTCTTCTTAATAACCCCCCTGTGATTGGCAGCAGAAAGAAGATTCTGTGGTGCGACTTTTCTCCCGATATAGATTGGTGCAAAGTAAAATTAGCCGCGGACATGTCAAAAAAGAGCGACAGTTTAATTATACGATGTCTTCTCCTCCACGCAACCTTTGGACTTTGGTGCAATTTTATCCCTGGCGCAGAGATTATTAGGATAATGATCTATCAGAGGACGGATTATTCCCTGTTGCGAGCTGTCATCTGTAAAACGGCTGTATCCATTACAAAGTGCCGCCGCTAATGAGGTTATTACAGGACAGGTCAGGAGGCTGCAGGACAAAATTAACTTCTTCGCTGTATGACAGTAAATGCAAAAGAAAAAACGTCCCATTATTCCGGCGAAGCTCCAGGTAATCCCGCCGAGCAGCGTCGTCATCGGTAACATCTCATTATGATCTGCTCCTTCTCATAGAATGACGGTCACCGTATATATATAATCCATGAAAATATTCTCCCATAAATCCTTATTCCTTTCTATGTTCTAAAGATTTTTCAAAAAAAATAGAGCCGCCATTGCCTACAGGTGGTATCTGGTACTGCAGCTCCAACTCATTTTCTTGAACGGGGCTCAGTAATAATACCAAACCCAGCCTACAGTCAAGAGTGGCGCTGGAACAGTGCTTTCATGGGCTATTAGCATGGGTAGGTGACGTTTTCAGCATTGGAACAAAGCAAATAACCATAGATGCAGCTATTGGGACTATGGGGCCAGAAAAATATATGTAGATCGCTCTTAGAGTAAGGAAACTGCAAAATGACACTGGGAATAGAGAGAATCAAAATCCCGCTTTCTCCTTGAAGGGATTGTTGATGGTAAAAAAAAGAAACCAGAAACAGCGCCACCCTTGTCCATAGGTTATGTTTGGCATTGCAACTCAGCCCCATTCACTTGAGTACTAGACGCAAGCCATGAACGAGAGTGGTGCTGTGTCTGGGAAAAGAAAAGCAGACCCATTTTTCTAATCATGGACATCCCCTTTAAGGTGGTCATGGTAGAGTGGGGTCCTGTTCCAAGCTTTGCTTTTAGGCCCCCGTGTTTTTTTTGTTACGCTTCTGCACGTAACTTACAATCTTTGTTCATTCTGCACCTTGGCTCTTAAAGTTTTTCTTGGCAACTAGGATTTCTGGTGATCTCCTCTGTATACGTGCTGAAATGGTGGTCACCTAAATAGAGATAAGTGGTCGCTAGGCAACCTGAGAGCAGAAGACACTAACCGGGAGACCAGAGAACAGAAATAAACACTGGGATTGATGGCCTATGTCTGTCATAGATGGGGGTTTGACAACCGGGATCAACACAGATCAGTAGTTGATCTTATCCATGTGGCGATGTCTGGTACTGCAGCTCAGGACCAGCTTAGTCCTATTCACTTGAGGTGAAAACTGTAGTACCAGACACCACCTCACACACATGGGCGGCGCTGTGTCAAGGGAATCTTCCTTCTGCTGGTTGATAAGGGTACCAGAGTAACAAATGACACCAAAAAATACTGGAAAACCCCATTAGGGAATTAACCCATAATCTGAGTAGTATTAAAGGTGGAGCTGCACTTCATTATGTCAAGATAGGTAAAACCACATTGTACATAGACGATCAAAGAAACAAACAAAAATAAAATACTGTGGAAAAATGATAGAAAAAGATACGACTCAATCATGCTTTATTTCAGGTCTACTCAATATAATGAAATACGAGATTATGTACAGAGAGGTCAATGAATGAAACACCATAAAAACACTTGTGCCAACATGGACGTTTCGGGGGTAATGCCATAGTAGCCCAAGTCACTATACATTCCCTAGAACTATAGACGAGTGATAACTCACCCCATTCCCCCAAATGGGTCAGCCAAAGACTATAGTAAAAGGGATTTCATGTAATAACCGGACAGCAGATGAAGGACATCGATACTTTCATTGCACCCGTCAATCAGAAGCTTTCACTGCCTCGTAGGTCCAGGGAATGACTCAGAAGATCTTTAGTCAGTGCTGATCCACGGCTCCAAGAATTTTTCTTGCAGCCTCTTCAGTACATGAAAGGCTTTTCCAGTTCATAATAACAGGACTAAATAATGGGAAACTCAAAAAAATTACTATCGTAAGACGCGTTGGAGTGTTATCACAGGAAGCGGAAATCTGGTAGACCGCCATCGGGCTCGGTTGTCATGACCTAATGATCTTCGCTTTACAGTTTTAGTTTTTGTTCTCGTAATGCAGCTACACGCGAATATCAAGGTTTATTATCGCAGAATGACTCAACCAGATGTGAGAGTCCTTCAAAGGTGTGTTTCACTGATGGTGTTAATGGCTCGTATGTGAACGCTGGGGAGGCAAAACCAAGACAGGGGCAATTCTCGGGCGGAGTTGTCATCTTGAAACTTTATGTCCAGGTAAAAATCTCCAGTGTAAAGAAATAGTAACGAACCAAAACAGACAGAATGTTCCGTTGGCTGAACCTGCAAAACAACAAACATAAAACTGTCAACAGTGAGAGGCGGGAGAAGCTGCTAGGAAATGTTCGAGGAAAAAAGAAGCAGAGCTATAGCATGCCCACCTTTAACCACCACTTTACAATTTAGATATACTGTCAAATCTATAGTACATAAAAAGTGGGTACTGTATACTTCAGAGCTGCCCTCACTATTCTGCTGGTGGAGTCACTGTGTACATACATTGCATTACTTATCCTGTACTGATCCTGAGTTACATCCTGTATTAAACTCCAGAGCTGCCCTCACTATTCTGCTGGTGGAGTCACTGTGTGCATACATTACATTATCCTGTACTGATCCTCAGTTACATCCTGTATTATATTCCAGAGCTGCACTCACTATTCTGCTGGTGTACTCGCTATGTACATACATTACATTACTTATCCTGTACTGATCCTGAGTAACATCCTGAATTATACTCCAGAGCTGCACTCACTATTCTGCTGGTGGAGTCACTGTGTACATACATTACATTACTTATCCTGTACTGATCCTGAGTTACATCTTGTATTATACTCCAGAGCTGCACTCACTATTCTGCTGCTGGAGTCACTGTGTACATACATTACATTACTTATCCTGTACTGATCCTGAGTTACATCTTGTATTATACTCCAGAGCTGCACTCACTATTCTGCTGCTGGAGTCACTGTGTACATACATTACTTATCCTGTACTGATCCTGAGTTACATCCTGTATTATACTCCAGAGCTGAACTCACTATTCTGCCGGTGGAGTCACTGTGTACATACATTACATATCTTGTACTGATCCTGAGTTACATCCTGTATTATACTCCAGAGCTGCACTCACTATTCTGCTGGTGGAGTCTCTGTGTACATACATTACATTACTTATCCTGTACTGATCCTGAGTTACATGCTGTATTATACTCCAGAGCTGCAGTCACTGTGTACATACATTACATTACTTATCCTGTACTGATCCTGAGTTACATCCTGTATTATACTCCAGAGCTACACTCACTATTCTGCTGGTGGAGTCACTGTGTACATACATTACATTACTTATCCTGTACTGATCCTGAGTTACATCCTGTATTATACTCCAGAGCTGCACTCACTATTCTGCTGGTGGAGTCACCAAAGGTAGACAAACTACTGCTCTTGCACGTGAAATACTGTGTATACTAAGAGAAGAACATTCGTGATCACATGTATTATTTGGGTGGAGAGCTACTTTCAGGAACCACCTATTATTACTTCTGATTTCAGTATGAACAAGTTATGGACAATTCTTCTTAGGTAGACTGCCCTAAATAGGCGCCATCTCAATGCTGACTAATGAGCACCGGTGGGCAAGAACTTTCGTCTAATGCACATCCCATGCCCCAAGACAGAAGGTTCTGGAATTAAAACAAACCAACATGGGGGCATCAGTACAAAAATTTTGTGGGGAAAAAACCTTTGCAATTCCAAACTGTAATAACAAGAATAATTATGACCGGGCTTCTTCATTTCCCCACAAATAAAAATGGGATATTACTTATGAAGCGTGGAAGTTAGGGTCTAGCACAGGGTCTGGTAATAACTGCGTCTCAGAATCCCAGCACTAAATCCTCATCCTCTACAGATCTGCCGCTCCTCCTTATTTACGGTCTTTTACACAAAGCTGTCGGCTCACAGATCTTCTGGTGAAAGAAGCAGAATTAGGGCGAGCTCCGGCACTGGAGGTTCCTGCTGCGATCACTCGACTGAAAGCCATTTTATTGACCAATATCCGCCATTATTATCCATACATTCTGCTACTGAAAAATGGGTCGTGGTGCCAAGGGTCATTATATGCCCGGCTGGTTCATGACTCATTAATAATGTTCTCTCTTGGGCTCTTGGCTAGACACGAGCCCAGAGGGTGAACTAGGAGAGGTCATTGGATGGTGCTCTAATTATAAAAATTACTGATTCGTAACAGATTCTGTCGGCTTAATGTTGCTGATTCATCACAGAAAAAGAAATTCTGTAAATATTAAGAATCTTAAAAAAAAAAATCACGATCAGCCAATAGCCCAATCTAAAGGGGCAGAGCTTCTTTCAATTATTGGAAATGTTTTTGTGTCTGGAACAGGAAGTAGCTGTCTGGCAGTTTCCACAGTCAGCCATATTAGTCCTCACGGAGCTAATTCTTCTGTTACCCGTCCTTTTCGCCACTCTCCCTGGCATCCAGCACAGCGGACGAACCCGCCACTATCCCTCTCACTGTCCAGAAACATACTTGATTGCATCTCATCCTTCAGAGCGCGAGTATGATCTGATATCGGTGACTAAATGTTTATTTGTCCAACACAGATGTGTCACACAGACCAGAGCCTTCACTCTTGTGTAGTGTGTATCCCGTAAAGTTACAAGTTATTTATTTTTTTGTGTGTGATTTTGAAAAACACGTTATTCCAAAAAGTACAGCTGAAAGGTGACATCAGTGAGGAAAGGAGGAAGTAGCTAGCTTCTTGGCACCAAAGAAAGTGCGACCATTCACCACAGGACTTGGGCCCATCTAGCATGTCTTCTAAAACCAACCAAATACAAGGGTCAAATGGTATAAAGAATGGTATAAGTAAAGTCTCCAATGTACTCAATCACATACAAAACTTCATATCTCCCCTTTAAGCACCCATTTCCAGATGACACAGGTACAGGCTCATTACAGGATTGTCTAGACCGGATATAATTGTAACAAGCCGTCAACTGTGAGAAGTATTAGGTATGTACTTTACAAGCTTTCAGCCTCTGGATATGGAAAAAAAATGTGTCTATTCGCTGACAGCAAGCATAGATCTTGAAAATGGGGAGGAATTGTAATACAAAAGTATATTAGAAAGTGACAGAATTTTTTCTTAAACCCAATATCAAAGTTCACGCAGATTGTTGGAGGTTTATCTCACGGCAGTCTCAATGTTTTCCGAACTGAAGACAGAAGTTGGAAAATCCTTATTGAGCCTTAAGAGGTCATTCTCGGATATTATATTATATTATACCCCAGGGACTGTGGTGTATTTTGTCATATTATACGACTGATGGAAAAAAACGAAGACGATCCTAGGCTTCAAAGAACACCAGAGCCAGCCATTAGGAATGGAAATCTTTCCAACTTTTTGATATTTTGACATGGGGGTGTATAACATTTTTAAATCAGAAATCCCCTTTTGGCAATTTATACAAATAAATGGTTATTCTACTGGTTTTTTTTTTGTATAATTCTAATGTTTTGTAAAAATGATTCCTATAAATATATTCTTGGCATCAGACAATATACTCACCGAGCCGATGAAAAAGGTGTTGGAGCCCACAAACGTGACAATGTTTTTGAGGTCGTAGTTATGGACTCCATTCTGGTAATCTTGGTATGGGATGACAGACAGGGCAAACGGACCCACAGCACTGTTACTGCCATTGGTCAACTTGACTTCCAGGTGTATGGGATCGCCAACTTTACAGTCAGCAATGATGTCACAGTCACACGGTTTCCCGTCCACTAATACGTCTGTAAAACAAAAACATGGAAGCGTTAATTTTTTTAAAAAATTTAACCTTTAATAATTGTTCATCACTAAATAAGTGAACACTAAATACTAGCGTAGGCCACCTCGACCAGTAAACTGTGGCAAGAGGGTAATGTGTTGACCTTTCCCTCCCCCATAGACCCAAAAATTCTTCTAACAAGTGTAAGTGCTCTTGCACACGACTGAGATAGAGCCGTGAAAAACGGTCTGAGTGTCGGCTGGATTTCCCAGCCCAACCACGGTACAGGTGAACGGGACTCCTGGCATCATAGACATTTTATGATGCTAGGAGTCCCTGCCTCTCTACGGGACTGTTGTTCTGTACTGTATCATTTTGTTCAGTTCGGAACAGCAGTTCCGCGGGGAGGCAGGGACTCCAAGCATCATAAAATGTCCATCATGCCAGGAGTCCGGTTCACCTGTACCGTGGTGGGGCCAGAAAATTCAGCCGACACTCGGACCGTTTTTCATGGCCCGATCTCGGTCGTGTGCAAGAGTACGAAGGGTGTCCAGGAGTCCTCTCAGTGCTTGACCAAAAGGGCTAACTGAAGAGTCAGACGTTGAAATAATACATAGGTAATGCTTCATTTTGGTCACTCAAATACCAAAGTTGTGTAAATGTGGGGGGAGGAGGATAAAGCAGGAGATTGCGGAGTTTGTACTTCTTGCAACATGAAGTCCTGGAAAGGATCATTAGTGGAATTGAACTCATCTGGTAATAATCAGAAAAATACACGACACAGGATATATTTCCATCTGGTTGAATGATTCCATTATCAGTACTGGTAATAAGACAGCGATATATAATTAGAGGATTACAGCAACAGGGAAACGGAATCTATAATAAAATATAACCGTCCTACTAAATCCACCGTAGGAGAGGGTGATAGGTCTTTGGTAGGTCCTGCTCCTCAGTAGTTACATTTCAAAAATTTGTTGGTCTTAATAGTGGAAAAACTAAAAAAAAAATAACACACAGACCGTGTAAGTAAGCGGCTTCGGCCTCATGCACATGGCCCGTGACTACAGGCACTGCGGGCCGTGCTCCCATTATAAAGTATAGCAGCATGGTCCGTAAAAATTCAAAAAATAGGACATGTCCTATTTTTTGCGGGTCATTTCTACGGCCAGACACCTTCCCGTAAATATACGGGAGGGTGTCTGTGGGCCATAGAAATGAATGGATCCGTATTTTACGGATCCGAAATTTACGGATCAAAATTACACTCGTGTGCATGGGGCCTTAAAGTGTAACACTTATGTAATGTCTAAATAGTCATAGAGACATGGCAGAAGAATACTTCCCTTATAGTCATTGAGCCGAGAACCCTATCGATAACTAGAACGAAGGGTCAATATGTGCACAACCATCTCAGGTTGGAGATCTCCAGGTGGTTCCACCATAGACTTCAAAGGGACTTTAATGATCATACATATCAACGTCCCATTATTTACTATGATTGGCCCGGTCAACATCAGCTCGGAGGTCTGAAGGGATCTGAGGCATCTGTATTGTACAATTATCCAAAAGACCACCTCTTTGAGAAGACCACCCCTTTTACTAGACCAAATTTCCTGTGACAAATTTTCAGTTCCATCATATACAATGCATACTGGACATCTTGTTTGAGAGAACCACCCCTCTAGAAGATCATTTTCCAATGCAATTTTTGGTGGTCGTCTCAAAGACGTTTCACTGTATCTATATAGAGAGTCCGCTTAAAGGGGTTGTCTCACCAAGTCCATCAGTTTTTGAAGTGAAGCCGATGCGTTCAGCTGTTATTGCCAGAGAATGCTATGTCTGTCTAGACATTTTCACTAGGCGAAGCATTACATGGTGGCCATGAAAATGAATGGCCAACTGTGTCATACATGGACACATCGGGACCGCCAGAGTGCCTCTGCATTCTAGCCCATAGAGTAGTGTGCTTATGACATCCATATGCCCTAATAGGCCATATGGACATGGGTTGTTGTAATGAAAAAAACACTTTCATTGAGTTTTCTAATGTCAGTTTTCTCATCTTAGACATTTACGGCATATCCACAGGATAATCCACAAATGTCTAATAGGTTGGATTTACCACCTCTGGGACCTCAACCTATCGGGAGAACGGGTGGCGGGGTCTCCTGACTCCTGTTCTGCCAGGCAAGATGGCCAAACTTGCTTGGCTGTTTCCATAACTCCCTTAAACTTCAATGTAGAGAGCCATGTGTCCACTTGGATGTGCCAACTGCCGCGTCTGGCAGAACGTGGGTCGGAGAACCCCTATTCTCCCTAAAGGTGAAAGTTCCAGGGATGGGAATCAGTCATTTTTGGCATATCCTATAGATATGCTATAAATGTCTGAGATGTGAAAATGAACATGGGAACAGGGCCTCCTGTATAATGTCCTATGAAAGCTGAGCAAGCGGACATAACTCCAACCACTAAATGGCCCCTAAAGTGTCAATCAGCGATCAATCGTTGACCAGAAGTGTTGATCAAAGGCAGGTCCTCTTTAGACTCTTTAAAACCCCAAGACTCCTACTATTTCTTAAGATTGAGGGCTGCAGGGAAGTATTCAATGACCTAATTCAGCTCTGGTTGATGGCTAAAAAAGTTGACAAAGGGGAGCGGCATATATGACAAACTAAGTTCCAGTTCTGAGGCTGTCCGAATCTGGGGCGCAAAAACAGAAAGCAGATGAATATCCGATGGAGAAATTTCATTTTATCTAAATAAGAGAACCCCTTGAAAAACAAAAACCTGCCTAAATCTACAGACACAAACTAGAATTCTATTCAAAAAGTGTAAAATGCATATTTGTTATTCGCAGTGATTGACGAGGATCCTGACCGGACTACATGGAGTGTCGGATGCTCCTGAGGCCAACGAGTGAAGAACGAGCCTCCTACGACTTTGCTACAACATCACTTCTTTATAGTTTACAATATAGAAACATCACCAGGAATCAATGTCGATAAAGACAAATCCTCTCCTTAGACTCGTCATCTATCGGCATCAGAGCCTCAACATCTTACGCGCTCCGCTGTACTTGATGTACATTTGTTATAAACACTTGTGTGAAGTACAATCTACTTTAATGAAATCAAGATAAACCGTGTGATGCCGGAACAAGAGTCTCCTCGTACGTCTGTCTGAAGTGGAGATATCTGAGAATCAATGGGTTTTGATAAAACTTGAAAGTTTCACTTCTAAAAAAAAATAAGTAAATTATAAGTAAGAAAACTGCAGAGGTCGTTGTGTACTCCACCGCTTCTACTGTAGGCACGCATCTCAGGTTGGATGTAAGAAGTCTATTTCATCCAGAATATTTAGTTACCAGCTCATGTCACTAGTCTACTGGGGGACCCTTTTTATTCTGATCATTCCAGGTCAGCACACTATTCTCCTGAAATACTCTGTGCTGCTGAGAGGATCCTGCTCCTACCACTTTATAATTCTCTTCTTGTGACCTCCTAATTATTTTCGTTTCCCACCTCGCATCATATGAGTGGACAGGTCACGGTCCCTAACAATGTTACCAAAGGTTGCCACCCTATGTTTAACCATGGTGGGGAACGCTTCAAAGAAACACTCCAAGTAAAACTAGAGTGTGTTATTTGTAGTGCGGGGCCTGAGGGGGCAGGCCATGACTTCACTCTTTGGTGTGCTTTTTTTTTTTATCCCAGTGTCATGCTCCGCCCAGTGTCATGCTCCGCCCCCTCAGGACCTGCAGTAGGCATTACACAGTATATTCGTTTAACCTGGAATGTTCCTTTAAATACATTGAAGAATGTTCTCACCATCTAATTATGATAAAAGCCGGAGCTTCTGTCACATATATCCCAGCTGGAAGGAGAATTTAATTATATTACTGGTTAAAACACAAGGGAGGGTCCTAACTTCTTTCATTTCTAAATTGCTCCGGTTTAATTTTTAATAGAACTTTCAGAACTTGAGCACGTTTTATACCAGCCAAGAAGACGTGGATAAAAAATAAACCAGATATATGAAATAAATGAGGTCCTGAAGTCTACAAGTCTCCCCTCCTCCATACTCAGTCCAAAGGACAAAGAAGGAGCCGCACCCGTCCCCCTATCAACATGAAGACCGGGATGTGCATGATAAAGAGAGAATACCCCAATCCTCGATGACTGGTCAGAGCTGGGAGCGGGACGAGGAGGACCTACACAATATTAGGAAGGTGGTTTTAACAATGGCGCCTGACAAGGTGGGATATATTTGGCAGCAAGTGAAGAGTCAGATTTTGAAGTTGATGTTGAAAGAAGGAAAAATTAGAAATTGTAAGGATCTGAGGGACATTGACAGGAGCCAAATTGCAAAGGCTAGACAGCTGGGTCAGAGGATCTCCAAAACAGCAGATCCGGTATAAAGTGGTTAGTAATGACCAAATGTGGTCCAAGAAGGACACCGGTGAACCGGCGACAGGGTCATGAGTGACCAAGGCTCATTGGTACATGTAGGGAGTGAAGGGTAGCCCGTCTGGTCCGATTTTTTTTGTAAAAAGTGCACAAAGGATGCGGTCTATCGCAGCCCTACTCCTAAAGGAGAGGCCCCACATAACCATTCCCCGACCCTCCAAACCAAAGGCCAAGAGGATCGAGGATCAATGATCCCCCTTTGCCGAAGCTAAGGGGGACCCAACAACACTCTAAGGCTTCTACATGGGCTGCCACCCCAGTGTCCACCTTGGAGCCTGTATCTGGTTGCACCTCCCTTCCGAAGAAGGGAGGCCGGGTTTCAGGGGAAAAAGGAACCAGAAGGCCACACATTTTCCCCCTAGACCTTGGAAGGGTCCCAAAATGGCACCGCATCCGAAATCCTGTGACAAACACACAGTGAAAAACAAAATTAAATAAGTGGATGTGCGCTGTGATACAGCCTGGACATCCGCCAGGTATAAAAATTCCTCATCTCCCAGCCAGAAGGGTGGGAGAATAAAGGTGTGTGCTCAGAAGTGTGAAAGAGGAGTGCGTGCAAATTTGCCTTCACTCAGTGGGATCCCACCGCCAGTGAGTTAGGGCACCCCAGGGTCACCAGCCCTGGGGCACATAGCAACTCGGGCTTCCAAACTACCCGACCTCCTGACCTCGATCCGGCAGTCGCCTGGTCACCTACAAATGGTACCTTTAAACCAAATGCGTACACCAGAGCGATGACCGTTGCGGTTCCCTGCCCTCACCTCGGCGTTGTCATCCCCCTACGATGGCCGCTGTACCATCGGCAGGGATGATTACTAACCTCAGAATAATGCCCCCGCCACACTGCAGACATTGTTCAGGAATGGTTTGAAGAAAATGATAAAGACTTCAAGGTGATGACTTGGCCTCCAAATTTCCCAGATCTCAATCTGATCGATCATCTGTGGGATGAGCTGGAAAAATAAGTCTGATCCACGGAGGCCACACCTCACACCTTACAGGACTTACAGGATCTGCTGCAACATCTTGTACCAGATACGGTACCACAGGAACCTTCAGACGTCTTGTGGAGTCCAGGGCTCGACCGGTCAGAGGTGTTTTGTTGGCACAAGGGCGACCTACACAATATTAGGCAGATGATTTTAATGTTGTGGCTGATTAGTGTAGATTTCCTGTAGACAGGGCTGATGCTAAGCATATTAGAAATCATTCAGGCAATCCGTTGAATTTAGGCTGGACTAGTAGTGGTGTTGACCTATCAGTGAGTCACAATGAAGCCACAAACTCATTGACAGGACAAGTGACAGCTATAGCGCTTGTCCCGTTGTTGGTACATACTTCTGTATGATAAATAATACATCCTACACTATACTGTACACACTGAGATCATTAGTTGGGTACTTGATACCACTGCCAAACACATGGATCCATTACTACTTGCCACGTCGGCCATAAAGTAACCCTAATTAATAAAAAAATTTACCAACAAGTCTCTTTAAAAAAGTTGCTTGTTGAAGACAATGATAACTCTGGTGAACCATGATCAAGCACCTTCCATGGAACCCATAGAAGGGGGGCCCAGGTCAGGTGTGGCTCCGTATGGGAGGTGAAGACCTTCTTAGGGTTCCCTGCCACCACATAATAGGAAATAAAGGAAGTGGGACGAGGCTTACAAGGCATGGGAAGATGGTCATGGACAAGGACTAGTCCCTCCTGTTCAAGAATGGGAAGGTATGGATGTAAGTAGGAGGTTTATTCTTTGGGTGCTACTCGGTCTAACCTTAGTTGGGACCCGCAGTACTGTATCAGGACGTGTATCTTCTGTGACCGAAGCATCAACACTATTGTTCTCCAGCCTCTGAAGAACAGAGAACATCACCTATCGATTAAGGAACCCAAAAAGCAGGTTTTGGAACCCTAGTTGGCTTTCAACCTAGACACTGCATAAAGTAACACCAATATAATGGCCAATCGGGATCCTCAATATAAGTTGCATCTGAGAGTTAATGCAAATGGTGTCTATTGCTCTGGAAGACCTTTAACGTCTAGATGGCAGAAGGCTCCAAGAGCAACAATGGGGGAACATGAGGGGTTGCAGCAATGAGACCCCCTCCCCATAGATCAGAAAGGCACATGGAGACCTGCTTTGAATGGGTTGTACAAAGTGGACAACTCCTTTTAGTACCATCCTCAATAGTTTACTACAAATCCAATCTAGAAAAATTACCGAGTGTCATGACTACGAGTCAGTTTTGTTTTTTTATTTTGTAAATAGAGCAAAAAATAGACGGTCTAATAGTGTCTTACTAGTTAAAGGGTTAACACCGAAAGTAGATATCGCAAATAAGATTAAGATGAAAACAGACCCTTTAATTGTGAACAGCAGTGCCACATAAAAGGGAACAATTACCACGTGTCGTCTATTACGAGGCACTTATACGGCATAAAGCACCCATGGAAATACTGGAGTCATAATGTCATTATCAGCAATCTACACAGGAGCAAACACAAAGCAGAAGCCGAGATTACCGGAGTAATGTCACGGGATCTGGTCCTTAGAGCGCGGTGGACCCTGCAGTAACCACAGAGCATCTGGAGCGACGCGTTTCGCTTATTTGTTTGCAGAGGCAATGATGCTGAAACCATACACAAAGATGGGGGCCGTCAGTGATTTGCAGCAAAGTATACAGAGGGTGCACCCCGGCTGAGGACCTGAAGTGGACACCATTCTGAAGGGTGCCAATAGTAATGAGTGAATCAATTTGCCGGATCCACCGCTTTTCCAGTGTAAAATGGCGAATCACTTTAAAGATTATTTACCTTGCATCACAGACAGTCAATCACAATCATGTCTATTTATTACGCCCCCCAGTGGTAGGAAAAAATAAAATAGCTAACAGTAAGGGTATTTTCACACAGGGCGGATAGGCTGCGTAAAAGTACACAGCGTATCCGCCCTGGACACTGTAGGAAGTTCCGGGCGAAAAACTAAACCAAATTGTGGTCCGGAATGTCCGCTCCGGAAAATAGCAGGTAAAAAGTAAATAAATCATACTTGCCCATAGTTATAGCGACGTGTCCCCCTGACGTCCTGCAACCCGGTCCCCTGGGATCACATTTCATCCCTTGTGACCACTATAGCCTGTGATTGGCTGCAGCAGTCACATGGGATGACACGCCATGGCAGGAGGCTGGGCTGGACGGAGGAGCAGAGAGATTTGGTTAAGTATAACCTTTATTTTTTCTAGGAATTCGCAACTTTTCCGCCGCATAAATCGCAACATCTGCTATGTGTTCAAGGTAATTACAGCTCTAAACACAACTGCTGTAAAATATGGCGTGCACCAGCGAAAAAAGGCAAAAATGTGGCGCAAACTGCTAATAAATTGGTTGCCATTAGAAAGTGAGTTGCAAAAGGTAGAAGGGGACATAATGTATATGGTGTCCGTGCCAAGCTCCGGGCACCCTACACTTGGTCCTGACTGCTTTTTCAATTTTTCTTCCAGCAACAGCGCCATCATTTCCAACGGGCTGTGTGTGATATAGCAACTCATCAGCATTCAAATAAGAGAGAGCTGCAATAGCGGAAACAGCCTATGGACAAGAGTGGCGCTTCTGGAAGAATTACGTTGCATACATATAATATATACAAAGTAGCGGCAAAAATTCAGTTCCTGTTCCTAAATCTAAATACCATACCCGAGGCAGAGTGGCTTTTTGGCACCCCCCCCCCCCCTTGGCACACAGGCACATGCCCGCCCAGCTAATCCCCTACACACATACCCTATATGATGCATCTATGTATATTTCCATTCAGCGCTGTATAATGGGCGGCAATGCTCCTCATGTGACTAGAGATAATGTGATGTTACTCAGTAACTCAGAATCTCTGCAACATTAACTTTCCACCGCCGCCTGTTACTGCTGCTATAAAGACCAAGAGAGGCAGCCGCTTCGCTGCAGGGGGTCGACAATCTGTTATCATCCAGGCAGGATAGAGTTAAACGCGTGACCGTAAGAAACATATGCCGCAGATCAGTCAGGCAGAAGGGGCTCCATGTCTCCCTCCCAGCAGATGGACGGCACAGGAGCGCTAATGTTTAACAGGGTGACAATGTTTTCTTACATTAATGCACAGATAGGAGTCGCCTGGACAAACGCAGGGCGCAGAGAAAGGGGCATGCGAAGAAGGGGCTGTGGATATTATAGTGACACCCCCACCCCCAGCCCTGAGGCTACATATACAAATATTTGTAGGCTTGTATAGTGCAAAGGGGTTTATAGGGGCACCTATGCTGCAAAAGAGAATAGTAACCCTATGTGGGTGATGTGGCGGGGCAATGACAGCCTGAAGGGGCAGAGCTTGACACATGGATTCTCTCATTGAATCCGTGTCATGCTCCGCCCCCTCAGGTCACGCAAGTATAACACAGTGCATCCGTTTTGCCAAGAGTGTTCAGTTTGGTGATGGGCCAAGAGATGGAAATTGCACTAGAGAGCATCGAGAGATGTCTCTTTGTAGACCGAGGAGGTCTGAGTCGCCAGACTGGGACTAGTGACATCACTGTGCTTGCTGATGACGTCACATAAGGTGAAACACTCAACCAATCGTCCGTTGCAGCGTTATAAGTGGTCCATTTGTGGAGGGAGAGGCGGCTTATGTGCTGCCACAGCTGCAGGGTTCTCAGGCAATGGTTAACAGTAAAACATGTGAAAAAGTTCACAAACTACCGGAAGGATGTAGAAAAAATACCACCATTCCACAAACCAAAAGTCTGGTATAATAGTTAATCCCTAGTTTAACATCACAACGTCCACACACCTTATACCACCAATAATAGGGACAATTTAACTCTTTTACAAGGTAACCAATGAGTTTGTCTTAGCCCCGCCCTGTCAATGACATCACTAAATAGTAATGCTGAATTCATAGATGCCTGATGGCCAGTGAGACGCCCACCAAGTCCAAAAATAAAAGGGCCAAGCCAATTGTTTAAGACTTTGAAGATTGGGGAACTGCTCCTGCCATGGAACATTACGTGAATGAATGCTGCGTGTACATTCAACCTCTGGTGCAGAGCAATGTCCGGAGGACTCCAGGAAAAAAGGGGAGACCTAACCGATTCCTGGAAGAGCCCAGAGTCGATTTACTAAGCTCTCCCAGTTCCTGTAGTCCTCTTCTGTCTCGGGAGTGAAGAGGATTAAGAGCTGCAGGAATAAGGTGAGGTATCTGCAGTCTGGTCTAAGGTATGTAGAACTTTTCGCGGTATGGTCTGGGGTTTAAATATTCAATAAGGGGTCCGGAGTCTGTATTACTTTAGGGATCGGGAGTCTGTATTTGTTTAAGCGGGGTCTGTATTTGTATAGTTTGGTATCTGGACTGTATTAGTTCAGGGGGTCTGGTCTGAGATTTATATTAGTTTAGGAGTCTAATGTTGGGACTGAATTTGTTTAGGAGGTCTGGTTTGGGGATTATATTAGTTTGGGGGTCTGGTCTGGGATCTATAATTGTTTAGGGGTCTGGTCTCTGGACAGTATTTGTGAAGGGCGGTCTGATCTGGGATCTGTAATTGTTTAAGGGGGTCTGAGATTTGTATTTGTTTAGGGATTCTGGTCGGAGGTCTGTATTAGTTTTGGGGGCTCAGGGGGTCTGTATTCGTTTTGGGAGGTCAGGGGTCTGTATTGGTTTTGGGGGTCTGTATTTGTTATTTGTTCAAGCAGGGCTTTGGTAGGGGGTCTGTATTTGTTTAGGTGGGTCTCTAGTCTGGGATCTATATTAGTTTAGGAGTCTAATCTCAGAACTGCATTTGTTAAGGAGGTCTGGGGTCTCTATTAGTTTGGGGGTCTGGTATCTGTAATTGTTTAGGGGGTCTGGATTGAAGTCTATTTATTTAGGGGGTTTGGTCTTGGGTTTATGTTTGTTTAGAGGGTTTGGTCTGGGATTTGTTTATTTAGAGGGTTTGGTCTGATGTTTATATTTGTTTAGGGGGTCTGGGATCTCTATTAGTTTGGGGGTCTGGTATCTGTAATTGTTTAGGGGGTCTGGATTGGAGTCTATTTATTTAGGGGGTTTGGTCTTGGGTTTATGTTTGTTTAGGGGGTTTGTTCCGATGTTTATGTTTGTTTAGAGGGTTTAGTCTGGGATTTGTTTATTTAGGGGGTTTGGTCTGATGTTTATATTTGTTTAGGGGGTCTGGTCTGGAGTCTGTATTAGTTTTGGGGACCTGGTCTGCAATCTATGTTCATTTAGGGGTATGATGATTAGGGTTGAAATGCCGTAGATTGGGGGGGTGTCCTATATAAATAAGTGGGGCATAAGGTAAACATTTTTGCTTCATGCATCACATTTTAGAATCTCCCTGATGTTCCTTTTTTAAAAGTTGACAAGTTTTGGCAGCAGAAATCATCACTTAGGTCATGTTCACACTAGTTGAATTTTAGGACGCATTAATAAAAGCATCATTATAAAACACGGTATTGTAGCTGAATGGATCTACTAATGCAATCTACCCCTTCCCCCACATAAATATTAATGTATAAAAACAAAGGATATTTTTTTATTTTTTGCTTTTTAGCAATGTTGTCCTGAAATTTCCTCTGAAGGAAAGAAAACAACGGTTTGTTCCTTTTTACAATACGATTATTGGGTGAGTGATTTACCAGAGCAGTTCCATTAAAATTCCTGAGCCTAATGCTGTCTATTTTATTACAGTCTGTAAACATTTGACCCACATCTTTCTGTCCGAATTTGCTCCTAAAATTTCCTAATAGTCGATATGTCTCCTGGCTCGACCGTCATGTGTCCATCCTCACCATGAGGGTATGTTCACACGGCCAAATTTCAGACGTATACGAGGCGTATTATGCCTCGTTTTACGTCTGAAAATACGGCTCCAATACGTCGGCAAACATCTGCCCATTCATTTGAATGGGTTTGCCGACGTACTGTGCAGACGACCTGTTATTTACGCGTCGTCGTTTGACAGCTGTCAAACGACGACGCGTAAAAATACAGCCTCGTCAAAAGAAGTGCAGGACACTTCTTTGGACGTTTTTGGAGCGGTTTTCTCATAGACTCCAATGAAAACAGCTCAAAAAACGGACGTAAAAAACGCCGCGAAAACGGCGTGAAAACGCCGCGAAAAATGCGAGTTGGTAAAAAAACGTCTGAAAAGCAGGGTCTGTTTTCCCTTGAAAACAGCTCTGGATTTTCAGACGTTTTTTGTTGACTACGTGTGAACATACCCTAAGGTTCATATAGGTGGTACTGCTGACAGGGGCATAGACCACATGACTCTAAAAATGGGGCTTATGGTCACGTGACAGCTCTCGCTTGATACCTAGTAGTTATCCAATGGGACAGCAACAATGGCCTTTCTATTAATTCAACTTTTTGGATATGATTTTTTTTTTTGAAAATTCCTCCTTCCGGTTCCTTGGTACAAAAAGTTTTGCCAACAGGAAAATGTCACTGTGTACACACATGATATTACTGATCTTGTAGTGATCCTGCATTAAAGCCAGAATAGTGAGTGCAGCTCTGGAGTATAATACAGCATGTAACTCAGGATCAGTACAGGATAAGTAATGTAATGTATGTACACAGTGATTCCACCAGCAGAATAGTGAGTGCAGCTCTGGAGTATAATACAGGATGTAACTCAGGATCAGTACAGTATAAGTAATGTAATATACGTACACAGTGACTCCACCAGGAGAATAGTGAGTGCAGCTCTGGAGTATAATACAAGATGTAACTCAGGATCAGTACAGGATAAGTAATGTAACGTACAGATGTAGCCATCTTTAACTTGATTCTGATAACTTGCTGCAGCATGATATCACACAACAAAAGCCATTGACAAGTCAAGATAAAGAGATCTAGCCATTGTTTATTTAATGCGTTAAAAGTCAAGGTAAAGACGGCTACATCTGTATGTACACAGTGACTCCACCAGCAGAATAGTGAGTGCAGCTCTGGAGTATAATACAGGATGTAATTTAGGATCAGTACAGGATAAGTAATGTAATGTATGTACATAGTGACTCCACCAGCAGAATAGTGAGTGCAGCTCTGGAGTATAATACGGGATGTAACTCAGGATCAGTACATGATAAGTAATGTAATGTATGTACACAGTGACTCCACTAGAAGAATAGTTATTGCAGCTCTGGAGTATAATACAGGACGTAACTCAGGATCAGTACAGGATAAATAATGTAATGTATGTACACAGTGACTCCACCAGCAGAATAATGAGTGCAGCTCTAGAGTATAATACAGGATGTAACTCAGGATCAGTACAGGATAAGTAATGAAATCTATGTATACAGTGACTCCACCAGTAGAATAGTGATTATAGCTCTGGAGTATAATACATGCTGTAACTCAGGATCAGTGCAGGAAAAGTAATGTAATGGATGTACACAGTAACTTCATAAGCAGAATAGTGAGTGCAGCTCTGGAGTATAATACAGGATGTAACTCAGGATCAGTACAGGATAAGTAATGTAATGTATGTACACAGTGACTCCACCAGCAGACTAATGAGTGCAGCTCTAGAGTATAATACAGGATGTAACTCAGGATCAGTACAGGATAAGTAATGAAATCTATGTATACAGTGACTCCACCAGTAGAATAGTGATTATAGCTCTGGAGTATAATACATGCTGTAACTCAGGATCAGTGCAGGATAAGTAATGTAATGTATGTACACAGTGACTCCACCAACAGAATAGTGAGTGCAGCTCTGGAGTATAATACAGGATGTAACTTAGGATCAGTACAGGATAAGTAATGTAATGTATGTACATAGTGACTCCACCAGCAGAATAGTGAGTGCAGCTCTGGAGTATAATACAGGATGTAACTCAGGATCAGTACAGGATAAGTAATGTAATGTATGTACACAGTGACTCCACTAGAAGAATAGTTATTGCAGCTCTGGAGTATAATACAGGACGTAACTCAGGATCAGTACAGGATAAATAATGTAATGTATGTACACAGTGACTCCACCAGCAGAATAATGAGTGCAGCTCTAGAGTATAATACAGGATGTAACTCAGGATCAGTACAGGATAAGTAATGAAATCTATGTATACAGTGACTCCACCAGTAGAATAGTGATTATAGCTCTGGAGTATAATACATGCTGTAACTCAGGATCAGTGCAGGATAAGTAATGTAATGGATGTACACAGTAACTTCATAAGCAGAATAGTGAGTGCAGCTCTGGAGTATAATACAGGATGTAACTCAGGATCAGTACAGGATAAGTAATGTAATGTATGTACACAGTGACTCCACCAGCAGAATAGTGAGTGCAGCTTTGGAGTTTAATACAGGCTGTAACTCAGGATCAGTACAGGATAAGTAATGTAATGTATGTACACAGTGACTCCACCAGCAGAATAGTGAGTGCAGCTCTGGAGTATAATACATGCTGTAACTCAGGATCAGTACAGGATAAGTAATGTAATGTATGTACACTGTGACTCCACCAGCAGAATAGTGAGAGCAGCTCTGCAGTATAATACATGCTGTAACTCAGGATCAGTACAGGATAAGTAATGTAATGTATGTACACAGTGACTCCAGCAGCAGAATAGTGAGTGCAGCTCTGGAGTATAATACAGGCTGTAACTCAGGATCAGTACAGGATAAGTAATGTAATGTATGTACACAGTGACTCCACCAGCAGAATAGTGAATGCAGCTCTGGAGTTTAATACAGGTAGTAACTCAGGATCAGTACAGGATAAGTAATGTAATGTATGTACATAGTGACTCCAGCAGCAGAATAGTGAGTGCAGCTCTGGAGTATAATATAGGCTGTAACTCAGGATCAGTACAGGATAAGTAATGTAATGTATGTACACAGTGACTCCACCAGCAGAATAGTGAATGCAGCTCTGGAGTTTAATACAGGTAGTAACTCAGGATCAGTACAGGATAAGTAATGTAATGTATGTACATAGTGACTTCATAAGCAGAATAGTGAGTGCAGCTCTGGAGTATAATACAGGATGTAACTCAGGATCAGTACAGGATAAGTAATGTAATGTATGTACACAGTGACTCCACCAGCAGAATAGTGAGTGCAGCTCTGGAGTATAATACAGGATGTAACTCAGGATTAGTACAGGATAAGTAATGTAATGTATGTACACAGTGACTCCACCAGCAGACTAATGAGTGCAGCTCTAGAGTATAATACAGGATGTAACTCAGGATCAGTACAGGATAAGTAATGAAATCTATGTATGCAGTGACTCCACCAGTAGAATAGTGATTATAGCTCTGGAGTATAATACATGCTGTAACTCAGGATCAGTGCAGGATAAGTAATGTAATGGATGTACACAGTAACTTCATAAGCAGAATAGTGAGTGCAGCTCTGGAGTATAATACAGGATGTAACTCAGGATCAGTACAGGATAAGTAATGTAATGTATGTACACAGTGACTCCACCAGCAAAATAGTGAGTGCAGCTTTGGAGTTTAATACAGGCTGTAACTCAGGATCAGTACAGGATAAGTAATGTAATGTATGTACACAGTGACTCCACCAGCAGAATAGTGAGTGCAGCTCTGGAGTATAATACATGCTGTAACTCAGGATCAGTACAGGATAAGTAATGTAATGTATGTACACAGTGACTCCACCAGCAGAATAGTGAATGCAGCTCTGGAGTTTAATACAGGTAGTAACTCAGGATCAGTACAGGATAAGTAATGTAATGTATGTACATAGTGACTCCACCAGCAGAATAGTGAGTGCAGCTCTGGAGTATAATACAGGATATAACTCAGGATCAGTACAGGATAAGTAATGTAATGTATGTACACAGTGACTCCAGCAGCAGAATAGTGAGTGCAGCTCTGGAGTATAATACAGGCTGTAACTCAGGATCAGTACAGGATAAGTAATGTAATGTATGTACACAGTGACTCCACCAGCAGAATAGTGAATGCAGCTCTGGAGTTTAATACAGGTAGTAACTCAGGATCAGTACAGGATAAGTAATGTAATGTATGTACATAGTGACTCCACCAGCAGAATAGTGAGTGCAGCTCTGGAGTATAATACAGGATGTAACTCAGGATCAGTACAGGATAAGTAATGTAATGTATGTACACAGTGACTCCACCAGCAGAATAGTGAGTGCAGCTCTGGAGTATAATACAGGTAGTAACTCAGGATCAGTACAGGATAAGTAATGTAATGTATGTACACAGTGACTCCACCAGCAGAATAGTGAATGCAGCTCTGGAGTTTAATACAGGTAGTAACTCAGGATCAGTACAGGATAAGTAATGTAATGTATGTACATAGTGACTCCACCAGCAGAATAGTGAGTGCAGCTCTGGAGTATAATACAGGATGTAACTCAGGATCAGTACAGGATAAGTAATGTAATGTATGTACACAGTGACTCCATCAGCAGAATAGTGAGTGCAGCTCTGGAGTATAATACAGGTAGTAACTCAGGATCAGTACAGGATAAGTAATGTAATGTATGTACACAGTGACTCCACCAGCAGAATAGTGAGTGCAGCTCTGGAGTATAATACAGGATGTAACTCAGGATCAGTACAGGATAAGTAATGTAATGTATGTACACAGTAACTTCATAAGCAGAATAGTGAGTGCAGCTCTGGAGTATAATACAGGATGTAACTCAGGATCAGTAATGTAATGTATATACACAGTTTGTATGTAAATTAATTCTATATATAAACTGTGTGATCATAGACGACTCAGATAAAAGTCCACATAAGACGGCAGCAGTGGATTTATGGAATTATAAGGAGAAACTGCTGCTGAGATCATAACTGGAACAAATCGTCTCTCTGTGCAGGACAAGGACAGTGCCGTCTGCTGTGAAGCAATCGAGCGCCGGGAAGAACAGGTGCTCCGCTCTCCTCAGTCAGCACAGGTAACGTGATGCAGATAAGACGAGCACCGCATCTGTTTAGCTCTGACAATGCTGTGTCTGCTTCTCAATGATGCACAATTCACCACCTGTGCTGCACACAAAACCTGCTACTCCACATATCCCAATAACAAGACAAGATCATTCACTTCTCTTTATTTCTTCAATGATTTTAAAGGTTTGTTCAATGACCGAACTTAAGACAGAACCCCAGCGGCCCCGGACTACCAAATGGGAACGCGCAAAACGGTCTCAGCATCAGGAGAATATAAGGCGGAGGCTTCACGGAGATTCCTACTGTGCGAACTCAGCCAAGAGGCATTGTAAGGTCATGTTCACACGGCTTATTTTTAGACGTATTTTGGCGCATACAACGCTTGTATTACGCTCCAAAATCCACTTGAAAAACGATTGCAAACAGTTTCCCATTGATTTTAAAAAAAATGCTTTGAAAAATACGCCTCAAAATACACGTATCGTCTTATCTTAGAACCACCAAAAAACGCTTTGAAAATCAGCTCCAGAAACGCCCGGATTCAGAGGCGATTTTCTCGTGAAATCAGACTCATATTTTTCTGCCTCAAACATCTGCTGTGTGAACACACCCTTAGCCCTTACTCAGACAAACGTGTGCCAAATCCGACGTGAAAAACATCAGGTTTTAATGGCCGATTTGCATCTGTGCGGGACCCGTTTTCGTGGATCCCCCGTAGACTTGAGTTTATTGAGGGATCCATGAATCCGGATAAAATTAGGACACATCCGTTTTTTTTCATGGTCAGTGTAAATAACCCCATAGAGATACATGCAGTTTAAAAAACGGCCCTCACACGGACGATTTCAACGTTCGTCTAAATAAGCCCCCGCACAGAGGGTCTGGTCAGGCAGAAAAAATCTGCCTCAAAATTAGTTCAGGCATTTTGAGGCAGATTTTAAAATGCTGGAGTTTTATGACGCTTTTTTTGCGTTTTTTGCAGTGGTTTTTTTTTCCCCGGTTTTTTAGGCTTCTTTTCATAAATCAAATGCACAAACAACGGTAAAGACTTAACGAGCGCCGCTTTTAAATCAGTCTCCCATTAATTTAAATAGAAGTTTAGAAGCAAAAAGCACTCCAAGAACACGCTGCATTCTCTTTCCGTGAACGAACAAAAGCAGCCCGGGGGGAAAAAACGCATCCCCTCCCAATGAAATCAATGGGGGCGATTTGAGGCATTTTTTGGCACTGATTCTGACGCGGTCTTTGCGTAAAAATCAGCAGAAACAAATGCAGCGTGAACTGACACAAAGAAAAATGCCATAACCAATATTGCTTTGTATAGGACAGGACAATAGATAGATTGATAGATAGATAGATAGATAGATAGATAGATAGATAGATAGATAGATAGATAGATAGATAGATAGATAGATAGATAGATAGATAGATAGATAGATAGATAGATAGATAGATAGATAGATAGATAGATAGATAGATAGATATGAGATAGATAGATAGATAGATAGATAGATAGATAGATAGATAGATAGATAGATAGATAGATAGATAGATAGATAGATAGATAGATAGATAGATAGATAGATAGATAGATAGATAGATATGAGATAGATAGATATGAGATAGATAGATATGAGATAGATAGATAGATAGATAGATAGATAGATAGATAGATAGATAGATAGATAGATAGATAGATAGATAGATAGATAGATAGATAGATAGATAGATAGATAGATAGATAGATAGATAGATAGATAAAAATGTGGATGTCCACAGTGAAAATGTAGTCGTATAGTCATAGCTTTAAACAATTTTATAAAATGAATATTAAAAGACGAAAATCACACGGCTGGTAAGTAGATTACTGGTATGGGGCATTAAAGCCATATGTGATTCTAAGGGGTTAAAAAAAATCCATATGAAACCTGGAACACTGCAAGGAATTCACTTTTCAAGGTGACCAAAAGACCATTGAGAAGAAATTCACTGGACATTGCAGTTTAATTACCTTTTTATCATTTGTCATCTCTGCTCATACTCAGAGGTCAAGAAGCTAAACACACAAAGACAAGGATCTGCACACTATGCATAGGAGAACACAGCGGCCCCGCACTACTGTGAGCATCCGGGGGCACCACAACACCAAACTGATACAAACTATGTGCTGACAACCAATGCTCATCAATCACAGCACTCACAGAGTATTTATAGGGATTTCCACTTATTTATTCTGTATGTAGAATGAAGGCTCCCATTATTATACTGTAGTGACATAGGGGGCAGTATTATAGTAGTTATATTCTTGTATATAGGGGGCACTATTATAGTAGTTATATTCTTGTATATAGGGGCAGTATTATAGTACTTATATTCTTGTATATAGGGGCAGTATTATAGTAGTTATATTCTTGTATATAGGGGGCAGTATTATAGTAGTTACATTCCTGCATATAGGGGCAGTATTATAGTAGTTATATTCTTGTATATAGGGGGCAGTATTATAGTAGTTATATTCTTGTATATAGGGGGCAGTATTATAGTAGTTATATTCTTATATATAGGGGGCAGTATTATAGTAGTTATATTCCTGCATATAGGGGCAGTATTATAGTAGTTATATTCTTGTATATAGGGGGCAGTATTATAGTAGTTATATTCTTGTATATAGGGGGCAGTATTATAGTAGTTATATTCTTGTATATAGGGGGCAGTATTATAGTAGTTATATTCTTGTATATAGGAGCAGTATTATAGTAGTTATATTCTTGTATATAGGAGCAGTACTATAGTAGTTATATTCTTGTATATAGGGGTAGTATTATAGTAGTTATATTCTTGTATATAGGAGGCAGTATTATAGTAGTTATATTCTTGTATATAGGGGTAGTATTATAGTAGTTATATTCTTGTATATAGGAGGCAGTATTATAGTAGTTATATTCTTGTATATAGGGGGCAGTATTATAGTAGTTATATTCTTGTATATAGGAGCAGTATTATAGTAGTTATATTCTTGTATATAGGGAGCAGTATTATAGTAGTTATATTCTTGTATATAGGGGCAGTAGTATAGTAGTTATATTCTTGTATATAGGGGCAGTATTATAGTAGTTGTATTCTTGTATATAGGGGGCAGTATTATAGTAGTTATATTCTTGTATATAGGGGTAGTATTATAGTAGTTATATTCTTGTATATAGGAGGCAGTATTATAGTAGTTATATTCTTGTATATAGGGGGCAGTATTATAGTAGTTATATTCTTGTATATAGGAGCATTATTATAGTAGTTATATTCTTGTATATAGGGAGCAGTATTATAGTAGTTATATTCTTGTATATAGGGGCAGTAGTATAGTAGTTATATTCTTGTATATACGAGGCAGTATTATAGTAGTTATATTCTTGTATATAGGAGCAGTATTATAGTAGTTATATTCTTGTATATAGGGAGCAGTATTATAGTAGTTATATTCTTGTATATAGGGGGCAGTATTATAGTAGTTATATTCTTGTATATAGGAGGCAGTATTATAGTGGTTATATTCTTGTATATAGGGGGCAGTATTATAGTAGTTATATTCTTGTATATAGGGGCAGTATTATAGTAGTTATATTCTTGTATATAGGGGGCAGTATTATAGTAGTTATATTCTTGTATATAGGGGCAGTATTATAGTAGTTATATTCTTGTATATAGGGGGCTGTATTATAGTAGTTATATTCTTGTATATAAGGGGGCAGTATTATAGTAGTTATATTCTTGTATATTGGAGGCAGTATTTTAGTAGTTATATTCTTGTATATAGGAGCAGTATTATAGTAGTTCTATTCTTGCACATAGGGGGCAGTATTATAGTAGTTATATTCTTGTACATAGGGGGCAGTATTATAGTAGTTATATTCTTGTATATAGGAGGCAGTATTATAGTAGTTATATTCTTGTATATAGGAGCAGTATTATAGTAGTTATATTCTTGTATATAGGGAGCAGTAATATAGTAGTTATATTCTTGTATATAGTGGGCAGTATTATAGTAGTTATATTCTTGTATATAGTGGCAGTATTATAGTAGTTATATTCTTGTATATAGGAGCAGTATTATAGTACGTATATTCTTGTATATGGGGAGCAGTATTATAGTAGTTATATTCTTGTATATAGGGGCAGTATTATAGTAGTTATATTCTTGTATATAGTGGCAGTATTATAGTACGTATATTCTTGTACATAGGTGCAGTGTTATAGTAGTTATATTCTTGTATATAGGGGGCAGTATTATAGTAGTTATATTCTTGTATATAGGGGGCAGTATTATAGTAGTTATATTCTTGTATATAGGGGGCAGTATTATAGTAGTTATATTCTTGTATATAGAAGGCAGTATTATAGAGGTTATATTATTGTATATAGGGGCAGTATTATGGTAGTTATATTCTTGTATATAGGGGCAGTATTATAGTAGTTATATTCTTGTATATAGGGGGTAGTATTATAGTAGTTATATTCTTGTATATAGGGGCAGTATTATAGTAGTTATATTCTTGTATATAGGGGGCAGTATTATAGTAGTTATATTCTTGTATATAGGAGCAGTATTATAGTAGTTATATTCTTGCATATAGGGGCAGTATTATAGTAGTTATAGTCTTGTATATAGGGGGCAGTATTATAGTAGTTCTATTCTTGTATATAGGGGCAGTATTATAGTAGTTATATTCTTGTATATAGGGGGCAGTATTATAGTAATTATATCCTTGTATATAGGGGGCAGTATTATAGTAGTTATTTTCTTGTATATAGGGGCAGTATTATAGTAGTTATATTCTTGTATATAGGGGCAGTATTATAGTAGTTATATTCTTGTATATAGGGGCAGTATTATAGTAGTTATATTCTTCTATATAGGGGGCAGTATTATAGTAGTTATATTCTTGTATATAGGGGCAGTATTATAGTAGTTATATTCTTGTATATAGGGGGCAGTATTCTAGTAGTTATATTCTTGTATATAGGGGGAAGTATTATAGTAGTTATATTCTTGTATATAGGAGGCAGTATTATAGTAGTTATATTCTTGTATATAGGGGGCAGTATTATAGTAGTTATATTCTTGTATATAGGAGCAGTATTATAGTAGTTGTATTCTTGTATATAGGGGGCAGTATTATAGTAGTTATATTCTTGTATATAGGGGGCAGTATTATAGCAGTTATATTCTTGTATATAGGAGGCAGTATTATAGTAGTTATATTCTTGTATATAGGGAGCAGTATTATAGTAGTTATATTCTTGTATATAGGAGCAGTACTATAGTAGTTATATTCTTGTATATAGGGGGCAGTATTATAGTAGTTATATTCTTGTATATAGGGGCAGTATTATAGTAGTTATATTCTTGTATATAGGAGCAGAATTATAGTAGTTATATTCCTGTATATAGGAGCAGTATTATAGTAGTTATATTCTTGTATATAGGGGGCAGTATTATAGTAGTTATATTCTTGTATTTGTATATAGGAGCAGTATTATAGTAGTTATATTCTTGTATATAGGGGCAGTATTATAGTAGGTATATTCTTGTATATAGGGGCAGTATTATAGTAGTTATATTCTTGTATATAGGGGCAGTATTATAAGTTATATTCTTGTATATAGGGGCAGTATTATAGTAGTTATATTCTTGTATATAGGGGCAGTATTATAGTAGTTATATTCTTGTATATAGGGAGCAGCATTATAGTAGTTATATTCTTGTATATAGGGAGCAGTATTATAGTAGTTATATTCTTGTGTATAGGGAGCTGTATTATAGTAGTTATATTCTTGTATATAGGGAACAGTATTATAGTAGTTATATTCTTGTATATAGGGGGCAGTATTATAGTAGTTGTATTCTTGTATATAGGGGGCAGTATTATAGTAGTTATATTCTTGTATATAGGGGGCAGTATTATAGCAGTTATATTCTTGTATATAGGAGGCAGTATTATAGTAGTTATATTCTTGTATATAGTGAGCAGTATTATAGTAGTTATATTCTTGTATATAGGAGCAGTACTATAGTAGTTATATTCTTGTATATAGGGGGCAGTATTATAGTAGTTATATTCTTGTATATAGGGGCAGTATTATAGTAGTTATATTCTTGTATATAGGAGCAGAATTATAGTAGTTATATTCCTGTATATAGGAGCAGTATTATAGTAGTTATATTCTTGTATATAGGGGGCAGTATTATAGTAGTTATATTCTTGTATTTGTATTTAGGAGCAGTATTATAGTAGTTATATTCTTGTATATAGGGGCAGTATTATAGTAGGTATATTCTTGTATATAGGGGCAGTATTATAGTAGTTATATTCTTGTATATAGGGGCAGTATTATAAGTTATATTCTTGTATATAGGGGCAGTATTATAGTAGTTATATTCTTGTATATAGGGGCAGTATTATAGTAGTTATATTCTTGTATATAGGGAGCAGTATTATAGTAGTTATATTCTTGTATATAGGGAGCAGTATTATAGTAGTTATATTCTTGTGTATAGGGAGCTGTATTATAGTAGTTATATTCTTGTATATAGGACACAGTATTATAGTAGTTATATTCTTGTATATAGGAGGCAGTATTATAGTAGTTATATTCTTGTATATAGGACACAGTATTATAGTAGTTATATTCTTGTATATAAGAGCAGTATTATAGCAGTTAGATTCTTGTATATAGGACACAGTATTATAGTAGTTATATTCTTGTATATTGGGGCAGTATTATAGTAGTTATATTCTTGTATATAGGGGCAGTATTATAGTAGTTATATTCTTGTATATAGGGGCAGTATTATCGTAGTTATAGTCTTGTATATAGGGGCAGTATTATAGTAGTTATATTCTTGTATATAGGGGCAGTATTATAGTAGTTATATTCTTGTATATAGGGGCAGTATTATAGTAGTTATATTCTTGTATATAGGGGCAGTATTCTAAGTTATATTCTTGTATATAGGGGCAGTATTATAGTAGTTATATTCTTGTATATAGGGGGTAGTATTATAGTAGTTATATTCTTGTATATAGGGGCAGTATTATAGTAGTTATATTCTTGTATATAGGGGGCAGTATTATAGTAGTTATATTCTTGTATATAGGAGCAGTATTATAGTAGTTATATTCTTGCATATAGGGGCAGTATTATAGTAGTTATAGTCTTGTATATAGGGGGCAGTATTATAGTAGTTATATTCTTGTATATAGGGGCAGTATTATAGTAGTTATATTCTTGTATATAGGGGGCAGTATTATAGTAATTATATCCTTGTATATAGGGGGCAGTATTATAGTAGTTATTTTCTTGTATATAGGGGCAGTATTATAGTAATTATATTCTTGTATATAGGGGCAGTATTCTAGTAGTTATATTCTTGTATATAGGGGCAGTATTATAGTAGTTATATTCTTCTATATAGGGGGCAGTATTATAGTAGTTATATTCTTGTATATACGGACAGTATTATAGTAATTATATTCTTGTATATAGGGGCAGTATTATAGTAGTTATATTCTTGTATATAGGGGGCAGTATTCTAGTAGTTATATTCTTGTATATAGGGGGAAGTATTATAGTAGTTATATTCTTGTATATAGGAGGCAGTATTATAGTAGTTATATTCTTGTATATAGGGAACAGTATTATAGTAGTTATATTCTTGTATATAGGAGCAGTATTATAGTAGTTGTATTCTTGTATATAGGGGGCAGTATTATAGTAGTTATATTCTTGTATATAGGGGGCAGTATTATAGCAGTTATATTCTTGTATATAGGAGGCAGTATTATAGTAGTTATATTCTTGTATATAGGGAGCAGTATTATAGTAGTTATATTCTTGTATATAGGAGCAGTACTATAGTAGTTATATTCTTGTATATAGGGGGCAGTATTATAGCAGTTATATTCTTGTATATAGGGGCAGTATTATAGTAGTTATATTCTTGTATATAGGAGCAGAATTATAGTAGTTATATTCCTGTATATAGGAGCAGTATTATAGTAGTTATATTCTTGTATATAGGGGGCAGTATTATAGTAGTTATATTCTTGTATTTGTATATAGGAGCAGTATTAGGGCGGGTTCACACATGGCGGATTTTCACTTAAATTCCGCTGCGGACACTCCGCAGCGTTAATCCGCAGCGGAGCCGTTTCTCCATTGACTTTCACTTTAATTTCGCAGTGTTCGTTTACACGATGCGTACAATTCCGCTGCGGAGCATAGGCTGCGGAGCGGAATGTGGTGTCCGCAGCATGCTCTGTCTGTTGCGGAGCAGTGGCGGACTGGTTGCGGACTCATGGCGGAATTTCTCCATTGACTTCAATGGAGATTCTAAGTTCCGCAATGAAGTCCGCAGCTGTCATGCACATGTTATGTGTGGTGCGGAGCGTATTGGTTTTTTAACATGACATTTCTTCATTCTGGCTGGACCTATGTATTTCTAGGTCTACAGCCAGACTGAGGAAGTCAATGGGGCTCCCGTAATGACGGGAGCGTTGCTAGGAGACGTCAGTAAATAGTCACTGTCCAGGGTGCTGAAAGAGTTAAGCGATCGGCAGTAACTGTTTCTGCACCCGGGACAGTGACTACCGATCCCAATATACATGTATCTGTAAAAAAACATATAAGTTCATACTTACCGAGAACTCCCTGTTTCTGTCTCCAGTCCGGCCTCCCAGGATGACGTTTCAGTGGAAGTGACGGCTGCAGCCAATCACAGGCCAAGCACAGGCTGCAGCGGTCACATGGACTGGCGCGTCATCCAGGGAGGTCGGGCTGGATGCCGAAGGAGGGACGCGTCATCAAGACAACGGGCGGTAAGTATGAATTTCTTTGACTTTCACTAGGGAAAGTGCTGTCCCTTCTCTCTATCCTGCACTGATAGGGAGAAGGGAAGCACTTTTCCTGCAGTCCGCAGCGGCCAGTCCGCATCAATTTTCTGCACATTTTGTGCAGATCCGCAGCCGTAATCCGCAACCCGGATTAGGTGCGGCATTGATGCGGACAGTTGCGGAGGAATTCCGCCATGTGTGGTCATGCCCTTATAGTAGTTATATTCTTGTATATAGGGGCAGTATTATAGTAGGTATATTCTTGTATATAGGGGCAGTATTATAGTAGTTATATTCTTGTATATAGGGGCAGTATTATAAGTTATATTCTTGTATATAGGGGCAGTATTATAGTAGTTATATTCTTGTATATAGGGAGCAGCATTATAGTAGTTATATTCTTGTATATAGGGAGCAGTATTATAGTAGTTATATTCTTGTGTATAGGGAGCTGTATTATAGTAGTTATATTCTTGTATATAGGGAACAGTATTATAGTAGTTATATTCTTGTATATAGGGGGCAGTATTATAGTAGTTGTATTCTTGTATATAGGGGGCAGTATTATAGTAGTTATATTCTTGTATATAGGGGCAGTATTATAGCAGTTATATTCTTGTATATAGGAGGCAGTATTATAGTAGTTATATTCTTGTATATAGTGAGCAGTATTATAGTAGTTATATTCTTGTATATAGGAGCAGTACTATAGTAGTTATATTCTTGTATATAGGGGGCAGTATTATAGTAGTTATATTCTTGTATATAGGGGCAGTATTATAGTAGTTATATTCTTGTATATAGGAGCAGAATTATAGTAGTTATATTCCTGTATATAGGAGCAGTATTATAGTAGTTATATTCTTGTATATAGGGGGCAGTATTATAGTAGTTATATTCTTGTATTTGTATATAGGAGCAGTATTATAGTAGTTATATTCTTGTATATAGGGGCAGTATTATAGTAGGTATATTCTTGTATATAGGGGCAGTATTATAGTAGTTATATTCTTGTATATAGGGGCAGTATTATAAGTTATATTCTTGTATATAGGGGCAGTATTATAGTAGTTATATTCTTGTATATAGGGGCAGTATTATAGTAGTTATATTCTTGTATATAGGGAGCAGTATTATAGTAGTTATATTCTTGTATATAGGGAGCAGTATTATAGTAGTTATATTCTTGTGTATAGGGAGCTGTATTATAGTAGTTATATTCTTGTATATAGGACACAGTATTATAGTAGTTATATTCTTGTATATAGGAGGCAGTATTATAGTAGTTATATTCTTGTATATAGGACACAGTATTATAGTAGTTATATTCTTGTATATAAGAGCAGTATTATAGCAGTTAGATTCTTGTATATAGGACACAGTATTATAGTAGTTATATTCTTGTATATAGGGGCAGTATTATAGTAGTTATATTCTTGTATATAGGGGCAGTATTATCGTAGTTATAGTCTTGTATATAGGGGCAGTATTATAGTAGTTATATTCTTGTATATAGGGGCAGTATTATAGTAGTTATATTCTTGTATATAGGGGCAGTATTATAGTAGTTATATTCTTGTACATAGGGGCAGTATTATAGTAGTTATATTCTTGTATATAGGAGCAGTATTATAGTAGTTATATTCTTGTATATAGGAGCAGTATTATAGTAGTTATATTCTTGCATATAGGAGCAATATTATTGTAGTTATATGCTTGTATATAGAGGAAGTATTATAGTAGTTATATTCTTGTATATAGGAGCAGTATTATAGTAGTTATATTCTTGTATATAGGAGCAGTATTATAGTAGTTATATTCTTGTACATAGGGGACAGTATTATAGTAGCTATATTCTTGTATAAAGGGGCAGTATTATAGTAGTTATATTCTTGTATATCGGAGGCAGTATTATAGTAGTTATATTCTTGTATATAGGAGCAGTATTATACTAGTTATATTCTTGCATATAGGAGCAATATTATTGTAGTTATATGCTTGTATATAGGGGGCAGTATTATAGTAGTTATATTCTTGTACATAGGGGCAGTATTATAGTCGTTATATTCTTGTATATAGGAGCAGTAATATAGTAGTTATATTCTTGTATATAGGAGCAGTATTATAGTAGTTATATTCTTGTATATAGAGGCAGTATTATAGTAGTTATATTCTTGTATATAGGAGCAGTAGTATAGTAGTTATATTCTTGTATATAGGGGGCAGTATTGTAGTAGTTATATTCTTGTATATAGGGGGCAGTATTCTAGTAGTTATATTCTTGTATATAGGGGGCAGTATTATAGTAGTTATATTCTTGTATATAGGAGCAGTATTATAGTAGTTATATTCTTGTATATAGGGGCAGTATTATAGTAGTTATATACTTGTATATAGGGGCAGTATTATAGTAGTTATATTTTTGTATATAGGGGCAGTATTATAGTAGCTATATTCTTGTATATAGGGGCAGTATTATAGTAGTTATATTCTTGTATATAGAAGCAATATTATTGTAGTTATATGCTTGTATATAGGGGACAGTATTATAGTAGTTCTATTCTTGTATATAGGAGCAGTATTATAGTAGTTATATTCTTGCATATAGGAGCAATATTATTGTAGTTATATGCTTGTATATAGGGGCAGTATTATAGTAGTTATATTCTGGTATATAGGAGCAGTATTATAGTAGTTATATTCGTGTATATAGGAGCAGTATTATAGTAGTTATATTCTTGTACATAGGGGACAGTATTATAGTAGCTATATTCTTGTATAAAGGGGCAGTATTATAGTAGTTATATTCTTGTATATAGGAGGCAGTATTCTAGTAGTTATATTCTTGTATATAGGAGCAGTATTATAGTAGTTATATTCTTGCATATAGGAGCAATATTATTGTAGTTATATGTTTGTATATAGGGGGCAGTATTATAGTAGTTATATTCTTGTACATAGGGGCAGTATTATAGTCGATATATTCTTGTATATAGGAGCAGTAATATATTAGTTATATTCTTGTATATAGGAGCAGTATTATAGTAGTTATATTCTTGTATATAGGGGGCAGTATTATAGTAGTTATATTCTTGTATATAGGGGGCAGTATTATAGTAGTTATATTCTTGTATATAGGAGCAGTATTATAGTAGTTATATTCTTGTATATAGGGGCAGTATTATAGTAGTTATATTCTTGTATATAGGGGGCAGTATTATAGTAGTTATATTCTTGTATATAGGAGCAGTATTATAGTAGTTATATTCTTGTATATAGGGGCAGTATTATAGTAGTTATATTCTTGTATATAGGGGGCAGTATTATCGTAGTTATATTCTTGTATATAGGAGCAGTAATATATTAGTTATATTCTTGTATATAGGAGCAGTATTATAGTAGTTATATTCTTGTATATAGGGGGCAGTATTATAGTAGTTATATTCTTGTATATAGGGGGCAGTATTATAGTAGTTATATTCTTGTATATAGGAGCAGTATTATAGTAGTTATATTCTTGTATATAGGGAGCAGTATTATAGTAGTTATATTCTTGTATATAGGGAGCAGTATTATAGTAGTTATATTCTTGTATATAGGAGCAGTAATATATTAGTTATATTCTTGTATATAGGAGCAGTATTATAGTAGTTATATTCTTGTATATAGGGGGCAGTATTATAGTAGTTATATTCTTGTATATAGGGGGCAGTATTATATTAGCTATTTATGGACATAGAAGACAGATTGTCTCTAACATTCTATCAGTCAGCATTGCAGACCAAAACATTTTTGCATTGGAAACCCTCTTTTGTTGAGCACAGGTTGTAACACTGCCTGAATGGGCTAAATAGTTGATTATATAAAGTATCACCCTGTCACTTCTCTACATATAAACGACAGATCTCTGTGTAATTTTTTCTTCTTTACTCACTGATGGTTTAGTCCCGGGAGAGTAAGTTTCTTGATAACGTGCAATAAAGTTTAATGGAGCAGGAGATTGGCCTTACAAGACATTTTGGTTGAAGCTGGAAATGCATGATGAAGTGTGCATAAAAAAAATCAATAGCGTTATAACAGTTCATTATGTTACGATACATTAACAGCACGGCCGCAACGTGACACAATAACACCATGAACTCGGGGACACGTACAGAGGCGATACAAGTCGCCCGCTCTCCTCATTGTTAGACATTGTTGATGATTTGCTTTGATAAAATATTCCCTTTATATTGAATCTGTCTGATCACAAGTGAATAGAAGACGTGTCTTAAAGGGGCACTTCACCTCAAAACCTTTATCACCTATTAACTACTGGCCAACACTTCCTGTTACTTTTCAGCTTGTGCTGTATACACTGGAGGCACGGTCAGCAGACATCACAAAAAGCGCCACTCCTCTACATGGTCGAGTCTGGTATTGCAGCTAAATCTCAGCAAATCATGCTGCAATACCAGACACAGCCAACGGACAAGAATGGCGCTGTTTCTAGAAAAAAAAAACAGACCCTGCTAGCCAATCCTGGACAACCCGTTATCGGTCTCTTTTCTGATACAATGAGGCATGGTTGTAGAAATCTTAATAAACAGAGGGGTGGAGGACCACACCTACTAATTTGGGGGAAGTGGACTTTGGGAGGAGCAACCTGAAAAGCTACAACTCCATTCATTCTATTACCAACATTTAAAAGGCTTGTCCCAAATTTGAAAAAAAGGGGGTGTGTTTTGTTTTTCAGAAACAGCGCCACTCTTGTCTATCTGCGGTGTCTGGTATTGCAGCCCAGCCCAATCCACTTGAATACTGCAATACCAGACACAGATGGTGGACAATCCCGGACAGCCCCTTTAAGACCTTTACTTCTATATTTTATATAAAGTTATCACAAAGTCTCCGGAGGCCGAGACACAACATGTGGTGGTGAAGCCAAGGAGGACATCACGGTATAGTGGCGACCAACCTTCGAGAGGGACCATCTTACGTGGCTTCACTTACTGGATATTTCCTTTAAAATGAGTGGAGAGGCGAGAGCAGAGATTCATGGATTATACAAGGTGAGGAGATGATATATCAGGACGATCTGAACCCTGAAGCCCAGCTGATAATTCACTTCTACCAACAAGAAGAACTCCGTTTGGATTAAAGGAGAAGAAAGAAGATCAATTGCTTAGGTCTGAGAGATACGGACAGCCTATAAAAGATGGCAGCTTTCTAATGGACATTTTCTAAATGATTGTCCATGAATGGTGGTGAAGAACATCAGATCATCATCTTGACCTAAGCCAAGGAAGTGGCCGGCAAGTTGCCCGAAAACCTGAATGGAGACAATTTATGTTCTGAACCAAGGCTGAAGAAAGACCGAATAACCATAACTGACAAATTTTGTAAACCTTAAAGGGATTTTCTGGGAATGTAATACTGATGGCCCAATCCTTAGGACAAGCCAACTTTATCTGATCAGTGGAGGTCCTATTCCTGGCACCCCCACCGATCAGCTGCTTCAAGTGACGAAAGTATTTGGTCTCCTTCATTGTTTATCCAGAAACAGCGCCGTACATTTGCTTGTGGTTGCGCCTGGTACTGCAGCTCATAGCAGCTTAGTTAGGGCATGTTCACATGCAGTGTTTTCAGGCGTATTTGGGGGCATTTACACCTCGAAAAAATGGAAGCTGAACGCCTACAAACATCTGCCCATTGAAATCAATGGGAAAAACAACATTTAGTTCATATGGCGCGTCTTTTTACGCCTGTTTTAAAAAACGGAGAGTAAAAAGACGCTCCGTAAAAAGAAGTAGCGTGTCACATCTTGAGGCGTGAAAAACGCCTCAAAAAATGCCTCAAAAGAAGCTCCAAATTAAAAGAAGCTTCATTTTCAGCTTCAAAAATGCCTGAAAATCAGAGGCTTTTTTCCCTGAAAACAGCGCCGTATTTTCAGACGTGTTTTAGTAAGCGTGTGAACATAGCCTTACATTTAATTGAACGAGAATGAGCTGTAGTACCAGGCACAACCACAACCAGGAGTACGGCGCTATGCCTTGGTTAACAATAAAGGAGATGCGAGACCTTCATTTAGTCAAGAGTCGGTCCCGCACCGACCAGCTATTAATGATCTACCATAAGGATAAGCCAGGAATATTACAGTCCCGGAAAACTCCTTTAGGCTTCGTCATGGCGCCCGTTTCTCCCCAGCTTACTTGCCGAAAGTGGAAAGTATTGGGGTCCCATCAGACTGGGTCAAGATTGTCCAAGTATAGTATGTTCCAAAATGTATGCGAAGAGAAGACACACTAAAGCTGCTTCACGTGTCAGTTGAATGCAATCTACTGCTCACTGTTATCAGCCACGTTCACTACGTCATAATATATCTCCGGTGCTGAGAATCTCCAGGAGACATTTACGTCCACAGATATGACCGATATCAGGAGTCGTCCCTATGATGCTTCAGACTTTTAAAAGTTCAAGACTGTAGGATCAGTCCCCTTCAACTCCAAAGTGCAGATGTAGCAGAGCTGTATTTGTCATATGTCCATTGCTATAACTGTCCACTGAGGACAACCTCTATCCACCTGACTATTAGGGCACATGAAGTTGGGAGAGGGCGTTCCCTATTTAACAGCTCTCTTGATCAGTAGGAGTCGTGAAGGGTCTGTCTCCCGCACCCTCTCTGGAGGACTGATGTGTTTATTTAATGGATTCCCATCAATGGACGCCATGTTCTGGTTGATTTCCACCGCAGCCGAGGCTCGGAGGAAGGGGTCGCTGGTCAGGAGTTGTCGATAGTAGACTATCCCTTTAAGATAATGCTGTAGGTTTACCTGGATAACCACAGATATCAAGACATTAGGATACATTGTGTCAAATGACAAACTCAGTTCTTCTACACTGACAAGCTCACCATTGAACTGACGGGTGAGCTTTAAATCTGTCCTATAAAAAGTCCCCGTTGTAGAGTCATTTTCCTTTAATGGACGGCAGTGAAGCTCGGTGAATCCCGTCAGCGCAGGGCAGCCTTGTAATGTAAACATGTCATAGGTGCCGTATAGTGGAGATACGAGGAGCACGCGGCGGCCGCTATGACGTGAAGTTTATGGCTTTTATAAAAATATACATTAAGGCTAATAGCAAGCGGGACCCTGCGCTCCCTGTGGAAGTAATTAGAAGTGAAGTAATTTGGATCCCGTCCAGGAGATAGAACGTGCGGAAAATGTACAGCAACGTGGACAATCAGGGATTATACAGAAGACAGATGCAGCAGAGCCGAACCTGACATTATCATTTCTTTTTTGGACGGTGATCATAACACACATCTTGACAAGTGACCAACTCAGCTCTGCTGCATCTGTATGTATGGCACTAGGCTACCCATGAGGCACTCTTAGGCCCTGTTCACACTGAGTTATTGGACAAGCTTTTTGGCGCGGAAACCGCTCCGCAAAACTCATCAAAAAAAACGGTCGAAAATGCCTCCCATTGATTTCAATGGGAGGCGGAGGCGTCTTTTTCCCGCGAACGGTAAAACCGCCCCGCGGGAGAAAGAAGGGACATGCCCTATCTTCGCGCGTTTGCGCCTCTGACCTCCCATTGACATCAATGGGAGGCAGAGAAAGCGTATTTCGCTGAGTTTTTTGCCCGTAGCACTCAATGGGCGCGAGCTAAAAATGCTGCGAAAAACGTGGCGAAAATCGTGGCAAACGCTGTGCAGGAGGGTCAAAATCTGCCTCAAAATCCCAAACGGATTTTACGAGTAAAAAAAACGGCCGCGAAAAAGAAGTGCATGTCACTTCTTGGGCTGTTTTTGGAGCCGTTTTTCTTTGACTATCGAAACAAGCTCCAAAAACGGGCGCAAAAAAAACGCAGCGAAAATCGCGAGTGGCTTAAAAAACGTCTGAAAATCAGGAGCTGTTTTCCCTTTTCCGTATTTTCAGACGTTTTTTGGTAAGCGTGCAAACAGATTTTGACTTCTCTTTACCATGGGAGGAACTTTCCCCTTTATATACTGCTGCCGCCTGCTGAGTAACGGAGCTGCCAAGAGGAGCGGGGGAAGGGAAGTGACAACTGCTGTGAACACAATTCTGGGTTACAAAAAAATGGTTGTCACTCAGGTGTATTAGAGAGGGACAACCCCTGTCCATATGGACATCAAAGACTGGGGTCACTACACCCCAGAGTTTAAAGGCTGTGTTCACCATTGAAGCCATTTTATTTTTTTTTTTAAAGCGCCAGTCCAATAAATAATAAAGGATTTGACTAATGAGAGACATTGATGGCTGGGATATACCAGTTATGTCCAATTGGTGGGGTCCGACAGCTGTGAACCCCGCCGATAAATCGATTGAAGTGGCAGAGGTGCTAGGAAAAGGCTGTGCCACGTTGGCTTCTTTCGTAGGACACATGGTGGACCAATGACTGTAATAACGTAGCCTACAGAGAAAGCTCAATGGAGCCCGGCGCTTTCCCAGCACATAAATCCTTCTAGCTATTGACAGCGATCACATGATTAAGACAGCTGCCAACTTGGGGCGCAGCGCCATACATTTGGTTGTGGCTGTGCCTGGTACTGCAGCTCAGTCCTGTTCAAGTAAATGGAACTGAGCTGCAATACCAAGCACAGCCACTACCAAATGTACGGCGCTGCGCCTGAAAAAAAACAATGAATGGGCCCCCTTTATGCAGTTGAGTACATGCAAGAAGTCGGACCCCCACCAATCAGATACGGACGGCCTATCCTTAGAATGGGCCATCAATACCTTAAGCCTAGGCCATTACTATTACAGTCCCGGAAAACCTCCTTAATCATTGTATAATAAAAAAGTTCTTTCTAATACAGGTTTCAACTCAACCGTTTTAAGATCTATTCTTGCTGTCAGTGAATGGAAACACCCACTGCTTACATTCCAAGGCTGATAACCCATTCTGACCTAGTTCTGCTCACACAGCTTATGGGCTTGTTACAATGTATCAGTGTAGATAAGAATCTAAAGTCCCGAACAGGACAGACGTACATGCTGCTGCTTTGTTTACATCACAAAGGATAGCCTGCACTGTCACACTGTAACATACTCTGAGAGAAACAGATCAGGCAATTCTAGCCTCTAAATATAAAACAATGGAAATTTCCATTCACTGACTGTAAGCAGAGATCTTGAAAATGGCGAGAAATTAAACCGCAGTCTATTAGAGAGTTGTAGAACTTCTCATTATACAATGATGACGCTTCATTTACACTGGAGCGGTGGTAATGCTCCGCTGTGTACTCCCATATCCCACAGAGCTGGCGCTTTCGTTCCTCTGTCTGACCACCAGCTACAGCTTCTCCCAGAGCAGCAACCCCCCAGCTCTGCTAATACACATCGTATATCCCTATATATACACCCATATCCCAGTGATAGAGGAGACAGCATCTGCTGGTAGTATTTATAACACAGCGATACAAAAATACAGAGCGCAGCAGAACGGGGCGCAGCGCATCCCGCAGACGTGATTTATGACACTACAGTCCCAGAAGTTACATGGACTCCGACAAACATATGTCACCGAGCGCCGCCGCCATCACTCTATGTCACAAAAACCGCAACACAAGGAAACAAAGTGCTGCTCCAACAGTACATACACTGACGAAATATTCTACTAACAGCGCGCACCCTATTATACTGTCACCCCAAAGAGATAATGGAGCGGAAGACTGCAGTGATCTATCTATCTATCTATCTATCTATCTATCTCATATCTATCTATCTCATATCTATCTATCTAATATCTATCTATCTCATATCTATCTATCTAGCTATCTCATATCTATCTATCTATCTATCTATCTATCTATCTATCTATCTATCTATCTATCTATCTATCTATCTATCTATCTATCTATCTATCTATCTATCTATCTACCTACCTACCTACCTATCTATCTATCTATCTAATATCTATCTATCTATCTATCTATCTATCTATCTATCTATCAATAATCTCTCTCTGCCCCCCCCCCCCCCTCTCCAATCTGTATGGAACAGTGTAGTAGAAGGATTTTGTCTATGGTGCAGAGTTTACTTTAAAACCTCATTACTATATTATGGGATTACATTAGAAGCATTTCCCCTATTATACAGACGCCTTTCTCTTTTAAGTCACATTTAGGAAACATTAAAAGGAAAAAGGTGACGATACCGGCTCTGCTACATCTATCAGATGGACAGAAATGGCTGCAACAGGCCTGGAAATAAATGCGCCTCCCTCGTCATTATGGTGTGAGCGGCGCTGTGTGCGGCTGCCCCGTCCCTCATGTTTAATAACTAGTAGTTTGCACGGTCGTACTGAGATTTGCAGGCGTGCGGGATACAGCGGAGGCCCCCCTGGATTTATTACCACAATTTCATATTCCAACTCTAAATATTTTATCATGGAAGGAGAAGCCGCACAGGGAGACGGGAAAAAAATAAAACCAGCGGAAGGAGCGAGCGGCGGGATTACTGCTCCGTGCACCAGCACGGGACACGGCAACGTAACACACAGCCAGTCCCTTATACAACACCAGCCATGTGACCATCCCATATCCAAATAGAAAGGGTTAAAGAGAGTGGGCGGAGACATGCAAATTTTTGCTGAATGCCCCTGTGGCCCAAAACCGCTGGTATATATCACAAATACAGCGAATGTCAAAAAAGATTTTTATTTAAACACTGTAGGTTCAATATTCTGAGCGGATTCATTTCTTAATAAATCTTCAGAGTGTCCAGACCTCTATTTTCCAAATACAGAGCTCCAAATCCCCTGCAAAGACTTAGATCTAAAAGATAATATGCTGGCTACTGGCAGTCACCACTAGGGGGAGCTCACTCTGTGCTGTTTATACATTAAACTCTTACAGTATGCATTATGCTCCTTTGCTCCCTCTAGTGGTGGATGCAGAGAGAATATTTTTCTCATACATATTTATTTATGCAGGGGATTTGGAGCTCTGTATGAGAAAAAAGAGCTCTGACCGCTATAAAGATATATTAAAAATTTAGATCAGCAGAATTATTTTTTTTTACCTAAAAACGACAGTGTGAAAAGAGGCAGATTCTCTTTAAAGGAACACTCCGGCCAAACATATTTATTGTATTATGTCTAGTGCAGGGACCAAGAGAGCAGTGCATGATGCAGGCATTCAAAGAACACTAAAAAGAGAGAGTCCCTGTGTCATTCTCCGCCCCCTGTGTCATGCTCCGCCCCCTGTGTCATGCTCCGCCCTCTCAGGCCGTTTACTAGAAATAATACAGAGGATCATTTTAGCTTAGTGTTAACCTGTAATTAAAGAATTTCAAGGGGGAAACTCGTGAATGGATTTTTGGTGTTCTATTTATGAGCTCCTAAATAGCCACCCAGATGGGACAATCCCTTTAAGTGCCGCAAACCTCCCACAAAGGACGTAACGTAAATACTGCGGATTTTCCGCAAGGAAATCCGCTGCGCATAATCCGCAGTATTTACGCTACATGTGAACCCGGCCTGAGTCTCATTCATGTGGGAAGACTCCAGCATATGAAAGTGTCTCTGTGCGACTCACGGCTCAGCCGGCAGTCAGTCATTCGCGGTACTAACCTGCCATCTGGGAACGGAAAATACTCAAGATTGACAGGTTTTTTTCCTTTGTCTCTTATGACTATTGGATTTCTGCATTTCCAATATTGGAAGTTTGTTACAAAGCACAAGTCAAATGCTGCATATTGTTCTATAAAATCAATGGACGGCTTCCAAATACGAAGATATTTTATTTCAATGAAAACTGCGTGGTTAAAGGGGTCTTCCCATCATAGACACTCATGGTATATATTCGAAGGATATGCTATAAATGCCTGATAGGTACGTCTCCAGGTGGAGAGTAAATGGAGAGGAGGCCAGCTCAGAGGTTTCCGTTACTCTTATAGAAATGAATGGAGAGTCGTGGCCAGTGTTGTGAGGCGGGACAGGGGTTGGTAGACCCTCACCTACCCGACATAAATGTCTATCGTGGGAACAACCCTTTAAGGAATGATGCCAACAATAAAAGGCTATCCTTTGCGGGTACGATGCTTGATGGGTGTGTGTATCTAAAAATCTATTTTCTGATCTGTATCTGTGTAGCTAGGGATAATAGGGCTTTCTTGTTTTATAATAAGACCTGTTTTCTCTGACAACGGTGCTTGTGGAGCTGCAGGTTCAGAGCTCAGTGGGTGTTCCCTGTACTGTTCTCTCCCTCTCCTTATCTCAGTGACCTAGCATAAGTGCACGTGTTTCATCCCCAAAGCTGTGATTTCTGGGGGAAAATGCAGTAAACTCCCCATAGTGGTGGCTGCAGGCACCCAGAATTTTACCATTTAACTATGTTAAAGGGATTGTCCAGGCTGGGGGCTGTTTTTTATACTGATGACCTATCGTATATAAATCAGCGGGGGGCCAACACCCGCACCCCACAACGATCAGCTGTACCGGCTGCAAAAAGCAGATGGCTCCGACCACTCTATAGCGGCCGTGCTACAGTACTGCAGCTGTGCTCCTATTCGAGTGCAAAGGAGGAGAACTGCAGTACCCCAGTACGGCCACTATACAGGATCGGAGCCTTCTGCTTCCGGCACTGACCCCTGCAGATCATCCGGAGGCAGCCGGAACAGCTGATCGGTGCAGGGTCCAGGTGTCGTACCCCCACTGATCATACACTGATGATCCTGTGGGTAGGTCATAAGTATAAAAAAAAACAGCCCCCCATCCTGGAAAACCCCCTTAAGAATGACGATATGGAGCTCTTTAACGGAAAAACGGAGGTCGACCCCTATTTAGATTTATTCTAACATTAATCTGCATATTTTTTTATTTTTTCTCTTGTGCCGCCTAGGATGGGGGGGGGCTCATTTAATAATAAAAATTAATAATAAAAAAAAAAAAGATCAGCACAGAATACAAAATGTTGTTTGAGGGCGAACATATAGTTTTTGATTAAGAAAGAGGGGGCCACAATCTGCTTATCTCCCTGACATCTACACGATCTTCCAGAACCCCCAAGAACAACATAAGAGGTGAGCCGGGTTTTTATGAAGACGTCAGAAGGATATGACTCCTCCGGGACACGGAGATCCAGCCACAGGTGCGGACGGCATCTCAATGGTTGACAGTATATTATTTTAATTGGATTTGCTTCTGTCTAACTTGGCCGGAGGACATTAAATACACAATAAAACTCCACAAACTCCAGCCCGAGTCGGGCAGACGAGGGCCGCGTTCAATGTTTAAAGAGATGCAGTGTATCTGGTCAGAGATGACTGGTATCCAGCCTGCCCGCGGCTTCTGTATTGGAAAGCTCTGCTGCCAAAATCAGGAAACCAAGCGTTTGATCTTTTCTAGCCAAAATTGTAAGCGCAACCTTTACTGCTGGAGACGGACCCAGGCCGAGCAGAAGACACGAGCCCTGAGGATCACTGGGTGTACAAATGAACGACCAAACAGCTCAGCAAGAGGGGCAACGCAAGACAAAGACTTCTAACCCTCACAAAGAGCACGGAGGTCGGGTACCCCTGGGGTTTTACGAGAGTAAAAAAAAAAATATCTCCTCTTACTCCAGAAATAAGACCATTCTTGCCCATGGCCTGTGTCTGGTAATAGCTCGAATGGGGCTGAGCTGCAATACCAGACACGGCCAATGACCAAGTGTGGTGCTGTTTCTGGAAAACTAAGGCAAACCCTATTTCTATTTTCATACGCCTTGTATTTGCCCACATAGGTACACGGGGTTATAGCACTGGGGTCCAAAACAATCACCAGACTAGAAGTAGCGTATCGGCCATTCTCTAAAAGCAGGCCAGGGCATGGATGTAGGGGTGGGTTGTTTTTGTGGGGGCCGTGCAGCACGCTGTATACAAACATAGGGGTGTTATGGGAACAGATGAGCGACTTGTACCGGACTAAGCTAACCACATGTGGGCCTCCGTTCTATCCACCTCCCTCTCCTCCTGTCCTAAATACTGAGAAGTGAGGACACTGTACCCCGGATCTCTTGATCGGTGGCGGTGCCTGATGTAAAATGTAAGGATTTGATGATCAAGCGCAATCAGAGACCTACAGAAGAACTCCATACGTGTGGCACTATTGTGACATTTGAGCAGAAAAATGAAGTGACGTCATAGCCGCCCGCTAATGAATGGTTCAAGTTGAGAGAAAGCTAGAAGAAAAAGTTTGTATATCCCCAGCATAAGGACATAGCTGTATAATAGATCAGTATAGTATACATCCATAGTACAATGCCGATAGACTGCTATGGGTGGGACAGTACCTGGGGCATACGTATAAAGGCTCAGGGCGTGCTGCATTACGATGGTATTCTCCCCCCTACAAGCATTGCTTCTAGGGTCGAATTACGGCGCCTCATGAGGGCACCATATGGCGGCCTACTAAAAACCATCATGTCCTTAAGACGGATCTATGGGTTCTCTTCATACAGCAGTACAGCCTTTCAGAATTTTACTGGAAAAACAAGGCGAGACCTCTACTGTACTTGGGCGACATTAAAATCCATAGGAATGAACGGAGTTCCTCATTATGTGTAAATAATACTAATACGGTTTATCAAGTCCAACCAAGTCTGTGATGGTGGTGAAACCTTCTGTCCTCTAGATGTAGAGGATGCCCCCTTTTCCTTGTTACAGGTCTAGGTGTAAAAACATCATTAGAAAGATGTCTGTACTGACCAGTTATCTATTTGTACATTGTAATTAGATCGTCCCTAAGTCGTCTTTTCTAAACTGAACAGTCCCAAGTTTGATCACCTTTCTTGGTACAGAAACCCACCCATTCCCTTAATTACCTTGGTTGCCCTTCTAGTTCAGCCATGTCCTTCTTATATGCAGGTGCCAAAAATTTTACAAAATATTCCATATGTGGTCTGACAAGTGATTTGTATCGGGGCAAAACTATGTTCTTGTCATGAGCATTTAGGCCTCTTTTGATGCATCCCATCATTTTATTTGCCTTGGCAGCAGCTGCCTGGCACTGGTTGCTAAACTTAAGCTAACTGTGCACCGATATCCCCAATTGTTGGCAACTCGAATTGTGCGACAATCGAACTCTCTCTATAGGGAATTAAATTAGCAATTACCATAACAACATTGGATTGTCTACAATTATTAGTCACTGTGTGATGCAATGGTCTTCAGATAATACATACTGTAGGACTAACCAAGAACAGAGTGAAATATTTAACCCTGAAAACCGAGGTCTGGTGAATGATCGCATGTGGCAGACCATCGGACCATTACAGATAAGAGCCTTCTGCTTTACAGCACAATTTAAATACATCCATGCAATACACACGCATTTCACAGCGTGCAGGCAGAATACTTTGGCACTGGTAATATGGTTTCTAATTCTATAGGAAATCTTCCTAGTGTTCAGGCACCGAACCATCTGACCATGACTAAGAGGTTGTCTATGACATTCTGAGGAAAGTTACGGATCAAAGTGATGGAAGACACAGATGAGGTCGTCCGCACCTCCTGCACTGGAATATATTATTGCCGATTGGAACGACATAAACTGGAGATAAGAAAGAGTGAGGGGCACATGTAGTGTAGGGGCCACCTGAATATTCCTCGTCAAATTCTCAAGACCAGACTGACAATTATGCCTAATGCACACGACCGTTGTGTGCCGGCCGGGTCCCGTCCATGATCCGTGGAAAAATATGACATGTCCTATCGTGCCACCGATCGGATAGTCGGCTTAGTTTTCATGGACCGGATTCACCCACTAAAGTGAATGGGTCAGAGAAAAAAAATCACTTGAAATCACTTGAAATCACCGTGAAAAATGGCTCGTTCGTGTGCAACTACGCGTAAAGATGATTGGATCATGATAAAAGACAACAGGATAGTCGCCAAAAGTTAAAGGGGTTATCCTTGCATGGGACGGTTTTTCATACTGATGACCTATCCACATGAGTACGTCATCAGTATATGATCAATGGGGGTCCCCTCACCGATCACCTGTTCCGGATGTCTCCAGCACCAGATGTTATGCAGTGGTCGGTGTCCACTGCATAACATCCAGCACGACCGCTATACTGGGACTGCTTCCAGAACCGATCGCTGCATAACTGATCGGTGCGGGGTCCGGGTGTCCAATCATATAGTCATCAGTATGAAAAACCGCCCCATGCCTGGACAACACCTATAATCTTAAAACTACAATATTCATTCGTCAATGGAATCTAATACATGTCAAGCTGCAAAACAATGAAAACTCAAAGACGCCTGCCCAGTGCCAGACTCATGGCGGTGCCAACCTCATAAAAGCCCACACACAGTCCCAGATTTATTGCAGTGCCAATGGTGAAAGCCCTACAGGGCCAGACGCATTGTAGTGTCCATAGTGACAACTTCACTAAAGCCCACACAGTCCCAGACTTACTGTAGTGCCCATGGTGCCAGGCACCTAAGAGCCATACCGGGACAGCCTTATTGTATCATCAGCACCATATTAGTCCACATTGTTAGACTACATGTAGTGCCCATGGTGCCAGCCTGCTAAGAGCTCTACAGGGCCAACACATTGGTGTGTCCATAGTGGCACCCTTATAATAGCCAACATAGTACCAGACATATTGTATAGTACCCGTCTCATTATAGCCCTACAGTGCCAGAATTATTCTAGTGTTCGTCTCAAGGGTCCACACAGAACCTTTTTTTTTTGGAATCCACAGCGCCAACCTTATAATATCAGGCTTATTGCATTGCCAGCCTCATAATAAGCCCCACAGTTTTAAACTCATTGTGGTGCCCACCTTAAAGTAAAACACCCTGGTACACACCGCACGCTTCTTTCTCAGCCTTGGTTATCAACAAGACGTTATATGAGAGCATCTGAAAACTATCTATGTCCCATTACTAAAACACAGTAGCAATAGGGGTCGAAGACTGCACCCGCGCTCGGGAGCCAATGCCCGTGAGGGCCACAGAATCCCTTTAAACCGAAGGAGCAAATTGCCATGTGTTATGCCGGCTTCAGCTAGTCTCCAATGGAACAGCGATGGCAATGACGACACTGCTGGAAATGATATGTAGTTCGGGACGTCTTCAAAGTTGATGAGATGTTACATGAAAGGAACGTTCCTCGAAGCCTTTCTTTAAAAAGAACCAAGAAAGCGCATCGACAGCACATTGTATCTGAGGGGACTTTAGAGGCATTAGCGGCTACTTCAGGGGTCATCTTTCCTCATTCCTACGTCATTACAAGAAGGGACTGCATCCAATAGGACGTCTATGGTGAGCGTGATTGTAACTCGCAACCTGCGGCCACGGATATTTTTAGGCTTTAGAGGAGTCTCGGAAATCCAGTTCTATATATATACAGATAAATACGGGAGGCAGCCGATACAGACAGATTAGGCATAGGAAATTCAGTAATCTGAGCATCTCATTTCTAAGATAAAGACGCAGCTGGCCTGAAAGGCAGAGCGGCGTGATACCGAGGTGCAGCTCTACAGCCAGCCATACGCCGTGAAATAAGTGCCGCGCATCGATTCAACGCATTGATTTCAAAGGGGAAAAAAAAAAAAGAATTAAAATCTCATGACACATTGTTGCCGGAGGGTTATGCAGTTTTTTATGCTGGTTTTACGCACTTGTGGGGATAAGATTAAAAGCAGGATAAAAGGACAAAGATGAATGACGTCAAAATGTAATGTGTCTCTATTCTCGAGAACGCAAAGGGAACATAACAGAAAACCGGCAACGAGCAGAATCGCGGATGGGAAATCTGAATTGCAAAACAAAATCTTTGCAGAAATTGACGTTGGGATGGGTCTAATGACCAAGATGACTATACACCTTACATGGCTTAAAGGGATAGTCACATCCTAGTAGGTGATAGCATATGGCTAGTATAGAGGGCAGGATTGATAGCAGCTCCTCCGATCTGGAGAACGAAGGGACCAAAGTGGTCAAGAATGCCGCTGTGCGGGGTAAAGTGTCGCAGCCCTAAACTAGCTCTTTGGCCCCTTTCTTTTGAGGATCGGTTGGGGTCCCGGCTGTTGGACCCTCACCAATGAGGACGATTTGGCAAATCCTAGTGATAGGTCATCATTTTACTATCGTGGGAAAACCCCTTTAATATTTGGGAAGTTTTAAATATGAGGTTCACCAGTTCTCCACTTCTTTTACAGTCACCAATAACGATGGGACAAATATAAAAAAGAAAATACAATATACATATAACGACCAATATAAAATAGAAGCTGCTGCTTGTTTGGGGTCGTCTACCTCAGAGTGCGTATGGGCAGGATAGTCCTGGTCATTTTTTTCTCATTGGTGCCTTTAGTTTAGAATGATTTTGTTTTTACTGTATTGCATTTCACTTTTCCATGCACGGACGACCTCGGTGAACTTGAGCTGATACTTAGCGGCCACATTGAACAAGTCAAGGTGCAGTATACAACATGGACAATGCAGAACAGTACCCTGATGCTCCTAATAAGACAGGAGGTTAATTTTCATTTATGTCATTATCTGTACTCTTAGTGATGTCATTGGTGGATACATATGGTGTCACTGGTCTCTAGTGAATAGATAGGCTGCATTCTCAGAAAGGTCATTGATCTTTAGTGAATAGATAAGCTGCAGAGTCATCAATGTCACTGGTCTCCAGTTAAAGGGTAGGCTGCAATCCTCATGATGTCACAGGTCTCTGGTGAACGGATAGGCTGCCTTCTTAGTGATGTCAATGGTCTCCATTCTATTGAATGGATAGGTTGCATTCTCAGCGATGCCTCTAGTCTCTAGTGAATGGATAGGCTTGACTCTCAATGAAGTCACCAGTCTCTATTTAATGGATAGACTACATTCTCAGTAATGCCATTGGTCTTTAGTGAATGGATAGGCTGCATTCTCAGTGATGCCACTGGTCTCTAGTGAATGGATAGGCTGCAATCTCAGTGATGCCACTTGTCTCTAGTGAATGGATAGGCTGCAATCTCAGTGATGCCACTGGTCTCTATTGAATGGATAGGCTGCATTCTTAGTTATGTCACCAGTCTCTATTTAAAGGATAGGCTGCATTCTCAGTGATGCCACTGGTCTCTAGTGAATGGATAGGCTGCATTCTCAGTGATGCCACTGGTCTCTAGTGAATGGATAGGCTGCAATCGCAGTGATGCCACTGGTCTCTAGTGAATGGATAGGTTGTAATCTCAGTGATGCCACTGGTCTCTAGTGAATGGATAGGCTGCAATCTCAGTGATGCCACTGGTCTCTAGTGAATGGATAGGCTGCATTCTCAGTGATGCCACTGGTCTCTAGTGAATGGATAGGCTGCATTCTCAGTGATGCCACTGGTCTCTAGTGAATGGATAGGCTGCAATCTCAGTGATGCCACTGGTCTCTAGTGAATGGATAGGGTGCATTCTCAGTGATGCCACTGGTCTCTAGTGAATGGATAGGCTGTATTCTCAGTGATGCCACTGGTCTCTAGTGAATGGATAGGCTGCATTCTCAGTGATGCCACTGGTCTCTAGTGAATGGATAGGCTGTATTCTCAGTGATGCCACTGGTCTCTAGTGAATGGATAGGCTGCATTCTCAGTGATGCCACTGTTCTCTAGTGAATGGATAGGCTGCATTCTTAGTGATGCCACTGGTCTCTAGTGAATGGATAAGCTGCATTCTCAGTGATGCCACTGGTCTCTAGTGAATGGATAGGCTGCATTCTTAGTGATGTCACGTCTCCATTTAATGGATAGGCTGCAATCTCAGTGATGCCACTGGTCTCTAGAAAATGGATAGGCTGCACTCTTAGTGATGTCTCGTCTCTATTTAATGGATAGGCTGCATTCTCAGTGATGCCACTGGTCTCTAGAATATGGATAAGCTGCATTCTCTCCTGTGAATAGGCTACATGTATTGGACTTCTATGCTGGTGTTTCAGTGTCTAGATATAGAGGACAGACCAAACGCATTAACTTAAAACCTCTATTTACTTAACCACCAGCCGGGGAGACCACTGAGCAGCTTGAATTTTTCCAATTTCTGTGCCGCATCAAAAACTCCATTAACCTCTTTAAAAAGTCAGTTAACACTTTCAGTCAGCCTGAAACAGACAGCTGCGCTCAATCCGAGCAAACCCGTAATAAAAGAAGTTCCATTCTGTGCGGCCACTGAACCATTAATGCAATACTCTAACTGCTTATTTATAGGAATTTCACCGATGTGGAACTAGACACAAAACAAAGTGGTGAAGAATTATCTGATAAAACACAGGAGTTTGCATGGAAGTTACATGTGACCATTCCTGTACATTTCTACTTATCAACTATAAAAAACTGAACCACAAGAAGACTTAAAGGGGTTGTAATGCCGTAGACGGGCTCTCCATATGCCCTATAAGAACACGGGTTTGTAATTGACTAATGAAAAAGAAATGGACCATAAAAGAGCCATAGGGCTGACCTTACAATGTTGGGATATCAACCCGGATGTGTAGATTCAAGTTTCTAATATATTTCAGTATGGGGCAGAGTAAGTGGAGACCTGATTTACTGCAGTCCTTTACTTCCTCCCTGTTGATGTCAGTTGCAGGAGCAGATAGAGATAGAGATAGGGATAGATGGATGGATCAAACATCTTACACCTCTTGCACACAACAGCGTTCCGGGCGTGAAAAACGTTCCGAGTGTCAGCTGGATTTCCCTGTTCCGAACTGAACAAAATGACACAGTACAGAACAGCAGTTCCGTGAGGAGTCAGGGACTCTTAGCATCATAAAATGTCTACAAAGCCAGGAGTCCCGTTCACCTGTACCGCGGTCGGGACGGGAAATCCAGCCGACACTCGGACCATTTTTCACGGCACAAACTCGGTCGTGCAAGAGGTGTTAGGCTTCGTTCACATCTGCGTCGGGACTCCAATCATGGGTTCTGTCTGAGATTTCCGTCAGGGGAACCCATGAACGGATTCCACCGGTTTCCGATTGCATCGCCATTCATTTCAATGGTGAGGATCCGATGCAGATGATTTCCGTCTGTCAACGTTGTGTATGGGTTACGTCGTTTTGACGGAAGCAAGACCATAGTCGGCTGCGCTATTCATGCCGTCATTACGCTTTAAAGGGACATCTCAATAATTCATGGGGTATTCTACTTTTAAAAACAACTTCACATAGACGCTTGTGAGAAGAGAAGTCATTTTTTTCAATTTAAAGCTTATTGAGTTACAATACAGTGTAATGTCACTTTAATTACGGACACGCCACTCTATGTACGTCACAGTCTGGAGGGGTATACATACATAGCAGGTGTCAACTGTATATTACAGTTGACACATCGCTCCTATGGGCCGGATCGGAGATAACACCAATCCCGTACTTTGACACGGTCAATAGCGACCACGGCATCTAAGCTGGCAGAGGAGAGCGCCCTCTATCATCCAATCGGCCTCCCCGTGATCGCAATGTGCCGACGGGCTGTCATGGCAGCCAGGATGAGTGAAGGCCCCCATGTCTGCCATCTTTGTCCTCCTATCAGCTTCAGAGGCAGGGCTTAAAGAAGCTCTGTCACCAGTTTATCAATTCCCCATCTCCTAATTAATCTAATAGGCGCTATGATGCTGATAACTACAGTGTGATTTGTTTAAAAAAAATATATATTATTTGCAAAGTTAAGAGCATTTTTCTAAATATGCTAATTTGACTATACTTGCCACATGGGAGGTGACTCTTTCTTTTCACTCTGGGCGGTGCAATGTTTTCTGTATGACTCTGTCCAATCATTATACAGCTTCTCCTTTTCCCTGCCCAGCAACACAGTGTGATCATATAGTATATAGCTTCCATTCCAGACTGTGTTTTCAACTGGTGATATCTCCGGTTGTTTTACAGCTGGAACTCCTGGTGGCATATGAAAGATTAAAATCTCAACTTTCATATGCCATTAGAACCACTCTTCTAGGGGGTCCACAGCCCGAGATATGACTGTTTGAATTGATCCCCCTTCCCTCCAGCCTCAGTCTCTCACACTGTGTGAAGCAACTTCATGCTGATAGGACAGCGTCAGAGGCTGGGTGGAGCTCCGCCTCAGGAGAATCGCTGGTGGTGACGCCCTCTTGTCTAGTATAGGCTCATTTACATATTTTTAAAAAAGCTCATAACTCTTAAAATAATGAACATTTTGAGACACAATTTTCACAATTATTATCAGTGTGACAGCGCCTCTTAGATTAGCCAGGAGATAGAGCATTACTAAACAAGTGACAGATCCTCTTTGATAGGAGAATGCAAAATGCACAATACACTAAAATAAGGCGGGTTCACACGGGTCAGATATGCTGCATAAAACGACGCTGCATATCCGACCTGCAACCTGCAGCACATTCCGTCTGAAGAATCGCACCACATTGTAGTGCAGTTTTCGGGCTAGAAAACATAGAAAACGTAAGCATGGCGACGCGTCAATCTGACGTCCTGCATCCCGGCCTCATGCGATGACGTGTGATTGGCTGCAGCCTGTGATTGGTCGCATGGGATGAAACGTCATCCCTGGAGTCTGGGCTGGACGCAGGAGCAGAGAGATCTGGAAAGCATAAGATTATTTTTTTTCTGAGTTGCGATTTTAAAATCGCAACATCTGCTATTTGTTTTGGAATTTGCCTGAATTCAATAAGGAAATCCCGCAACAGAAAACCAGCGATTCCGCAGTATAAATTGCAGATTAAAAAAAAATGCATCGCAGGTCAATTTATGAACTTTTTGGGGGTTTTTTTTATGTAGCGTGTGGAGATTTGTTCAAATCTCATCCACTTTGCTGCTACTATATTATACTGTGGATTTTCTGCAATTAAATTACGCAACGTGTGAACCTGGCCAAAGGGTTCAGACCCCCTAATGATTATGCTCTGATAGGACACGGCTTGCTAAGTAGTGACTGTCTTTTGCACTGGCTCGGCATGTCATTATTGAAGCCATGATACATATCGCTTGCTTACTTTGCATTGTGTTTGCATCCACCGATCATACATGTATTCCATATTTCCACGTGTTTGCAAAATTGATACATTGTGTTATGTGTAGTGCAGGGCCCGAGGGGGTGGAGCATGACACAGGGATACAAAGAACAGCAGGTGTCATGCTCCGCCCCCTCAGGGCCCACACTGTATCAGTTTTGCTTGGAGTCTCACGGACTGCAGATCTCCAAAAAGCAACAAATTTCCACTTAACTACATGTAAATGTTTATGTTTGAATTGTCCCTTTGCTGTACGGAGATACCCGGCCTGAAGCAATTCTGCACAATTTTCTTACACTTAACACTTGTTATAAAAGAAAAAAAAACAACAACAACAACAATAACACATTAAGTCTCATTTAACAGCTTGACAAAATCTACATCTAAAATCAAGCAGTGAAGGTGTGAGAGATGTGTGATCGCAGCAAATAACAAAATATATAGCATGATGTCACTATAATAGCATGTGATGTCATCAGGAAGTATTGGGGAGTTCATTGGCTTAAAGCAATGTCTCCAAACATCTAGACTCCATGTATGGAAATGATAGAGCAGCAGTTGGGTTTTGCTTCTAATATATAGGTATGTCTCCGTGAAAATATACTGAAATGTACTAATTTCTGGAGTATCTATACTGGGCTAGCAATAATGACTGCAGGGTTTGCAATTGGAATCAGGTTCCTATACTTGGTTCCCACCATCTCTACAGTTGGGTGTAGATTCAGTGACCTATCGAAATTGATGTCACTCTGGTTGGATGTGATGTCATCAGCAGGTAGTGGTGAGTCCATTGGTTATGTCTACAAACTTCTAGGCTCAATGTGCTGAAATTAGAGCGTATCAGTCGAGTTTTGCTTCTACTACATAGTTATGCCCTGTGAAAAGATGTTCAAGTAGACTCAAATCTGGAGTATCGAATCTGGCATAGCAATAAAGACTGCAGGGGTTGCAAATGGAATCAGGTTCCTATACTTGGTCCCCACCATCTTTACAGGTGGGTGTAGATTCAGTGACCTATCGTGATGCTAAACTGAACTGTCTCAAATGAATCCATCATTTCTGTATAGCGTGATGTCACTATGGTTGCATGTGATGTCATCAGCAGGCAGTGGTGCGTCCATTGGTTATGTCTCCAAACTTCTAGGCTCAATGTGCTAAAATTAGAGCGTAGCAGTTGGGTTTTGCTTCTACTACATAGTTATTCTCTTCTAAATGGAATATTGGCGCATCTAGAAATCAGGCTACAAGTATAAGAGGGTCGTCTATTGACTAGATTCACATTTTTACAAAACTCCGCAGTAGAAGTGAGTAAGTGAGATGATGCATTCAGAACGCTGATATATTAATCCCAGTGAACAGGATCTGCAAACTGTGCTAATCCGCCATCCATTTTTAATGGAGTTTTCGATTATCAAAAAGGACATTTTTATGATCGCTTAAATTAATATTTTACTTCTTCCAAGAGAAGAGAAACGTTTTTACATTTTATAAGCCTTACCAAAATCTTCCTTCCTAATGAACAAAACTAGATCTTAGACTTGTCTTCCTAATATTTCACGGCTAATAAGAAAGTTTCCAAGCTACGGACCACATGACGCCAAGTATGCACATGACGGACTCCTTATAATACCGCAGCAAAAGACAATTGTGGACACTATATGCTCGTAGTCCTCCAACCGGTAGCCCAGGAGCCACATGTGGGACCTACAGTATATGCACTGGTTATAATACGACATCCACACAAACCCCTAAACAATGCCAATTTGGATGGCGCAGTTTAGTCTGGGGTGTAGAGCCAGGTTTTTACCCTTAACCTCCGAAAGGTTATTTTTACTGTTCCCAAAATAGTTTGCGATTGGTGACAGCTGCCAGGACACGGTAATGGGAAGATTAGTTGGAATATGGATGTTGGGGTAGTAACCAAATAAGTGAAGGGGTAGAAAAAAGAAAGCCAGAAGACATCGAAGTGGCAAAAACTATAAGGAAGATAAGCCAAAGAGAAAACTGGTATCGGGAGTCAGGAGGACAGACGTCGGCACCGGGACGCAGCAGTCACAGAAAGCAGGCCTTAACAGATTGTTTTATAAAGACCCCTGTCCATATGGACGTCATAGAGGGGGGTCCCAAACATAAACATGCACACTAAGCTCGTGGAGCTTGCATGTTTATTTTAATGGGGACAAGGGACTAAGTGCCACGGTCAGGCCTCAGGACAGGAATGCGGACCTACTTTGTCACTATTGGATTAGGCTTGGACTAAAACGGGGAGCGGAGTTTAAGTAATTTTGCAATTTTCACATTAAATGCCTTTCACAGGGATATGGACTTTGTGTATGGAATCCCCAGGTCACGTCAACGGAGTAATCGATAAACAGAAAGGTGGTCCTACAAATCTGAAGTCAGGGCTGGCAGAGTTCATGGACCACGATAGAACAGATACAGATTAGGGCCGTCAGTGATCCAAATGCAGGAAACAGTCCGTACTTCCAAAACAGCAAACACCTCCACAAATGGACAAGAACCAAAGAACCTTGTTGCTCAGGAAAAATTAGGCCGATTCTGAGCAGCTTTATATAATCAAAGGTGATCAGCCACAGACCAGCTAATGTAGGCCTGTACCTTTAAGATGTAGCCGAGAGCGCGACACTATGAAGAGATCGCCCAGGTAAGATCAACAACCGCACAGGAAAGAAGAGTGGCCGTGCGCGTACAAACCCATTTACGATAAATATTATCTTGTATGAAATCCAGTGTTATAACACATTGTACACTAGATGACCCCCACATCGTATATTCTCCTTTGAACACCATTTCACGGTTACCATATTTGCATGTTTTCCTGTATTTTCATCAAGAGCTGTATTCACAATTCTACAGGTCGCCAAGCTCAAACTTCCTACTATCCACTGCTTGTTCAGGGTCTGTACACCAGGCAGTGTAAAGTTAACCAATGCAGGAACAATAACTATCCCACGATTCAGTGCAACAGAAAGTATTACATGATAGGAGCTCAGTTAAGGGTTTTTCCCATCCCAGAAATTAATAGCATATTGCTAGGATACTTCTGATCGGTGGGGGTGTGACTGCCAGGACTCCCAACGATCCTGAGAATTATTGGGCCATCGCACGGTTTCAGCCCTGCGACCCCATAAAAGTATTTCCCCTTCACAGCGGCGCTCCCAGACATCAAATGGAGCTGTACTGCAGTCCCCTGCACAGCCGGTGGCTGGGAGCGCCATCGCGCAGAGAAAAACAGTGAGCGAGCCACTGCGCTAAACCTTCAGACCCCCCATTAATAAGTAAGTGATGGCTCTTTCTGTGATGGGAATAACCCTGTAAGCTGAAAGGGGTGTGTCTGACAACAAGATTGTTGACTGTTTCCAATAACAACAAGCAGAATGATGACTGCAGCTCTGAAGTATAATACTAGTTACTCAACTTTTTACATGGTTTATATATTAAAATAATATGCCATGCAAATAATGGCCCAAACCACATGCAAGTGAAATGACAAGGCACTCGTGTCTCTGAGTAGCACAAGCTGCAGAGCACCTTGGGACTTTTCCTGTAGGTTTATGTTTGATGTGACATGCTGGGACTTGTAGTTACACAAAAGCCGGAGGGGTATAGGCTGCCTCATGCTGTCCATACTCTAGCTGATGATATCGATGTACAGAATTATTAAACACTCTCCTGTTTGCAGCCATTGTCTGTGATCGATAAAGAAAAATATACAAGGAGCAAAGTACACAGCATTACCTGGTCCCCAGCTGATCGTTAAACCATTTACAAGAACATCCGTTTGTCAGCTAAATGGAAATTCAAATATTTTCCGAAGGCAACAAAGGAGAAAATATCAGTAACAGAGCAAATAAGGCTGTCACCGGAGCCATTTGTCGTATCGGAGAAAATGGCTGTAATTTTGAGGTATATTCACGGCATCGTTGCGCTAATCTGCAGATAACAGGTTTCTAAAGCAAAAGGATGGAATAATTTAGGAGCCGAGCTCCCGAACAAACATCACGGTGAGAAGAACTGCAACCGAATAACCGGAGAGCAGATGTTAATACAAATAAAGAGGCAAATTAATTTACTATTTATCTCATGTCTATCTATTGTTCTGTGCTCAATCCTTAACAATATCACATCAATACAGGGATATTACATAGGCAAATTTATACATAGATACGAGATAGAGAGAGAAAAAAAGAAAGAAAGAATAAAAGAAAGAAAGCGTTACGATTAGGAGCAGGACTGCTGCTAATGAATGAATTCTGTTATCTCTGTGTTTGGGCATTGCTAGGCAATGCCTTTGGTCTGAGTCTGAATTTGGTCATCATTTAGCTTTGCCTGGTTAATTAGGACAGAGAACTTTTTTGGGGCCTATATATACTTCAGGCCTGGCTTACTTAGGTGCTGGTTATACTGTATCTGGCATGTGCTAACTCTTCCCAGATTCTAGTTGGTGACTTTGTTCTGGTTTATGTGTTTGTTTGTACTGTGAGACCTGTTGGTCCTCTGAGAGATCTAGTTCTTGCGGTTTTGTGTGTATCCTGTAGAGATCAAGCGGTTTTGTGTGTATCCTGGGATCAGAAGTTCCATTGATTTGTTTGCCTTTCTTGTGCGTTTGGTCAGCTGCCAAGCTGTTGTCTAAGGCTTCGATCACAACTGCGTCAGGGCTCCATTCTGATGGTCCATCTGAGCTTTCGCTCAGAACGGAGCCCTGACTGACACAAACGGAAATCATGTGAATGAAGCCTCAGCCTGCTGTGGGATAGTATTCAGATAGGGTCAGTTAATGCTGTATATTCTTGTCCACTGATTATTTGTCCGTTAACTGCTTGCATGCTATTCATCTGCCATCCACTCCGTATATGTATCATCTCCATTGTCTACTGCCTTCGGTGTCCAGTTCTGCTCGAGCACAGGTGAGTTACTTGTGCCTTTTGTTTTCGGTCAGTGTTGATGTGTGCTTCACCCATGTGATAGCGATTGTCTGATGTTGCGATCTTGAGCATCACCAGTGGTGTAGCAGGGGGAGAGAGAGAGAGAGAAAAAGAAAGAAAGAAAGAAAGAAAGAAAGAAAGAAAGAAAGAAAGAAAGAAAGAAAGAAAGAAAGAAAGAAAGAAAGAAAGAAAGAAAGAAAGAAAGAAAGAAAGAAAGAAAGAAAGAAAGAAAAAGATTATGATTAGAGGAAAAAAAAGATGGATAAATAGATCGACAGATAGGTAAATAGGTAAATAGATAGAAACCCAACCTAATCCATTCTGGGGAAGTTTTGCTGACGGACAGTGGTGGCTCATTTTATCTGGCTCTTACAGCAGTGGAGCGTGGGGTATGTACTGGGTTGCTTACTGGAAGCTCAGACATGACGCAGGGACCGTTACCCGGACCATGGACCCCAACTCATGTTATCAAAGCAACCAAAAGAGGAAATCCCATTGAATAAGTAACCGATGAGTCGGTGGTATCAAGAATTGTGACAGTTCCTATGAAATGATATGAACATCTCCAATGTTCACTCTCCTGTGACATAAAAGTGCCCCTGGAAATCCAGCAAATATCAGGAGGATACGGCCCTCGCCATCCCATCGTGTCAGCTCGAGTTTTCTCTGTAATATTTACGCGCCCGTTGGCTTGAGAATTATACTGTAAAACTGACACATTTCTCCGCTGCCAAAAAAGATTTCAATCTAAGTGAAGGGACGATGACACGTCAGGGGGACAATCACATTGCTGCGTTTTCACAAGTACAAGGAGCAGAGGCACAAATATAAGAGTAAACTGGTCCAGGTACTGGCGGGTACAAAGAGGGGGGCAGGGGGACTGGTAAAACAGGGACTGGTATACAGCAGAGAAGGAAAATCCTATCATAACAGAGATGTGCACAGAACATCAGTGTGCTCAGAACCCCAAGTGCCAATGTCATTATCCTGTACCCGAAGTGTCATTGTCCTGTACCCAGAGTGTCAGTGTCATTATCCTGTACCCAGAGTGTCAGTGTCATTATCCTGTACCCCAAGTGTCATTATCCTGTACCCCAAGTGTCATTATCCTGTACCCCAAGTGTCATTATCCTGTACCCCAAGTGTCATTATCCTGTACCCCAAGTGTCAGTGTCATTATCCTGTCCCCCAAGTGTCAGTGTCATTATCCTGTACCACCCCAAGTGTCATTATCCTGTACCCCAAGTGTCAGTGTCATTATCCTGTCCCCCAAGTGTCAGTGTCATTATCCTGTACCACCCCAAGTGTCATTATCCTGTACCCCAAGTGTCATTATCCTGTACCCCAAGTGTCAGTGTCATTATCCTGTACCCCAAGTGTCAGTGTCATTATCCTGTACCCCAAGTGTCAGTGTCATTATCCTGTACCCCAAGTGTAATTATCCTGTACCCAAAGTGTCAGTGTCATTATCCTGTACCCCAAGAGTCATTATCCTGTACCCCAAGTGTCAGTGTCATTATCCTGTACCCCAAGTGTAATTATCCTGTACCCCAAGTGTCAGTGTCATTATCCTGTACCCCAAGTGTCATTATCCTGTGCCCCAAGTGTCAGTGTCATTATCCTGTACCCCAAGTGCCAGTGTCATTATCCTGTACCCCAAGTGTCAGTGTCATTATCCTGTACGCCAAGTGTCAATGTTATTATCCTGTACCTCAAGTGTCAGTGTATCATTATCCTGTACCCCAAGTGTCAGTGTGTCTTTATCCTGTACCCCAAGTGTCAGTGTGTCTTTATCCTGTACCCCAAGTGCCAGCATGTCATTATCCTGTACACCAAGTGTCAGTGTATCATTATCCTGTACCCCAAGTGTCAGTGTGTCATTATCTTGTACCCCAAGTATCAGTGTGTCATTGTCCTGTACCCCAAGTGTCAGTGTCATTATCTTATACCACAAGTGTTAGTGTTTCAATGTCCTGTACCCCAAGTGTCAGTGTGTCATTTTCCTGTACCCGTGTGTCACTGTCCTATACCCAAAATTTCAGGGTGTCCTTACTCTGTATCCATTGTGTCAGTGTGTCATTGTCTTGTAGCCCAAATATCATTGTTATGTACCGCAAGAGTCTGTGTCCTTTTTTTTGTACCCTAAGTGTCAGTGTGTCATTGTTCTGTACCCCAAATGTGAAGTGTGTCATTTTCCTATACCCCAAGTATTCCATGCATAGAAGTGCCAATAGTTTGATGATCCCAAGTGTGGTTGGATGTTTGGGGACTTATCAGTAAAAGCCGTTCCCTAATAGACCTTAACACACATTAACCCTAAGTGGGCGCCCCATTGTAATTTTACAAACAGGTGAATTCAGTAAAATTCCACCGACCTGAATGAGTATGAGCGACATATTCACCGTGTAACAGGCGGACGCAGTTATTTTGGTGGGTAAGGAGGACATGTTGTTACAATACTATTTGCAAAGCACGGACAGAACAGAGCACAATGATCTGGTATAATGGAAAGGCAAACACCAGCGCTCGCTTTATCAAAACCAAACAGGAGAAACTAATAACCCTGAAACACAATGTGCTGCGATCATCTCTGCAATATCCCGAAGCCATTGTGCCGGGAAGACCTGCCAAGCAGTGGACAAAAAGCACATTCTGCGCCTGTAGAAGAGAAGTGACAATGCTTATTACTGTTTAACTATTAATCACTGGATGAAGGACAATAGAAATATAATCATCTTCAAGTGTTTACACAGGGAAGACACATCACTCACGTCTTCCTCCCAAGCACTCCGGACAAATTACGTTCCCTCTAGGACTTCTTTTTATACTTTGGTCTATCATTGTACTGATTTAATACTCTATGTGGAGATAGGATACAATAAGAATGTATTTTATTAAAAACTTCATCAGGAAGACGAGAAGACCCCACCCGAGCCATCTTCTAAATCCATGGTCCACCCCAGGGACTGAGGACCTCTCAACCACTAGAGTGCCAAAATGTTACCGTACATCAACATGTGCCACCGGCCCTTCTCCAGCCTAGTGATACCACCGGGCTCCACCAAAGCAATGGTCAAACATATTTGGGTTTCTGCTTAGAAAATAATTAATGAATGTATTGTTTCCCCAACCAACCTGGGTTCTGTAGAGTCTGGTCAGGAGTCAGTGGAAGAGGTGGGGGTAGCAAACTGATCTCAACATCTCAAAAATTCGAGGAATGGAGGTAGGCAAAACAAACCTCGTCTGAGAATTAATGATGACTTTTGCCAGCAGGGACCCGCAAGGGTCTAGCGAATATGCCATAAATGTCTTAGCTGGGAATAGCCCTTTAGGACAGGCCCACCAATTATTAAGCAAAATTCTGCTAGGGTTAGCTACCCTACACATATATGACAAGGTTCAACCATTAAGGCCTCAGGCACAGTGCCGTGCCCGTAATCACGAGCCGTGATTGAGAGCACGGCCGGCCACCCGCATTTTCGGTCCGTAAAAAGCAAAAGGTAGGACATGTCCTATCTTCTGCGGCGGCTTTCTAAGGCCCGGGCACCTTCCCATAAATGAACAGGAAGGTATCTGTGGACAACAGAAGTGAATGGGTCCGTAATTACAGTCTGAAATTACGGACGATTTTTACGGTCGTGTGAATGGGGCATAACAGTATGGTGAGCTGCTGATACGCCGGCATAAAATAGCTCATTTAATATTGACAGTAAGAGGAACACAGAACCATTTGCTGGAGGAGTTTGGTTTTGCTAAATGAACGGGATTCCCTCGGCAGTGGACAGAGACATTATACGTGATGAAGTATGCGAGTATTTTCATAGAGCAGAGAGTACCATCCATCAGATTGCTGAAATAGCACAAGGGTTATTACCTCTGAATAATATACATGGAGCGCACAGAAAATCCTCTTTTTTATGTCTTAGCCTCGCACTGAGCTGCACGCGTTTCATCACCCTTGGGAGACAAATATTGTTTTGGTTTATAATCCTACACACACTCCTCTTTCATTATTTATTCAGGTCCACTCACTTGATTTTTAATTACATATGTCCACTGAAGAAAAACGTTTCCCACTGGAGGAACGCAATAGTGTACATAAAAAAGAAACCCTTGGATGGTGGCCTATAAAAATATTCAGGAGTGGTGGGCAAGACCTGCCTTGGGCAGTAACCATGCTCCTAGGAATATACATACTTTTCTATAGATATATATTTAATAGGGTAATACACTATTGATAACTTTTTTCCATATGCCCTATAATGGCATATGGAGTAAATAGGGGGTGATCCCCTGCTTGGGACTCTATAAGCCTGATCAGAGAGTCAATACAGAGAGCAACTCTCATTTTGGTGGACCTGCGGAGTCCATATATTACAAAGAGGTTTGTTCACCCAAAGGGGTTGCCTCATAAGGACAACGCGAGGCAAAATGCCCAATTAGGGTACATGGATGTCATAGAGAGGGTCAGAATGTGTGCCTAAGGCCTCATGCCCACTTCAGTCTTTTTCTTCAGGGTGCTAGCCGTTTTTCTGACGGCTAGCACCCTGACCCATTCACTTCAATGGGGCCATGCACACTTGTTTTTTTGACGGTCCCGTTGCTCCGTTCCGATCAAAAGTAGAGCATGTCCTAATTCGGTCCAGGATTCCGTGACCGTGAGGCCCATGCAAGTCAATGGGGCCGTCAAAAAAACTGAAGGCACACGGAAGGCATCCGTGTGCTGTCCATGTGTGACGGAGCCGTCGCCTAGCAATGGCCGGGCGGGCAGAAGTGCATTACAGATATATCACACTAATCGGTAGCCACTTGTCTCTATCAATCACTGATAGAGAAAAGAGGCTGCTGATTAAAAATAAAATAAAAAGCAGTTCATACGTACCCGGTCATTGTCTTGGTGACAAGTCCCTCTTCTTCCTCCAGTCCGACCTTCTTTTGTGACGCGGCAGCCTGTGATTGGCTGCAGAGGTCGCTGCAGCCTGTCATTGGCTGCAGAGGCGGTCACGTGAGATGAAGCGTCATCCCTGGAGGCCGGCCTTCTGACGTCATCCTGAATTGATTGACCGCCACTACAGCCTGTGATTGGCTGCAGCGGTGACATGGGTTGAAACGTCATCCCTGGAGGCCGGACAGGAGGAAAGTAAGTATGAACTTATTTTTTTATTTTTTATTTCATTAAAATTGTATTTTCCGAGGGCCGAGCATGTACTGTCCAGGGTGCTGAAAGAGCATGGTTCTTCAGCGCTAGTCACTGTCCAGGGTGCTGAAAGAGTCACCGCCGATCAGTGCAGCCCATTAACTCTTTCAGCACCCTGTACAGTGACTAGCACTGAACAACCCTGCTCTTTCAGCACCCTGGACAGTACCATGCTTGGCGCTCGGAAACGGAAACACGGAGTGCACACGGGAGTACACACGGCCGCTAAAACGGGCACACGGATCCGTCAAAAACGGCAGTGAAAACTGTGATGGAAGTGTGCGCGAGGCCTAAATGTAGCTTTCTCTGGCAATAACCATTGATCGCCAGGGATAAGATAAGTCAAACCTGTGGCAATCAGCTGATCGTCAGGCTAGATTTTTTTGCTCTTTGTGGGGCAAACTCTATAAATGGGTGCCGTATAATTCCCCCTGTAGTGAAGTTGAAATGGGAATGAACAGTGAAGTTTTCCATAGTAATAGAAGCTGATCACCTGAGGTCCCATCCCTTTAAGTAATAAAGGGGGAAGTGGCTACTGTACAGGGAACGTCCAAAGTGTAATCCATCTTAACCAAGTCAATACAATTTAGTGAGAGCATTGGGACTATGCTTGTCACCATAGGAAAGATTAAATGAAAAAAGTTTGACTGGTGGTGGTTACTGTTACTTGGCTATAAGGATGACCATTCATAGTCCAATGATTTTGGTCCGATGAGAATTGCCATGTTTGAGCAGTCCGAGGAATTCAACAGATGAGGGCTTGTCTGGTCTAGAAAACCAACTTCTAAACACCCTATTAGGAAATTTATTTCAGGGTTCATAGAGGGGAGTCCTCATTTCGGACCCTCATCTATTAGACAGAGAGGGGATAGCCTACCGCTCTGGAGGATCGGCAATTTTTCCCCGATTTTTAAGTCCCGGGGAGGGGCCTAACATGCAATTTCAGCGTGCTGCAGAGCTTGATATGCCAAGAGGGGCAACTAAGGGGTTACAGGCTGCAGTAGCTCCTCATAGAGAACTAGTGCAACATGCAACGTGTACAAATACAATACATGGATCGTCATGGAATAAAAGCATTTTGTGGGGCTCTCGAAAATCTTTCATTTAGCTCAACTACATCAATAGAGCGTGTGGGCTGAAACCCTACTACAGGCAATGAGCGAAAAACAAAACAAGTATTAACATGTAGTACAATGCGGCACAGAATCAGCTCTGCAGCCTGTTGTACAAGTTCCTTTACAAGAGCCGCATGGAGCGCGGTTCATTTAGTTGAAGCTGAGACTGCTGCGTGCTAAACAACCACAGGGGTTACGTGAGCCGTCATACAGGGGTTTATCCCATTCATCTTCAGCTATAATCGTGCAGTTACACATATTATCGATTTCCTATTTGGAAATAGCGCCCTGAGCTCTTCTGTTAAAGAAAAAAAGATCTGAAACTCGAGTTCTCGGTAACAACCGTGAATGCCAGCGGCGGAATACCCACACAGCAACCCATTCAGATGCCTATGGACTTACACTCTATATCTATGCACCAATCACTAAACAAAGACGGTAGAACCTAAACATCTCCTGGTATGGGCCAACGTGCTATAGAGTCAGACCATACTATGCTATGGGGCCCCCTGGCGAGAGGGGGCGCAAACTAGTTGGCTAAATCCCTTATTTTAATGGGTGATGAGAAATTGTGCAGTGATTCCGTCTCCAAAGATGTGGGGAATTAACCCAAAGATCATGGAGAGAAGATGAGGGGAAAAAAAGCCCTAAGCCCATGCTGTCCCAGGTGGGATGTTGTGATGTTTTTCAGCAGTAGAATGTTGTACAATCAGATTTATAACTCGGAACACCCAAAAACTCGATTGGGTGCTCTACCGAATACCACAAAGCCCAACCAATTCAGATTGAAGGGGTAATCTGCCTGTCATGACCCTGACATGGTGTCAGTCTCCTTGTCGTAGAGTGGTCGTCTCTGAAGCCAACTTCAAACAACCTACAAACCTGGCAGGGGCACGTTGAACGTAGCTGTCCCTTTATCCTTTTTCCCCCGTCTCACACCTAGACGGGTGTAGGAAGCCGAGATATGAGGAACTGTTTGGTGGGGTCCTCACGCTTTAATTTTTTTTAGCTGTCCCTGTGTAGTGTCAGGAAAAAAGTGGTCGCCTTTGATATGAGTTTCCTTTAAGGATTCACAAATAAGAATGTTTTCGACCCTTCAGGGCTGCTGTTTTTTTTCATATTCAGAATTTTTGTTGATTTTTCAAAACAGACATGAATTAAAACACAGTGGAAGGACTTCCTCAAAAATAAAGAGAACAACAATAGGTGTATAGCCCTAACCGTGGCGTAGCAATAGGGGTCGCAATTTCGACCGGGCCCCTAAGCCTGTGGGGCCCGCAGGGCCCCCGTTGCCACACAGCGCTGACCGCGCTGGTCCCGCTTCCAACTGTATTTGCATCCTCAGGACGCAGATACAGTTCAATTCAATGCTGGAGCCAATACTGTAGTGACGTGATCGCGCCTGTCTGCGCCGAGTCACTCACATCACAGTACAGAGGAGGAGAAGGATCCTCCACCCATCGTGGGAACGGGGATAGGTAAGTAATTATATTATTTTTCTTTTAGGTACATATGGGGGTATTATATGGATATGGGAGGGGGCTAGTATGGTGGCATTATACTGTATTGGGCACATTATACCTTATGGGGCAGCTATGGGGGCATTATACTGTATGGGACAGCTATGGGGGGCATTATAGTGTATGGGACAGATATGGGGGGGCATTATAATGTATGGGACAGCTATGGAGGGCTTTATACTGTATGGGGGCAGCTATGGGGGGCATTATAGTGTATGGGCAGCTATGGTGGGCATTATACTGTATGGGGGCATTATACTGTATGGTGCATCTATGGGGCATTTTATTGTATGGGGGGCATTATATTGCATGGGGTGCATAATAGTGTATGGGGGCATTATACTGTATGGGGCGGCTATGGGTGGCAATATACTGTGGGGGCAGCTATGGGGGGCATTATACTGTGGGGGCAGCTATGGGGTGCATTATACTGTTTGGGGGCAGCTATCAGGAGCATTATACTGTGGAGGCAGCTATGGGGGGCATTATACTGTGGGGACATCCATGCGGTCTGTCAGGCAAGGCGGTTGGGCATAGGTGTGCGCAGGTGTCTGGTGATGTTAGGGAGCCCAAGCTAAATTCTTGTACCAGGGCCAATGAGCCTTTAGCTACGCCACTGGCCCCAACGAGAAGGTGAGAATCATATCCCTTTACAAGCAATGATACATAGGGAATAGGTATATCGAGCAGAAGTATTGCGAGATAATGGAAGAGACGCATAGTAACAATGTAGGCTCCATCATACATTGCATTATATCAACAGCCATTGAACTTAATCATAGGGCACAAAACAGCACCTAAATAAAGAAAGGAGCGGGAGGAGAAAACAAGAGGGAAACAGAACAAGGGTGGGGAGCGCACATGGGTGGCTAGAGGTCGTGGTGAGCCTGGACTCCAGTTCTGGAATATCATAAAGAAAGTAAGTTGAGAGCAGCTATTCGCATGGCATTTGAATGATGAAATCGGGTGAAGCTACACAAAAAAAAAACGTCCCGTCATGTCTCCATATTGTATTGTGGGTTGACCCTAAAGGGGGACTATGTATCATGTTACTAGAGTAAGATATGTGGTTTAAGAGAGGAATGAGGTCCAATGAGACAAGGTGGATATGTAACGTGTGGAAGCAGCTGGGGAAGGCGCTATCAGGTTTTGCATCGTCTGAGTCAAGGCAATTTCTTGGAACCACTCATCAAGAGTCGGAGAATCCGTTAATTTCCATTTACGCGGGATAACTGTTTTGGCAGCCTGGAGGAGGTGTCTAGTTAGGGACCGTTTATATGTGGATAGCGGCATAAAGAACATAAATAGTAGGGTTGCCTCGGAAGAATTGGGGACCGAAACCCCAGTGACCTCTGATATAATTTTAAATAAGGCATTCTAAAAATTCTGCAAGGAGGGACAGCTCAACCAAATATAAGACATGGACCCACCCTCTGCACCACAGCACCAACAGTTGTCTGGCACGGAGGGGTACCATTTATGGAGGGAAGTAGGGACTCGATACCACCTAGAAATAATTTTACAGATAGATTCTTGAGCCCGTATTGCAACGGAGGCCTTGTGAAAAAGGAGAAAACACTTTTTCCATTGCATGTCTGTGAATTGCTTGCCTAGTTCTCTTTCCCAGGCCCAAGGGCTGCTGTTTTTTAAGTCAGTAAAAAAAAATTCCAGACGACCACAATGTACTCTTCAGGTCACGGCTAGAGAAGCTCTACAGTGTGAGGAACCCACCAAAAAGCTCCCAATATCTCAGCTTCTTAGACCTAAGGCATGTGGTATATTGGGCTCTTGAAGCTTCAGGGAATCCAGACGATTGGAATTCAACTTGTTTCCAGGACCATCTTGAATACTTCTAATCAGCCATGGCTCATCCTGCCCTCTTCGTCCAATCATATAGTTGGTCTTCCCTATATTACTAGTGGTGGAAGGGAGGTGGGGAGCCATATGCTAGGCCCAGTGACATCTCTCATTGGTTGTAGATCACCATTTTGAAGACCCTACGCCATGAATGAACTTCCTTGTTGTTCATAGTACTCGAGGTAAGTAATTTCTAACCAAGCTCATCATTGACCTGCCAGAATCTAGAATGTCTCTCGTGCTCTCCACATGATGAAAGGCAACGGCGTTCCTGGAAGAACGAGATTATAGCTAGCCAATGTAGATACCCCTTTATCCTTAACATAAATAAGACACTTCTCATTAAGTGAGAATTACCTTCATTTGATCGGAATATGAGCCGCATAGTGAAGGCTCTTGCGAGCAATTTCTGGTTCCACAAGGCCACATGTCATGGAAAACTCTAATTTCAAGCAGCCCTCGGCAGCATGGAGACGGCTGATGATAAAAGCTGAAAAATTATAGATGAATCTGATGGTTTAAAAATAACAGTGACATGAGGCGAAGCAGCAGGGAGAAGGAAGAGCCGAGCTTCTTCTACACCAGTTATGAATGTTGGCGTTCTGCTTGATGGTTTTATAGGGTGTGAAAAATGTGCAGAAAGATCCCAAAAGAATTCAACTTATTCTAAAAATTCACTCAGCAGATTTGATGGATCCACAGTATCTCCACACGAAAACCGGCCACAGACATGAAAAAATACATTGAGAGTCAATGCTATAGTCTTAGAAATGTGTGTTCCAATGCAGATGGTCAGCCAAAAGTGGACTATTTAGTACCATGGACATAATGATTACTCATAACGATCATAAGATCATTCAGATCACTTAAGAGTTCGTTTACATCTGCGTCAGGGCTCCGTTCCGACTGAGCTTTCCGTCGGAACGGAGCCCCGACTGACACAAACGGAAATGGAGGGATATTACATAAGAAAGTGTTACGATTAGGAGCAGGACTGCTGCTAATTAATGAATTCTGTTATCTCTGTGTTTGGGCGTTGCTAGGCAATGCCTTTGGTCTGAGTCTGGATTTGGTCATCATTTAGCTTTGCCTGGTTAATTAGAGCTAGTACTTATTATGGGCCAATATATACTTCAGGCCTGGATAACTCAGGTGCTGGTTATACTGTTTCTGGCATGTGCTAACTCTTCCCAGATTCTAGTTGGTGACTTTGTTCTTGTCTATGTGTTTGTTTGTACTGTGGAACCTGTTGGTCCTCTGAGAGATCTAGTTTTCATTTAGCAGTTTTGTGTGTATCCTGGGATCAGAAGTTCCACTGATTTGTTTGCCTTTCTTGTGCGTTTGGTCAGCTGCCAAGGTGTTGTCTTAGGCTTCATTCACAACTGCGTCAGGGCTCCATTCTGATGTTCCGTCAGCCCTGACTGACAACAAAACCCTAGGTTTTCGTTTCCATCACTATAGATTTCAATGGTGACGGATCCGGTGCCAATGGTTTCCGTTTGTGTCCATTGTGCAAGTGTTCAATCGTTTTGACGGAATGAATACCGTAGTTGACTATATTATTTTAAAAACCATAGGTTTCCGTTTGTTTTTAGTCAGGGCTCCATTCTGACGGAAAGCTCAGACGGAACGTCAGAATAGAGCCTGAACGGATATGTGAACAAAGCCTAAAAGAGTTGATCCAACTTGGCAACCCCTGTCCATAGGCAATATTAGAGTCCATGGATATCATAGAATGGAGGGGTCCCTTTATTTTTACAGTGGAAAGCAGATGTAATAAGTGGCAAGTAAACCTATATTTCTCTCACAGTGGCACTTAGAAAAGGGGTTGACCAATTAAGACAACCATTTCAGTGATCATCTTTATTTTTAAGGTCAGCTTAAAGGGGGTCTCTGCTTTGGACAATCCCTACTTGTTTGAAGAGTCCCTTGACAATGAGTTGATCACAAAGTGTTCTCCTGCTGGACCCCCAGCGATCAGCTGTGTTCTGTGGGAAAACCCAGCAGTAAATGTTCAGTTTTCCTACAGCGCCACCACAGGGGAAATTAAGCATTGCACAGTGTTTATAAACATGAATGGGTTTTCTGTAATGCAGGACAGGACAGGTCCTCCAGAGCAAGAGACACTCTTTGTAACCACTCTCATAAGGAAATAGCTTTTTGGAAATTGGACAATCCCTTTAAAACCCCTTCCCGACATCCGCCGTATATATACAGCGCTGTCGGGAGGTGCTTCCCGCAAAGCGCCGTATATGTACGGCGCAGTGATGGTGCGGGCTCAGAAGCAGAGCCGGCACCATCACCGCGGGGTGACAGCTGTATTATACAGCTGGCACCCTCCTGTAACTGCCAGGACCGGAGCTATTCTCCGATCCGGCAGATTAACCCCTCAGATGCTGCGCTCAATAGACCGGCAACCCAGTGATGCAATCGCTGGGTTGCTGTGGCAATCGGATGCCAGAAAATGACGTCCGAGTCTGCCTTGTACGGGAGCCGATGAGGACCCGCCTGCGGCGTGTCCTCATAGGCTTGCTGTCAGTGAATAACTGACAGCGCTAATACACTGCACTACGTATGTAGTGCAGTGTATTAGAGTAGCGATCGGGGCATCAGGCCCTCATGTCCCCTAGTGGGACAAGTAAAAAAAGTTAAAAAAAGTTAATAAAAATGTGGTAAAACAATAAAAACACACACATTTCAAATAAAAATAAAGCTAAACTAACTTTTTCCCCATAGTAAGTCTTTAATTATGGGAAAAAACGTAAAAATAAAAAAAACGATACATAATTGGTATCGCCGCGTCCGTAACGACCCAAACTACAAAACTATTATGTAATTTATCCCGCACGGTGAACGCAGTAAAAAAACAAAACATGAAAAACAGCGCCAGAATCTTTGTTTTTAGGTCACATCTCCTTCCAAAAAATGCTATAAAAAATGATCAAAAAGTCACATTTACTCCAAAATAGTACTAATAAAAAACGACAATCCGTCCCGCAAAAATAATCCCTGACACAGTTTCGTGCACGCAAAAATAAAAAAGTTATGGGTCTTAGAATATGGCGACACAGAAAACAAATGATTTTATAAAAAAAGTGATTTTATTGTGCAAAAGCTGCAATACATAAAAAAAACTATATAAATTTGGTATCGCCGTAATCGTATCGACCCGCAGAATAAAGCTAACATGTAATTTAGGGCGCACTGTGGATGCCGATAAAAAACCCAATAAATAACTATTCCAGAATTGCTTGTTTTTGGTAATTTCCTTTACCAAAAAATGAAATAAAAAGTCGTATGTGTTCTAAAATGGTACCAATAAAATCTACAGCCCGTCTCGCAAAAAACAAGCCCGCACACCGCTCAATCAACTGAAAAACAAAAAAGTTATGGCAGTAGTAATGCGGTGATGAAAAAACATCTCAATGCACAGGCCGGAGGGGAACATTCCTTCAGTTTCAGGACCCTAGTATTTAGGAACTAGGAAAGGGAAGGGACATGGCACATCCGCTGGAAGCGAGGGTGCCCGTATTATACCAGCGCAAAACTTTCCCAGCAATATTTCCCAAACTACGAAGGAGAAAAAGTCCCCAAAAGGTGCAGAGCGTTACAAAAGGGGGATAAGAAAGAAAACCGTTTATCAGTGTGACACCGGCCTGCGCATAACGGATCGCTTCACAGCGTAACACACATCTATGGAGAATTGTATTATTTACCCCATTAATATACCCTCTTATTATACCCTGATGTTCTCCGCACAGATTACATATACCCTGATGTACTCCTCACAGATTACATATACCCTGATGTACTCCGCACAGATTACATATACCCTGATGTACTCCGCACAGATTACATATACCCTGATGTACTCCGCACAGATTACATATACCCTGATGTACTCCGCACAGATTACATATACCCTGATGTACTCCTCACAGATTACATATACCCTGATGTACTCCTCACATATTACATATACCCTGATGTACTCCTCACATATTATATACCCTGATGTACTCCTCACATATTACATATACCCTGATGTACTCCTCACAGCTTACATATACCCTGATGTACTCCTCACATATTATATATACCCTGATGTACTCCTCACATATTACATATACCCTGATGTACTCCTCACATATTACATATACCCTGATGTACTCCGCACATATTACATATACCCTGATGTACTCCTCACAGATTACATATATCCTGATGTACTCCGCCCAGCTTACATATACCCTGATGTACTCCTCACATATTACATATACCCTGATGTACTCCGCACAGATTACATATACCCTGATGTACTCCTCACATATTACATATACCCTGATATACTCCTCACACATTACATATACCCTGATGTACTCCGCACAGATTACATATACCCTGATGTACTCCGCACAGCTTACATATACCCTGATGTACTCCTCACAGATTACATATACCCTGATGTACTCCTCACATATTACATATACCCTGATGTACTCCACACATATTACATATACCCTGATGTACTCCTCACATATTACATATACCCTGATGTACTCCGCACAGATTACATATACCCTGATATACTCCTCACATATTACATATACCCTGATGTACTCCTCACATATTACATATACCCTGATGTACTCCTCACATATTACATATACCCTGATGTACTCCTCACATATTACATATACCCTGATGTACTCCTCACAGATTACATATACCCTGATGTACTCCTCACATATTACATATATCCTGATGTACTCCGCACAGCTTACATATACCCTGATGTACTCCTCACATATTACATATACCCTGATGTACTCCTCACAGATTACATATACCCTGATGTACTCCTCACATATTACATATACCCTGATGTACTCCTCACATATTACATATACCCTGATGTACTCCTCACATATTACATATATCCTGATGTACTCCGCACAGCTTACATATACCCTGATGTACTCCTCACATATTACATATACCCTGATGTACTCCTCACAGATTACATATATCCTGATGTACTCCTCACATATTACATATACCCTGATGTACTCCTCACATATTACATATACCCTGATGTACTCCTCACATATTACATATACCCTGATGTACTCCTCACAGATTACATATACCCTGATGTACTCCTCACATATTACATATACCCTGATGTACTCCTCACATATTACATATACCCTGATGTACTCCGCACAGATTACATATACCCTGATGTACTCCTCACATATTACATATACCCTGATGTACTCCTCACATATTACATATACCCTGATGTACTCCACACAGATTACATATACCCTGATGTACTCCTCACATATTACATATATCCTGATGTACTCCTCACATATTACATATATCCTGATGTACTCCTCACATATTACATATACCCTGATGTGCTCCTCACATATTACATATACCCTGATGTACTCCTCACATATTACATATACCCTGATGTACTCCTCACATATTACATATATCCTGATGTACTCCTCACATATTACATATACCCTGATGTACTCCTCACATATTACATATACCCTGATGTACTCCTCACATATTACATATACCCTGATGTACTCCTCACATATTACATATACCCTGATGTACTCCTCACATATTACATATATCCTGATGTACTCCTCACATATTACATATACCCTGATGTACTCCTCACAGATTACATATACCCTGATGTACTCCGCCCAGCTTACATATACCCTGATGTACTCCTCACATATTACATATACCCTGATGTACTCCTCACAGATTACATATACCCTGATGTACTCCTCACATATTACATATACCCTGATGTACTCCTCACATATTACATATATCCTGATGTACTCCTCACAGATTACATAAATATCCTGATGTACTCCTCACAGATTACATAAATATCCTGATGTACTCCTCACAGATTACATATACCCTGATGTACTCCTCACAGATTACATATACCCTGATGTACTCCTCACATATTACATATACCCTGATGTACTCCTCACAGATTACATATATCCTGATGTACTCCTCACAGATTACATATACCCTGATGTACTCCTCACATATTACATATACCCTGATGTACTCCTCACATATTACATATACCCTGATGTACTCCTCACATATTACATATACCCCTGATGTACTCCTCACATATTACATATATCCTGATGTTCTCCTCACATATTACATATACCCTGATGTACTCCTCACATATTACATATACCCTGATGTACTCCTCACATATTACATATACCCTGATGTACTCCTCACATATTACATATATCCTGATGTTCTCCTCACAGATTACATATATCCTGATGTACTCCTCACATATTACATATACCCTGATGTACTCCGCACAGCTTACATATACCCTGATGTACACGCACAGCTTACATATACCCTGATGTACTCCGCACAGATTACATATGCCACCACATTATAAACGGAAATACCAGCAAAACCCCAAACAGAACTATTGCCAAGCAAAATCCATGCTCAAAATGGCGGTCTTTCCCTTCTTAGCCCTACAGTGTGCCCAAACAGCAATTTATGTCCACAAGTAAGGCATTACCATACCCGGGAGAACCCGCTTTACAATTTATAGGGTAAGATTCTCCAGGGGCACAACATCTTGTGCGGTGAATGGGCAGATCAGTGGAGAAATTTCAATTTTCACTTTGCATCATCCACTGCGTATTCATTTCTGAAAAACACCTGTGGAGTCTAAATTCTCACTACACCCCTTGATAAATGCCTTTAGGGGTGTAGTTTATAAAACGGGGTCACTTTTGTTTGGTACATCAGGGGTTTTGCAAATGCAACATGGCGTCCGCAAACCATTCCAGCAAAATCTACGCTCCAAAAGATAAATACTGCTCCTTTTCTTCTGAATGCTCCCATATACGTAAACAGCTGATTATAACCACATATGGGGTGTTACCGTACTCGGGAGAAATTACTTTACAAATGTTGGGGTGCTTTTTCTTCTCTATTCCTTGTAAAAATGACAAATGTTGATCTAAAACTACATCTTGTTGGAAAAAAAAATTATTTTTCATTTTCATGGCTTAATTCTAATTCATTCAGCAAAAAACCTTTGGGATCCAAATTTTCACTATACCCCTAGATGATTCCTTAGGGGGTGCAGTTTCCCAAATGGAGTCACTTTTGGGGTGTTTCCACTGTACTAGTACTACAGGGGCTCAGCAAATGTGACATGGCGCCCAGAAACCATTCCAAAATCCAAATGGTGCTAGTTCGATTCTGAGCCCTACCGTGTGTCCAAACAGATGTTTGTGACCACATGTGGGGTATTGTTTTACTCGGGAGAAGATGCCTTACAAATGTTACGGTGCTTTTTCTCCTTCAGTCCTTGTGGAAATGAAAAAAAATTAGCTAAACCTACATTTTCTTTGAAAAAATGTAGATTTTCATTTTCACAGCCTATTGCAAAAATTTCTGCAAAAAACCTGTTGGGTCAAAATGCTCACTATACCCCTAGATAATTTCCTCAAGGGGTATAGTTTCCAAAATGGGGTCACTTGTTGGGGGTTTCCACTGTTTTGTCACCTCAGGGGCTTTGCAAATGTGACACGGCTTCCGCAAACCATTCCTGCTAAATTTGAGCTCCAAGAGCCAAATGGCGCTCTTTCCCTTCTAAGCCCTGCCGTGTGTCCAAACAACCGTTTATGACCACATGCGGGGTATTGTTTTACTCGGGAGAAATTGCTCTACAAATGTTGTGGTGCTTTTTCTACTTTAGTTCTTTTGGAAATGAAAAAAAATTAGCTAAACCTACATTTTATTTGAAAAAATGTAGATTTTCATTTTCATGGCCTAGTTCCAAAAATTTTTGCAAAAAAACTGCCCGGTCAAAATCCTTGCTACACCCCTAGATAAATTCCTCAAGGGGTGTAGTTTCCCAAATGGGGTCACTTTTGGGGGGTTTCCACTGTTTTAGTTCCACTAGACCTGTTCAAAGCTGACATGGTGCCTAAAATATATTCTAATAAAAAGGAGGCCCAAAATCCACCAGGTGCTCCTTTGCTTCTGAGGCCGGTGCTTCAGTCCAGTAGCACACTAAAGCCACATGTGGGACATTTTCCTAAAACTGCAGAACCTGGGCAATAAATATTGAGTTGCATTTCTTGGGTAAAACATTCTGTGGTACAAAAAAAATGGATTCAAAATGAATTTCTGGAAAAAAATAATGAACTTTGTAAATTTCACCTCTACTTTGCCTTAATTTCTGCGCAATGTCTAAAGGGTTAACAAACTTTCTAAATGCTGTCTTGAATACTTTGAGGGGTGCAGTTTTTAAAATGGGGTGACTTATTGGGGGTTTCTAATATCTAAGGACCTCAAAGCCACTTCACAACTGAACTGGCCCCTGTAAAAATAGCATTTTAAAATTTTCTTGAAAATGTGAAAAATTGCTGCTAAAGTTCTAAGCCTTGTAACGCCCTAGAAAAATAAAATCATGTTAAAAAAACGATGCCAATCTAAAGTAGACATATGGGGGATGTTAGTTAGCAACATTTTTGTGTGGCATAACTGCCTGTCTTACAAGCAGATACATTTAAATTGAGAAAAATGCAAATTTTTGCAATTTTTCGCTAAATTTTGGTGTTTTTCACAATTAAATACTGAATGTATCGGGGAAATTTTGCCAGTAACATAAAGTCCAATGTGTCACGAGAAAACAATCTCAGAATCGCTTGGATAGGTAAAAGCATTCCGGAGTTATTACCATATAAAGTGAAACATGTCAGATTTGAAAAATGAGGCTCTGTCAGGAAGGTCAAAAGTGCCCAAAGAGGGAAGGGGTTAATGCTGGTGTTCCACGAGGACTTTTGTTGTCACAGTCATGCAAGTGGTTCACATTTAGTTTTTAATGGTGCAGATTTGCCCCACAAAAAGTCAATGGGGGGACCAGAGATTTCCTTTAAAGGGGTATTCTGGTTAGAACAAGTTACATAGGGTAGAGGGAACTTGCTGATCGGTGGGTGGCCGACAGCTGGGGCCCCCACCGTTTATGAAAATGGGGGTCCCGTACCCCTTGTTTGAACTGAGTGGCAAGTCGCCCATGCACACGGCCGCTCCATTTATTCTCTATGGGAGCGCCAGAGATAGCAGAGTACAGCGTTCAGCTATTTCCGGCGCTGCCATAGAGAATGAATGGAGCGGAGGTGCACATGAGCGACCTAGGGGGTAACATGCTGTAACCGGAATACCCCTTTGGGTATGTTCACACGAGGGCGTCCGTAACGGCTGAAATTACGGGGATGTTTCAGCCTGAAAACATCCCCGTAATTTCAGCCGTAACGGCATGTGCAGGCGCTTGAACGCCGCGTCCATTACGGATGTAATTGGCGCTGCTATTCATTGGAGTCAATGAATAACGGCTCCAATTACGGCCAAAGAAGTGACAGGTCACTTCTTTGACGCGGGCGTCTATTTACGCGCCGTCATTTGACAGCGGCGCGTAAATTACACCTCGTGTGAACAGACAAACGTCTGCCCATTGCTTTCAATGGGCAGATGTTTGTCAGCGCTATTGAGGCGCTATTTTCGGACGTAATTAGGGGGAAAAACGCCCGAATTACGTCCGTAATTAGTGCGTGTGAACATACCCTTTAAGTGATGTAACCAAAGAAGCCACCCCAACCTTAATTTTTATGCAATGACCCGCCTCCGTAAAAAAAAAAAAAAGGAATGGGATTGTAGATAAGAAGGTGGAAGACACCTTGGAGTATTACCAAACAGCAACATTGAAATCAGTGTTTTAGATATTACAATAATAGATGTTCCTCTATGCCTGGGGGGCATGTCATTAAGAGAGCAGGGGCATTGTAAGGGGGTGGTGCAGAGGTGCAATGACATACCCAGCTAATTGCAACACAAAAAGGGCCAGATGAATGGAAACACGATGGGTTCACCAGTTCATTATGTACACTGGCCAGATCCTCATCGAAGTCCCCAAAATGTTTTTGATTTAACGCTTTACATTCGGCCAGTAATAACTTTTTTATTTGTAACCATTTTTTGCCATTCTGTGGTAAATATACATTAGTGTTTTATCTAGATTCATTTTTATTTTGCAAAAAGTATACATCACAGGTTTTTTTTTTCTTTTTTTTCTGCCATTTAAAAAAAAGCATATTATAATTTGTGGTGATAGCAAATTATATAACAAAAAAAAGTGAATTTTTATTTGTTAATTTTAATTCCAAATTGGGATTATAATTTATGATGTATATGTGCCAGTATGTTCTAGTATGCCGTAAAAGTCATACTAAAATTCTCAGCATTCCCGTGTAATACTTAATTTACCCTCTGGTGGCGCTGCAGGGAAATTGAACACTTGCTGCCAGGTTCTCCCACAGATTACAGCTGATCGCTGTGGGTGCCAGCGGGAGGGCTCTTTGTGATCTACTTATTGTCAAGGGACCCCCTCCCCATGTAAGCCAAACTTTTAGGATGGGGGCGTCTCAAGGGGATGCATTTTTACCTGCCATATAACCGGACACATATATAGATGGCAAAAATTAGAAAGCCCAACTAGCTAATGGATGTAGTGCCGAAAAGCCGAAAAACAAGATCAATGGTGGGAAATGCATCGGGTTCACTTTTGTGGTATGGAAAAAATATGACATACATGTAAATAGAAGTCAATCATACGGGAATAAACAGCGGACGGCTCAGAAGAGCTTACAATCATAGCGGATTACACAATAGAAAACTTTAACGATCGGGGAGGACGTTATCTTTGCACATTCAGGGACGGAAGAGGTTTAATAGACGGCATTTATTGGGTTTGCCACATGAAGACGAGTGTGTGTGTGCGCCAAGATATAGCAGAAATATATGCTAAACATTATAAGCTTCTTACAATACCGTAACCCAACTTATTAATCTTTATGCACTGTACACTTCAAAGCCCGTCGGTCATGGATCAGGGCTCTTGTTTTCAACGGGAATTGTATAGAGCATCTCACTAGGATACAGGACATGTTTTACATGCACAGAATCAGAATCCGAGGGCTTAGAAGGAGCACAACTGACGCTGTGTATCTAGGAGATACAGTAATAATGGCTGTATACAGGTAAGACCAAAGTGCACATGGAATGACAGCAAGCGTGTCCGTCAGATCAGGAGCGGGACACAGCTGCAGCCTCGCTCTAACGGCGGAGATCAGGGGAACCTCTTTTCTCCGCCGTTAACCCTTTAAATGCATTGATGGCAGCATTTAAAAGGGAAAGAAGTGAGAAGAGGGGGGTCCCCTTTGATCGCGTAAAGGGAATACCCGAGATGCGATCGAGGCCCGTAACTTGTATGGACAGACAACCCAGGGTCCGACCATATTTCTTGTTATTAGGGCATATGGCATACTTAGGTATGCGCTAACAACGGCCTGTGTACTGGAATATAGACATATAGATAGAGATATATACATTGGAATAAAAAATAAAAAGATCTAAATCAAAATTAAAAAATCTCCCTATGGGAATAAAATGAAAAGTAAATTGAATAGAAAACAAAAGTAATGTTAAATTAAAAAAAAAAATCTGTAAAAAAAAACAAAAAACTTTATTAAATAGAATTACCAAAACGTAAAATAATACACACACATTTGGTATACTCACAACCTGCACAATCATTTTAATACATCATTTATGATGAAAAAATAAAACGGAGGCAGAATCGTGTTTTTTTTCGGCATTTTTGCCAAAATAAAAATGAATATAAATTAAACGCTAATGTAGATGACCAAAAATGGCACCAACATAAAGTACAATTCGTCCCATCAAAAAAACAGAGCCTCATAGAGCTACGTCAAAGAAATAATCCAAAAGTTATGACTGCAAAGAGGAAACATAAAAAAATGTTCTGATCCTCGAGGCCAAAATTGGCCCAATTTACAAGGGGTTAAAGATCAAAAAATGAATCAGCACAAAATTTGGACCTAAATATGTCAAGGCGGAGATTCACATTTAAGAGGTTTTTCCAATTAAGAATAGGTTCCTATCGGCACCACCTATCACACCGCCAGGTCACATCACCTGACTGCCGAGGTTAGCAACTAGCCCCGCTGATATTTGATGATGTCTCCTGGCGGCCGTAATCATGTGACATGCGGAGGAGCCGGACGACACATCATGGCGCAGCTATGACAATAAGAAACGGCAGTATGTCCGACGATCAGGAACATGGAAATTGTGAGGCTGTAGGAACTTACTCTTTGAGGGTCGAAAAATAAAATTCACCCAAAAATATTCATATTATTAATTTCTTAGTTACAAGATGAAACTCATACGGACCTATTCTTGACCAGGGTCCCATTCCCAGTACCCTCAAACTGACACTGCCAGTTTCCCATTTGGCCCATGATGCCCATGAGATGGGCGCCTAAGGCTAAAACCCCTGGAGTCTGCATAAAGTACATACACCTCAGACTTAACTAATTTTACAAAAACACTGGTTAAGGCCAATTTTATTGGAAGAAGGTGGTCAAACTTCATGCCCAGGACGGGCAGCTTTGACGCCCCGTGCTACGAGGCTGCCATGCTAACCACAGTGCCCAGTATCTGTCACTCATTTCTATGAGTCACGATCTAATCGAATTAATAGTCTCTTCACATCAAGGACTGCTCAGAATGACAGGCAGGGATACATCAAGCTACAAGAGAAGGGAGGTGGCTGGCAGTCGGCACTACACCCACTCACTACCAGAAAGTGATACGACTGCCAAGAAGCTTTGTATAGTATAAATATAAGGCAGTCATTTTGTACAAACACTGACGTCCTCCCCCGGGGTTTGCATTAATAGATACTGTTTAAGATATTAGATTATTGAACTTGTGCCTAGAGAGCAGAAATGGAGATTTGTAGCCGCGGGCTCCTGAATTCACTGATGCGGAGCTGGTATCGGCTACGTGGGCATGACAGATTTGTGCCTCTGGGTGACGGGAGAGGGCCTGGTGGGGCGCCACATTTTGGAAGATCTGCTTCTTTTATCACCTCCAGTTTTTAAATAGTGCGCACACCAAATTGGATGAGAAAAGTACCAGAGGTTTAATTGTATCGACACACAGGAAACACATGTACACATCATGTCCTCCGTGTACGATCCCTGCTGACAGCGGCGCCTCAGACGCGTGGCGCGGCCCTCAATATTTGATATATTTTGTACCTGCTTTGCAGTGTTGCTCCTGTGTAGTTAGTTGTACACCTTCAGTTTGTGTTCTGCATCATTTTCGATCTTGTACATTTTGTGTTTTGTGATGTGTTCTTTTTGTGCATTTTGTGAACTTTTAGGGTATGTTCACACGGCCTATTTACGGACGTAAATCGGGCGTTTTTGCCCCGAATTACGCCCGAAAATAGCGCCTCAATAGCGCTGACAAACATCTGCCCATTGAAAGCAATGGGCAGACGTTTGTCTGTTCACACGAGGCGTATATTTACGCGCCGCTGTCAAATGACGGCGCGTAAATAGACGCCCGCGTAGAAGTGACCTGTCACTTCTTTGGCCGTAATTGGAGCCGCTATTCATTGACTCCAATGAATAGCAGCGCTAATTACGGCCGTAATTGACGCGGCGTTCAAGCGCCTGCACATGCCGGTACGGCTGAAATTACGGGGATGTTTTCAGGCTGAAACATCCCCGTAATTTCAGCCGTTACGGACCCCCGCCGTGTGAACATACCCTTATACTTTGTTCCTGTTTTGTGTTTTGTGTCATTGTCTGGAGTTATAATTTATGCTTTCAGTATTTTGTATCTTATCTTTATTGTAACCTGTATATAACGTCTTGTAGTGGCCCCCGTTCCCCACCGACGTTTCCTTACCTATCCCCAGCGTCCTGTTCCACATTGCCCCTCCTCGGCGTCTGGCGACTGCTCTCTCCACTGACGTTCCACGCTGGGTTCTAGCTTGCGCGCGCGACAAAATTAAAATCTGAAACCCCCTCTATAAAAAGACCTTCCTCTCAGGTACTCATCGCCAGAGCAATTTGTTTCCACGTTTTCCCCTGCTATCTTGTCTCTAATTCCCGTGTATTGACCTTTGCCTGTTTTCTGACCATTCAAGCCTGCCGCCTGCCCTGACCCTTTGCTACGTTTACCGTGACGAACCTCTGCCAACTACCTTGACCATTCGCTACATTTACCGTGACGAACTTCTGCTGCCTGCCCTGACTATTTGCTACATTTATCGTGACGAACCTCTGCTGCCTGCCCTGACTATTTGCTACATTTACCGTGACGAACCTCTGCTGCCTGCCCTGACTATTTGCTACGTTTACCGTGACGAACCTCTGCTGCCTGCCCTGACTATTTGCTACGTTTACCGTGACGAACCTCTGCTGCCTGCCCTGACTATTTGCTACGTTTACCGTGACGAACTTCTGCTGCCTGCCCTATTTGCTACATTTACCGTGACGAACCTCTGCTGCCTGCCCTGACTATTTGCTACATTTACCGTGACGAACCTCTGCTGCCTGCCCTGACTATTTGCTACGTTTACCGTGACGAACCTCTGCCGCCTGCCTTGATCATTTGCGGTGACCAACCTCTGCCAACTTCCTTCACCATCAGCTACGTTTACAGTGATGAACCTCTGCGGTCCTCTTTGACTATTTGCTACGTTTACTGTGACAAACCTCTGCAGCCTGTCCTGACCTCTTGCTCACCAGAATACTCTGGTGGTCTGGTGTCAGCCGTCACCAAGGGAGACTACTCTGGAGGTAGCAAAGTCCACATCCCTGTACAAGGGTTAAAGGGTAAAGACTAGGGGTTCCCTTAGACACTGCTCCCCGGAGTAGCCCCAAGTCAAATTTCTCGGTGACAAGGTGGATTCACACCGCCCCCTGCTGGCCCAGTGACAGTCAAATTCTACCGGGCTCCGTGACACTTTTTTTTTTTGGTGTTCTGTGATATGTTATGTTGTGAAGTTGTGTACCTTGTTCGTTTTGTGTACTGTAAGATGAATTTTGCATACATTTTGTGAAATTGTTTACCTTAATTATACATTATGTTCTGTACAGTCTCACACTTTGTACACAATTTGCGTTTTGATATTAATTGTACATGCATTTTGTGAAATTGTGTAAGTTAGTCTGTATTCCATACTCTAAAAGGATTTTGTGTTCTATTTCGTCTTGTATCTTGTCCACATTTTGTGTTCTGCATAATTGTGAAGTGCGCTTTCAGTAATTTTGTGTGCTGTGCAACTTTGTCCCTTACTCACATTTTGTGTTCAGTTTCCATTTTGTGCATTTGTAACCTTTTTGTGATCTGTATGTACCTTGTGTTCATTTTTTGTTTCTTTTTTTATTGTACACATGAATGTTGTATATTTTTCACATTTTATGTTCAGTGTAATTGTGTACAGTATGGTGTTGCAGTTTGGGCTTAAGTTCTTTTATTATCTTTTTTGCCTTTTGTGTCAGGCCTCATGCACACGAACGTGCCCGTAATCACGGCCTGTGATTTCGGGCACGACGGCCGCGGCCCGAATTTTTGGCCCATTCTCCTGTACAAAGTATGGGAGCACGGCCCGTAAAACGCAAAAGATAGAACATGTTCTATCTTTTGCGGTACAGTTCTATGATACGGAAAGGTGTCCGTGGCCAATAGAACGGAATGGGTATTAAATGACGGAGATTTTTTACGGCCGTGTGCATGGGGCCTCATTGTGTACATTTCATATCTTTTGCATTCTGTGTTTATGTACACGCAACGTGCATTTTTGTATAAGGTTATATATTTTCAGCTGTGTTCATTTATATGCCTTTTTCAGTGGTATTTAATGGTATACAGTGTATTTTTGATCTATACAATTGTGTGTGTGAATAAAGACTTAACAATAAACATATCTATGGCCAATTTATTTCCACACCTTACATTGTGTGCACCCTATTTAAATTTTTGAGCACCTACTTACTGTATATTTGGGGTGTAATTGTGTCATTCTTTTCATTTTTTTGTGCATTTTGTGATATAGAATTCCATGTTTCTTGTTTTTCTTTTTGTATTTTGTACCTTTACACTCAGCAGAGTTTTTAATTCTAATTTAATGGGGTCACATTTTAATAGTCAGCATGGCGGCCAGTCATTCCAGCTCATTATAATAAAGCGGGGGTTCCTAGAAATGGCAGCTCCCCGTTTCTTCATCATTGTACTTGATGGAATTATATTCTAGATGCAATTTCTTTTTATTAATACAGATACATTTATGACCAGAAGGAAACATGAACGGTTTTAGAAAAGGCCAAGATCCCATGTGGGGCACAGGACTGAGAAACTTGTTCGTTAAGGATTTTCCTTTATTGTATGAAAGAACTTGAACGATCTATAGAAAATTTACAAGAAGTATTCTGCCGGCTCTGCCCAGCTATTCAATATTGATATTCCAGATCGATTCTAGAGGTTGCTGATAAAAGAGCCCGACAAAATTGATTCAAGAGAAATGGAGTTCAAAATAGCCTAGAAATGTGCTAATAAAAAAAAAAAAATGCATAAAATATAACAAAAATATTAAACTAATACTTTTTTTTACTGTATATGTAATAAATTAATCTCTAAATCAAAGGTGACACCGTTGTAAGACAGCAATGTCTTCCCTCCTAGATCTTCCACCATCACCTGTGAGTGATATTATTGTACAGTGGAAGGAAACGCAGCAACTCAGCCACAAAGTGTCAGACCACGTAAAGTTACAGAGCGGGGGGCCGAGTGCTGAGGAGCAAGTGCAGAAAAGTCACCAACGCTCTGCTGACGCCATAACTGCAGAGTACAGACCTCCTCTGGTAGTAACATCAGCAAAAAACTGTGCCCCGGAAGCGTCATAGCATGGGGGCCGAGCAGCTGCATGCCAGCCTTACATCACCAAGCACAATGCCAAGCGCCAGATGGAGGATGTAAAGCCGCCGCCACTGGACTCTGAAGCAGGGGAAACGTGTTGTGAGGAGTGACGCTTCTCTATCTGGCGTGTTCTGTGGAGTGACGCTTCTCTATGTGACGTGTTCTGTGGAGTGACGCTTCTCTATGTGACGTGTTCTGTGGAGTGACGCTTCTCTATGTGACGTGTTCTGTGGAGTGACGCTTCTCTATGTGACGTGTTCTGTGGAGTGACGCTTCTCTATCTGACGTGTTCTGTGGAGTGACGCTTCTCTATATGACGTGTTCTGTGGAGTGACGCTTCTCTATCTGGTAGTCTGATGGATGAGTCTGGGATTGGTGAATGCCAGTAGATCGTTAACCGCCTCACTGCATTGTGCCAACTGTAAAGTTTGGTGGGGGAGGGGTAATTCTCTAGGGGTGTTTTTCAGGGGTCGGCCCCAGGGCCGGCCTTAGGGGTGTGCGACCTGTGCCTTCGCATCACTTCAGCAGGTGGAAGGGGGCGCTGCGCTGGCTCCCTTCCCATGCTTGTTTCAGAAGCGCGCGGGCCCGGCGACTCAGAAGTCACCTTTCCGCCCGGGTGCTTCTTCACTTAGTGGCCGTTGCTACCGCTGTAGTAGCCATAGCGGCTGCTAGTGGAAACACTGGGCATGAGGGCGGTGGTGCCGCTAGCAGCCGCTGCGGCAGCTACAGCGGTAGCGACGGCACTATAGCAGTGCAGGGAAGTTTCTCTACTCTAGCTCCCTGAAGGTGCGGAATCCCCATGTGGCCAGAAGAAGCCAATGACGTCATTATCCAAAAATGGACACAGACAACAGGAGCTTCTCCTGGAGTGGAATCCCCTGTCACAGTGTCGGCAACGCTGTGGACGGGGATCCTGCTTCAGTAGTTTCCCCTGATGTCACTGTCCATATATGGAAAGATACATCAAGGAGCGCTAGCTGCATGGACAGAGACATCAAGGAGCGCTCCAAGGAGCTCTCCAGGAGTGGAATCCTCGGCCACATGGGAATTCCACTCCTTCAGGGAGCTACAGTGGCGCTATCTACAGGAAGCGGGGGTTGCTATCTACAAGGGGGATGTGGGTTGTGTGGCACTACCTACAAGGGGGCTGTGGGCTGTGTGGCACTACCTACCAGGGAGCTGTGTGGCACTACCATCCACGGGGCTGTGTGCCACTACCAACCAGGGGGCTGTGTGGCACTACCAACGAGGGGGCTGTGTGGCACTACCAACCAGGGGGCTGTGTGGCACTACCAACCAGGGGGCTGTAGGCTGTGTGGCACTACCAACCAGGGCGCTGTGGGCTGTGTGGCACTACCAAGCAGGGGGCTGTGTGGCACTACCAAGCAGGGGGCTGTGTGGCACTACCAAGCAGGGGGCTGTGTGGCACTACCAACCAGGGGGCTGTGTGGCACTCCGTACCAGGGGGCTGTGTGGCACTCCCTACCAGGGGGCTGTAGGCTGTATGGCACTCCCTACCAGGGGGCTGTGTGGCACTCCCTACCAGGGGGATGTGTTGCACTCCGTACCAGTGGGCTGTGTGGCACTCCCTACTAGGGGGCTGTGGGCTGTGTGGCACTCCTTACCACGGGGCTGTGTGGCACTCCCTACCAGGGGGCTGTGGGCTGCGTGGCACTCCCTACCAGGGGGCTGTGGGCTGCGTGGCACTCCCTACAAGGGGGCTGTGGGCTGCGTGGCACTCCCTACCAGGGGGCTGTGGGCTGCGTGGCACTCCCTACCAGGGGGCTGTGTGGCACTACCAACCAAGAGGCTGTGGGCTGTGTAGCACTCCCTACTAGGGGGCTGTGTGGCACTCCCTACAGGGGGCTGTGTGGCACTCCCTACAGGGGGTTGTGTGGCACTCCCTACCAGGGGGTTGTGTGGCACTCCCTACCAGGGGGCTGTGTGGCACTCCCTACCAGGGGGCTGTGTGGCACTCCCTACCAGGGGGAAGTGTGGCACTCCCTACCAGGGGGCTGTGTGGCACTCCCTACCAGGGGGCTGTGTGGCACTCCCTACCAGGGGGCTGTGTGGCACTCCCTACCAGGGGGCTGTGTGGCACTCCCTACCAGGGGGCTGTGTGGCACTCCCTACCAGGGGGCAGTGTGGCACTCCCTACCAGGGGGCAGTGTGGCACTCCCTACCAGGGGGCTGTGTGGCACTCCCTACCAGGGGGCTGTGTGGCACTCCCTACCAGGGGGCTGTGTGGCGCTCCCTACCAAGGGGCTGTGTGGCGCTCCCTACCAGGGGGCTGTGTGGCGCTCTCTACATGGGGCTGTGTGGCGCTACCTACAATGGGGCTGTGTGGCGCTACCTATATGGGGGCTGTGTGGCGCTACCTACATGGGGGCTGTCTTGCGCTACCTACATGGGGGCTGTCTTGCGCTACCTACATGGGGGCTGTCTGGCGCTACCTAAATGGGGGCTGTCTGGCGCTACCTACATGGGGGCTGTCTGGAGCTACCTACATGGGGGCTGTCTGGCGCTACCTACATGGGGGCTGTCTGGCGCTACCTACATGGGGCTGTCTGGCGCTACCTACAAGGGGGCTGAGTGGCGCTACCTACAAGGGGGCTGAGTGGCGCTACCTACAAGGGGCTGTGTGGCGCTACCTACAAGGGGCTGTGTGGCGCTACCTACATGGGTAATCTGTGAGTGGTGGGCTGATGGTCATTTTACTGTGAGTGGCAAGCTAATGGTCATTTGGAACTTTTTTTCCTGCGTCTTTTGCATTTGCTTCAACGGCTTAATAAAAATACACAAAAAAAGGGTCAAACAATGCTGTCACTTCCTGAAGGAATTTTGAGGAAGATTTTTTTTTTTTTGCTTTACAAAAAGCGCTGTGTGAACATACCCTAAGAGTGTAGTGCTTTTTTTTTTAGCCGTTTTCTGTCTTTCTCGAAACAATTTTTGGTAGGGGTGCCCTGAGGAAATTTTATTTTTCCAGTGCTGCCTCGAGTCCGAAAAGGTTGGGAAAATCTGTACTAGGCTACAGGATCGCGCCGGCCTACGCAAGGATCCCGTCATGGAGCAGCTCAGTTCGTCATGGGAATGGGGCCTAGGTGAGTAAAATTTTTGTTTTTGTTTGGGGGCACTGTCTACAAGGGGAAGGTGGGGGGCTGTATGGCACTGTCTACAAGGGGAAGGTGGGGGGCTGTATGGCACGATCTACAAAAAGGAAGTGGGGGGTTATGGCACTGTCTACAGGGAGGCTGTATGGCAAAATCTGCAGGGGGGCACTATACCGTGTGGGGGCCACTAAGCGGACATTATACTGTGTAGGGGTACTACAGGTGGCATAATACTGTGGGCACAATTAGAGGACAAAATACTGTGTCCTTGAAGGGGTTGTAATATATTATATTATAAAATATTATTATTATACTGTATAGGGGCACTAAAGGGGCATTATAATTTTTTTATGGGGCATTTTTTTTTAATGATGGGGTGGGGCGCCGAAAGATCATTTCGCACGGGGCGCCATCTGTCCTAAGGCCGGCCCTGGTCGGCCCCTTCGTTCCATGGGTGGTTGGTTAATTGGTTGGTTGGGGGAATTTGGGGTGGAAGAACTTGACTGGCCGCACAGAGTCTTGACATCAACCCCATCCAACACCTTTGTGATGAACTAGAACAGAGATTACGAGCCCGGCCCCTTCCACCAACATCAGTGTCTGACCTCACAATTGATGTTCTGGATGAATGGGCAAAAATTCCCCCAGACCCCAAAATCTTGTAGAAAAATGGAAGCTGTTTTACTGTTGAGGGGGAACCAACTCCATATTAATGCTCCTGTAGGTGTAATGTGTAGGTGTCCCAATACTTTTGTCCATACACTGTGTGTGTGTGTATATATATATATTATATATATATATATATATATATATATATATATATATATACACACACACACACACACATATATATATATATACACGCTATACTCCTCTCGGAGTTCAGGTCACTGAGCTTGGAGGTTACTTCTCATATTCTTAATAATTTAGATAACAGGTTATACAATCCCTTATCACATAAAGGTGCGCGGCAGCGGCAGATGTAGAGAGCACTACATTAAGGGTTAACTAAACACACTTTAATAAATACTCTGGTATAATGCGCCTGTTTCAGGAACGGATGGAGTTAGTTTAGTTGCAGTCCCATGTAACGCCACAGATAACACATGGTGATAAACAGAACAATAATGTAGTACCGTAGGTGAAACCAAAAATAATGTTTTGTGACAATCCTCTGAGAACAAATAATGCAGAAGATTTAATTAGAGCCCTATGCAACACCAGAGATAACAGTCTGAAAACATTGATAACTAATAATACAGTAGGTGCTACCTGCAGTCCTATGTAAGATCATAGATACAACATGCTGATGACTCTCTATATATAGATAATGTAGTAAGGTTACCTGCAATCCTATGTAGCACCACAGGTAATAAATGGTACTGATCTGAATACAGATAATGTAGTAGATGGTACCTGCAGTCCCATGTAACACTACAGATAACACATGACAAAAAGTTTTTTTTAATTTCAAATTGATAAAAAAAAGTTTATACTTACCCCTAGATGTAGTCATAGCGACGCAATCCTCTGTTCTGAACGCAGCCTGTCCTCGAGGGTGACTTTACATGCCATGTGACTGCTGCAGCCAATCAAAGGCTGCAGCGGCCACATGGACTACAGCGTCATTCTAGGAGGCCAGGCTGCACTCAGACCAGGGGGACGCCAGCCATGTACGACAATTTGTATCATATACCAAAAAGATGGGCCGCCTTAATTGCGCAATACATCGCAGATGCTGTACTCAATAGCCACGCCCCCTTTTTCAGACAGTTCTGGAAAGTTTCGTAGGTGATAAAAGTTTGATAAAAGTTTCAATTAAGTGCATGGGACTGAGCTGCAGTACCAGACACAACCTATGGACAAGAGTGGCGCTGTTCCCATAAGAAATCTCATGAAGGAGTAATTTTTTTAGTGGCCATATAACAGGATATATAACAACTTTATAATAGTTTTTTTTATTTAAAAAAAATGACCTTTGATTACTGCCGACGTCCCCCTGGCTGGCCAAGGCCATATGTAAAGATTGCGGCCACATATAAAGATTGCGGCGGCAGCTCAGCCCGTGCACAGATCTCCCATCAACCGGTGCATATTTCTGTATAGCGCCCACGTGCCAGATTTATTAAGTGACATTGCCACATGTATAGGGAGAGGGGGCATGTATGGGGCTAAGCTGTGGCCGCAATATTTACATATGACCCGTCCAGCCAGGGGAGGAGGTCAGAAGTAATAAACAATAATTTTAAAAAAATAATAAAAATCAGACTGATATTATATATCCTGCAACATGGGCACAAATGGCCGAAGATAAAATCTACTCATTCCCGGGCAAACACTTTAAAGAAACATGCACTTTCCATTATGGAGCAGTAGGCGCGTGTCACCTCAGTATGGCACCATACTACAGAGAATATCCACATGTGATTGAACATGGCATCATTTTTTTTCGGTTTCCATTTGAATCTGGACAAAATCAAAATCTATGTATAAAATCAGAGGCATACGAAGATGAAGTAAGGGCCTCTAGACTTCTATGGATACAGCAATGCGACTCTATACAACATTAACCTCATACAAAACCGTAATACAGCCGGGTAAACGAGGCCCCAAGCCTTGAAAAAATTATTCTATGATTGTTTTGAGCCTAAGTGAAATAACAAAAACAAATGCAGTGAATATTATAGACACAGATGGAAAAAAACCAGATAAAAGATGTCACAGAAGACAAAAAAAAAATAATGACAAATTTTCAAGATGTAACAAAGGAATGTAACAGCCAATGTTTGGGCATAGGAGATATCTGAGAATTACAGTCCCAGAGATATGGAGTAGATGCACCTTCATCAGGAAATAACTGGGAGAGACGGAGATAGGAACGACGTAGCAGGTTATGCTGGGATCGCCTAGAACGGTTTTCCATTTCTCCACATTCTTCTGCATCAAATCTTTACTACTGGATTGGGTTATTCAAGGGCTATTCATGGAAATTGTTTTACTGAGGGACTCGTCTCAGGGGTAATCTCATACAAAGCGAGTGAAGATTGACCTTTGGCCCCAATGAGGGGTGGAAATAATTGTAGAAAATGATAAGGGATCGTCCAGGATAAAATTACACGTCGCAAATACACCACAAAATGAGCAACGTGGATATCCTCCCCTTCCTTCATTGTGTCGACTTCCCATCAGAATCCAATTCTAAAGACCATCATTTCATTCTGTTGCCCACACTAACGCTACAGTCATGTGAACAATGGAGTCAGTGTTGGTTGCCTTTGTTTCTGGATACATTGTAGGCTCATCCGTGTCTCTCACCATAGGGGTAATTGAACTCTTTACGGCAGAGCCACAGCTAGGATTTTCTTCACCGGGGGCAAAGGGTCAGTTTGCTGCCCCCATACTGTATCTACATATCATGGCCAAAGCTTGTTGGCAACCCTCCTGGCACCAGCACTTAGGACAAGTTAGGTTGGAACATATTTTTCCCATTCTGATAACGAACCTATATTTGGTCAACGTAGTGGTGGCCTTACTGTTGGCTCTTGATCTTCTGTACCACTTCAGGGAAAACAAAAAAAAGACAGGCTGTCTATTGAAATCAAGAAGTACGCAGTACACTTCAGGATGTCAATATGAAAAATAGCTAATGGAAGGAAATCTGGAGCAAGACTAAGGTGGTCCACCCTTTATTAACTTAATATATTAAACCCCCTTAAAAAACAAGGGGGCATTTCCTCCGTCTGGAGAAAAAAGGTTCAATCTGAAGGGGCGACAAGCCTTCTTTACTGTGAGAACTGTGAGTCTATGGAATAGTCACCGCAGGAGCCGTCACAGCAGGGACAGGAGATGGCTTTAAAACAGGCTTAGATCATTTCCTAGAACGAAAAAATATCAGCTCCTATGTCAATGTGTAGAATTTTTGTTTCATCCCTTCCTTTTTCCCATCCCTTGGTTGAACTTGATGGACATGTGTCTTTTTTCAACCGTACTAATTATGTAACATGCCCTGCTAAGGCTCGTCCATAGCAGGAAAAACCTATAAATGTAGGATCATTTAGATGGTACTCCATATGCTACAACTGAAGACCAGTAGAACGTTCATGAACCCCGATCGTAATAAAGAATCACCATAAGGTTTGAGTATTCGATAACATCCATCACCGGCCAAACTTACATGGGGCAAAACCCATCCAGGACCCGCAAGACCTGTGACCAGTGTGGACAGTGCGAACCAAGACAGTGTAGATTGGAAAGTTGCACCCGTTCCCGATTTCAGCCATGAGGGTAACATTTCTTTGCCATGTAGAACCCCTATTACTTGATTGGTGCAATCTCTTTTAGCCGCTATTAATAGGAAAGAAAATGTGAAACCATCGAGGAAACCATCATTAGGTCAAGCCCACTTTCTTCAAAAGGAGTTGAAATTGAAAAATACTTAATTTTTCGGTAAAAAAAAAAATAATTATGTAAACAATCTCATTAAAATCCAGCAGGCTTAATTACCAGGCCACAATCCACGAGGTTTTCTTGTGTTATTTTAATGATTTGGTTTGCGACCCGAGTCCAGGTCGGCTTTTGAGCATTTGATCTATTCTGAAGCTCAGGCAATTGAGATAATAACCTGGTGCTCTAATATTTTTCCTTTTCTTCTCTGAAGGATGTTGCTGAAATACTCTACAAAATAATTACAGACAGCCATGAAAACAATATCTTTGCCGTCATAAGGATAGGCTGAATAATTCTGACTCACAAGGGCTTTCTAATATACGTATTATTCAGATCAGGTTACGGAGCCAATTAACGGGAAGGAGGCTTTTATGGGCTCTGGAGCCTAACAAGGGTTTATAGTGGATTTGACTCAATAGGATATGACGTGGAACTTCCATAAGGTCTCAAAAGTGGTTTGTATCAGCGCTGTTAGATGTGAATTGTGATCTACGGTGATTGTGCTGTGAATGGCGCACACGGGAAATGTATAGAAACTTATTTTAGGTTATTCTATTGATCTACCCAACATACACCACTTATGACTAAACGAGAATAAAACATTATTCAGACGAACGTGTCAAATCGTCCGTAAAAACGGCAGTTTTTCACAGCCAATTTGCAACCTCGCGGGATTTTCATGGATCCCTCATAGACCTGTCCTATTTTTTCACACATCCATTTGTTAAAACAATGGCCGTGCGAATAGTTCCATAGAAATACATACAGCCGTGTGACGGCCGCTAAAAAAGCATGCGTCACATGGACAATTTCAACGTATAATAAGGCTTTAAAGGGGTTTTCCTGGACTAAAAAAATGATGGCCTATCTTTAGGATAGGCTATCAATGTCTGATGAGTGGAGGTCCGACTCCTGGGACTTCTGTGGATCATTAGAATGAAGGGGCGGTGGCAATCACAGGATAGGTTGTCAATGTTTTAGTCCCGGAATACCCCTTTAAAACTGTCCTTTATGCTTTGTTAGGGCATATGCATGTCATAGAGGGGGTCCCTACCCTCTATAATACAGAAAGGAGGGCCACTCCCACTCTGGTAAACCCGGCCTATCATTTAAACGGCTACAATCTAATACATTTACCATGCAGTGACCGCTGCTGTGAAAATAAATGGCCGACTGTGGGTTCCCCAGGTGATTACAGTTGATTGACGGGCGCTAGAGAAGTGATCGGCTGATCGCTGGGCCAGTCTCCTTTTAGAAAGGGGCTGCCTTCATGGCACATTATCATGTCATACATTGTGGCCTACGCTTCATCTTGACCGAACATACACTGACAGGTCTGAAGGAAAATTTGGCGAATATGAATTCACATACTTACTACAGATATGGTTTCTGGAACAATGTGCAATTTTCATTTAGACTACAGGTACATCTAAAAATAGGGGCTACGCCGAAGATGGACCACAACTCCTGTCCACTTGATGGTGTTAAGTACCCTCATAAAGTAAAGTAGATTGCAATTACAGACATTTCATACATTTCTAAAGAGGAGGGTCTGGGATATTGGATCCCCAACCAATCACTAGAACAGTAAGGTGATCGAGGAACTCCTGATCTCCAAGGTGATACTGATCGTGCCACCATAGACTTAATTGGGAAGAAGCGCGATGATCGAAGACCACACGGGTTCCTTCTTTCTAGGGAACGTGGGTGTCCTCACAGACTCCTACATTTCTGATCTGTCTCTATGACATGTCAAGAGTTTAGCAAGACCGGAGGGTGACTTTAAAAGGGTACTAGGCTATTAACACATGGGGCTACAGGAGCAGAAATAGGGTGTAACGTCCACCCTTAATACACCCCTCAATCCCCATTCTCGTCTGTGAATCTGAGCAGAGAGAATGGATCCCCACCGTTGAGAACTTCTGACACGTGTCTATATAAAGTCAGAAGTTTGTTAAAATAGGAAGGTCACTTGAAGGATATTTTGGGCTTCCTTAAATAAAACTTTTTTAAGTATTTGCCGGACATCATTGAATAGCCAGTAAATAACAAGGAACAAAGTGCAGCCCAACATCACTAGGACATAATCCTATCGAGAGACCAGTTTAGGTCCCTACAAAAAAGTACAGGCTCAAGCCACCAAGGTAACAATATCAAACCTCCAAAAATACCACCCTGCATCATTTTATGAATACAGACGTTAGCATTCGCTCACTTACAGCTATGAAGGTATTCAACTTTTTTTTCCTATAAAGCCGTGCGCTAGTAGAAAAATCATTAAAGTTGATTGCAGAAGGAAGACGAAAGGCTGCGTCACTGCAAAGTGATCTTAAAACAGCGTAGGAAAAGTGTGAATGATATCAGAGATTAAACGGCGGCTCCGAGAAGAAGCAGCAAGGTAAAATCCGACAGAGAGCTGACGTCTGCATACACCAAGGTCGCAGGGAGCTTTGAAAGTGAAAAATATAAATTAGGAGCTAGTGGAAAGAAAGCTTCTTGGTGTAATTGAGCGTCGCTCCAAAATTAGGTGGAATAACAAAAGATCACATTTCTAAGACTCCTCAGAAGAAATGTCTTATCTTGTCAACAGGCGCAGGAAAAAAAAAAAAAGCTGATGCCAATCCGATTTGCCTAAATTACATTTTTTGTTTCCATATGAGGGACATGGATTTAGAAAATGTATAAGAACTTGTTCAGAGGTTGCTTCTTAAGGTGACCAGGCCAAAAGCGGATTATTGCGGCTTCTCTTCGCTATGGCTTATAAAGGGGGCCACCATAAAATGGTCCTCTCTATGATGTTCACATGCCCAATTTTGGCTCATGGAGGGTACCACCAGAGGAGGGTTCCTTCAATGATGTGCATATACCCGATTCTGAATCATAGACGAGGCCACTATAGAAGGGTACCTTCTATGATCTCCATATGCCCAATTTTGACTCATAGAGGGGGCCACCAGAGGGGGGTCATTTCTATGATGTTCATACACCCGGTTCTGGGTTAAAGACGGGGCTACCATAAAAGGGTCCCTTCTATGATGTCCACATGCCCAATTTTGGCTCATAGAGAGGGTCACAAGGGGAGGATCCCTTCAATAAAGTGCATACACCTGATTCTGAATCATAGACGAGGCCACTGTAGAAGAGTCCCTTCTATGATGTCCGTATGCCCTAATCAGACATGTGGGCAGAGGTTGTCCCGATGGGGCAACCTTTTTGTTTTACCCATTTTATAAAAGGAACAATCTATCTTCACATACTGTCTACATGAATGTAGACGTGACAAGCCAATGATTTATAGAGTAACTTCTTCTTATATCAACCTATGACATTTTCTTTATTCAAAGGATAATGAGTGGAACAGGTTGCTGCTGCGGTGAAAATAAGCCTACATCTTACAAAATACTCTGGGCTGCTGGGGGACCCTGCCTCTTCCACCCTCAGTCTACGATCTCCAACATGTCACCATTCCCCTACTCAAATCATAACACTGCCCGTTTCTTTATGAACATCGTCAAATGAATGGACACATCACCTCCCTCCCATTACAGAAGATCAGTGCGGTCTTCTTCTGCTGGTGTCATCATTCTATGATCTGATAATAAGGTTCATGTTTATTCTACATCCCGTAACCTTGAGAAAATATATGTATAGGTTTCTCCTGCAATAAATAACAAGGCTACTCAACTATGATATACCAAACAGAGCAGGGCCTGAAAACGGTTGGAAATAGAGCCTAGAAAACTAAAAGAATGGTGGCAAACTAGAGTAAGGGGCTAGGTGCAACAAGGTCTTCTTAAGGCTCCTCTACTGGACACATCAACAAACTCTTCAAATGTAAATATAGCGGAGCCTTTTGACAGATATTAGATCTTTCTCTACTTTCTAAACCTTTAAACGATGAATTCTCTGTGCTGAATAAGATCAGGTTGGTTGCACAAATTCTGGAGATGCCAATTACGGAGCAGAAACATGTGTGGGTTGAGCTGCTATCGATCAGCAGTATAATGAGCGGTGATTGCCATTTCATATTGGAACTTCACAAAAGATGAAAACTAAACAACCGGCTGACTTATTTGACGAGTGGGTTCCATCTATTCAAATGTCAGGAGCTGTTCTCGATACAGAATTTATTTCCTGGGCTTTATTGTTAGATTAATCACAAGACCAACTCAAGCTCCTGCTGATATAGGAGTAAACCGTGTTCCCATTATACGCTAATTATTTGTTTTCTGTACTTTTTTCTTGGAATTAATTGACGTGTGAAGCTTTAACCATCTATGGTTATTCGAAAAGGGCCATTGTTGACCAAGGTGTTGACCAATGTCCATGAGTAACACCAAAACGTTCAATACGCCCCTAATCCTATGAGGTCTTGAAGTGAATTTGAGGCTACCTCCATGAAATACACTTTGCAGAACGCACATAAGGCTGGATTTGCTGCTTACATTTCATATAAACTCTTCGCACATGGTGATGACCAGCATCTCTCTTCCAGCTCAATGTGTCCAATACACACAAGCCAAAAATTATGGCGCCTTGAAATGCAGGAAGCGGTTTGTAGCACCAAAGAGATGGGGTCAATGACATGTAGAAATTTAGGGGGTTCTTCATCATTGACAAGTTGTCCACAGTCCCACTCATCACTGGGATCTAACTTCCTCTTCACTGAGACCTCAAGGCAATGTCATTTCATGTGGTGGACACAAATCAACCGTGGTGTTAAAGGAAATACAAAGGACAAAATAATTAAAGCCATCTCAATGTCTATTAACCTATAAATATACAAAGGCCTCTTTTAGAAATGACATACAGATGTAGACAAGTTTACCTTGACTGATACCTTGCTGCAGCGTGATATCACACAACAAAAGCCATTGAAAAGTCATTAAAAAAAGTCAAGATAAGGGATCTTGCCAATGTGTAATTAATGCGCTAAAAGTCAAGATAAAGATGGCTACATCGTGGTTCCTCCATGTGGGAACCGCTCTCTAGTAGCAAAAGCCAAGATCCATGTCAATTGTAGTTATTTTCACTAGAGGCCAACAAGTTTGACCACTGTAAACAATGAACGGCTTGGGCATCCATTAGTTCAATAGGTATCTTGTTAGGCTTGGTGGGTCCCCTTAAAGGGAATCATCTGATTACTGGGACCACCACCAATCACCAGAATGAGGGTCCAAAACCCCCATATCCTCCTCACTGTGGAGCTTGAATGGAGCAGTGGACGAGCATGCGGCTACCGCTCCATTCAATGTCTATAGGACTATTGGAAACAGCCGAGTGCTGTACTCAGCTGTTTTTGCCTTTCCCACAGACTTGGAATTGAGCGGCAGCCCGCATGCTTGATCGCCGTTCCATTTAATGTTCTCCTCACCGCGGTCAAACAGTGAGGAGGAACAGGGAGCTTGGGACACCCGTTCTCGCGATAGGTGGGAATCTGAAAGGTAGGGTCCCCAGCAAACAAACAATTATCACCGTTCCTGTGGATAGGTGATAATTGTCGATTCTGAGAGTACCCTTTTCAGCTTGGTGGTTCCCCCTTGGTAAGCTTAATTATTCCACATCAAAAATTGGTGGTTCTCCCCTTGTTCATATTGGTGGTTCCCTCTTACGCTTAATTGTTCCCCCTTCGTTAATGTCGGTGGTTCCCCCCTTGCTATTAGGTGATTCCTCCCTTCTTAATATTGATGGTTCCCCTTGTTAATATTGGCGGTTTCCCCTTGTGACTATTGACTGTTTCCCCTTGTTACTATTGGCGGTTCCCCCTTGTTAATATTGGTGTTTCCCCATTGTTAATATTGGTGGTTCCCCCTTGTTAATATTGGTGGTTCCCCCTTTTTAATATTGGTGGATCCCCACTTGTTAAGATTGATGGTTCCCCCTTGTTAAGGTTGGTGGTTCTCCAGTTATTAATATTGGTGGTTACCCCTTTCTTAATATTGGCGGTTTCCCCCTTGTGAATATTGGTGGTTCTCCCCTTGTTAATAATGGTGTTTCCCCATTGTTAATATATGTGGTTCCCCCTTGTGAATATTGGTGGTTCGCCACTTGTTAATATTGGTGGTTCGCCACTTGTTAATATTGGTGGTTTGCCACTTGTTAATATTGGCGGTTCTCCCCTTGTTAATATTGGTGGTTCGCCACTTGTTAATATTGGTGGTTTGCCACTTGTTAATATTGGCGGTTCTCCCCTTGTTAATATTGGTGGTTCTCTCGTCGTTAATATTGGTGGTTCACCACTTGTTAATATTAATGGTTCTCTCGTCGTTAATATTGGTGGTACTCCCGTCGTTAATTTTGGTGGTTCTTCCCTTGTTAATATTGGTGGTACTCCCGTCGTTAATATTGGTGGTTCTCCCCTTGTTAATATTGGTGGTTCTCTCGTCGTTAATATTGGTGGTACTCCCTTCGTTAATTTTGGTGGTTTTCCTCTTGTTAATATTGGCGGTTCTCCTTGATGCTTGATGGTACCCCCTAAAAGGGCTTATCAAAAGGCCTCCAAGTATTGTCAGACCCTCCTCCCATATTTTGCATCTTACCTTGGGTTATACCAGTCTGTTGTCACCCGGCGTACTTCATTAATAATTTAGGTCACATATAAAGAGTGGCTTTGGGCATGAAACCCATAAAAGACGTGCTCTGTGATCGGTTTCTCTCTCTCCACGGATAGCAATATCATTGCACTTCCTATCATTTCGTATAAAGTCGAACCAGGCAAGATACATTTCTCTGGTCCCCTAGGTAAAAAATTCAGCCGGGTAATTTATTCTGCATCTCTACACTTCACTACATCACAAATTCAATACACAACACAAATCATTAAGTGGCGAGCGGGATGAGAGAGTTCCTGATCAAACAAGGAGATGCGAAAGAAGACAAATAGATGAACAGTATCACTAGAATTCTCAAAAGTGATGCTTACTCTGACAAGTTACTGTATAATTGGAAAAGATAGAGACACGTTTACACATCTAGTTACTAAACAATCTCGGCTCCGAAAGCAAAATTTAATGTTCCCAGACAGATTTGAAGAACGTTTAATTGTATCACGTATCAGAAAACGAGCGATTTCCTCCTCTCTTTATCTCTTCCAATGTGTGTTTAATACAGATAGGTCCATTCGAGAGAGCGGGGGAGGGGAAATGAGTTACCTTTAAGAGGTTTTCAAGATAATGTTTTCTTATGGTACTAAAATGGCGGTCAATAATTACATTATCAAACACGTCCAACAATGCGCTCACATCAGGAAACTCGATTGGAATGTACCTTTTCTTTGAAATGTCACTTCCACGAAATCATTCAATGCTATTAATTCGCTCTCAAATTGGTATTCACATGACAGTCGGAAGACTGTATTCAATTGAGAACGCGGATTGGCATTCAGCGGACAATGGAGAGGATGTGAAGCGTGCGGGGACGCTATCAAGTTGCTTGGTTATTGGAATGGTCTGTAAATCACAGCAAAAAGGGGTTCAGCTCTTGACCAGTTTTCTTCTAGATTTAAAGGGGATGTCCAATTTTCACAACCACTTTCTTAGACAACTTGTCCCCCAGCAATAAGCAGATCCCAGAGATTTCCAGTAAAATAATTGCTCACCGGACGCTCCTTTTATGTGGCATCTATGGTCTATTGTAGACAACCCCTATAAGCCACACATATATATATATATATATATATATATATATATATGTGTTATAGTGATTTTGGTCTATGATCTATTAAGCAGTGCTAGTAGTGGTTGACATCCGCCCTCCGCCATAGTGATTAACATTATACGGGTAGCCATTAATAACAATATTACCCTGTCAGCCTATGTAAGGGCAGCTTTATAGTGCATGCTTGGGAAAGTAGCATTTAATGTGCATAGAGGATAGCTAGACCATATAGCAAACTCATATGGGATATACTAGATTGTAAGCGTACACAGAAAAGGGGGAGACAAGGATGGAATGGCAATATGGGCAGTGATCCTTCCCTGGTTTGCAGTGATTGTAGAGGTGATGGACCGTATAAAGACTGGCAAAGCCCATATGGGAAAGAGATGGGGCCAATCTCCATGGGTCCTATACAAGCCATATGGCCTCTATGTACGTATGTCCTTGACACGAACTAACCAGTTGGCCAAAGGATGCAGTTGTAACATAAAATGTATCACGGCCGGCCATATAGTCAATAGAACATTTTGAACATAACCCTACAAATCTAAAGCCGCTCTAGAGGAATTTATTTAAAGGGACTCAGCCTGAATGGACTTTTGCACGCTCTTAAAATAAAGCCTTGTAGAAATTTGGCAAAAATGGGATCCTTCACCTCCGGGTTCTCTTCATGATTGTCCGGAGCCTCACGAAGAGATAAGTCTAAGCATTGTTTGGTCTCCATGGCACACACAGCAGTGGAGGCAGGTTTCTGCTTCAGCAAGCTGCCTCCCAGTCAAACCAGCCTGAACTCCGGTATCTATTGTTTAGATACTCTAAGTGCCAGTAGGGAAACGATCAACGAGGAAGAAGATATCATGGTAAGTGCCGGGCTCTCCGTGTCTCTAGAGTTGTTCTGCGTCGGTCTCAATGATATCATAGAAAACCTTGCGTCTTACTCGCTGCGTGTATCCGGCAGTCACAGACTTCATATTGCCGGTGTATTATTAAAGTGGAAGGAGAGGAGGCTTCTGCTTCATTCAGCACCTATTAATTGAATCCATACTGTGAAAATGTAAACGCTTATCGATTTCTCAAGCGAGCACGCACAATTCAGCACAAGGTAATTGCATTATTGCAACAATCTTTTTTATTAATTGCCCTAAACATTTAGGAGCCAGCAGTTTGCAGTCAGATTGAGTTCATAAATAATATCTGTGCAGTCAATTATTATATTTATGTATTGCCTGTGATGAAATAACAGTGGGGCGCAGGGAGGAGGACTTGGCGTTGCGCTTGGCTTTCCTCTCAGGGACTGTACACTACAGCAGGGAATTACAAACTGGATTAGATATAAATCTATGCACCAGGGCCGGTAAAAGCATAATAATTTTGGCCACCGACGCGGAGCTTCACCTCTGCAAACTGAAGCGGTTTAGCTAAAAAGGAAAAGCAGCAACAAGGAAATCAAATACCCCGCAGCTGCTTTACCCAGCAACGTCAACAGAATACAGAAGCCTGTACTCTGCACCATAAACAGTAGTGATGGCCTTCATCTTATTATGACAGTCGTATCGTATCCTACCATCAATGACAAAATATAGGCTCCGTTAGTGACACCTGTGATGACGGGTCATATTCGCAAAAATGGCATATGAGGACAGGAGTTGTCCTACTGGGACAAGAACTTTAGGTGCCAAAATATGTCTAGAGGATATTAAAGGGTAACTAAACATTCAATAAACTTCTGACATGTCATGACTAAACGTGGGGTCAGACCTCATACACCAGTCTTCAGCTCCTTCATACTTATAACTATAAAACTATGAACACAGATTGTAATGTGCCCCACTCCCCATCATTACCGGTTCCCGGCATCCTAGTCAACGCTGTCGGCCTCCTCCTCCCGCCGCTGCCAGCCACCGACACGCTCCACTGGGTCCTAGCGCGCGCTTACCTTTGCATTCATAAAGGGCCAGAACGAGCCAAAATCAAAGTTCTCCCAGACACTCCTGATATAAAAGACCTTCTACCCCGGTCAAGAATTAAAGAGCAATTTGGTTCCCTTGAGTTCCTAATGTTCCAAGTGTATCCCTGCTGTCTTGTTTCTGAATTTCTGTGTAGATTTGCCTGTTTTTGAACTTCGGTGCCTGCTGCCTGCTCTTACCTATTTCTACGTTCACCACGCTGAACATTTGCCGCCTGCCCAGACCCTATGCTTCTCGTACTACTCTGCCTCTGTCAACAAAAGCTGTCACCAAGTGAGACTACTCCAGGGGTATCAACCTAGGGTTCCCCCACAGCAAAGTCCACATCCCTGTTCAGGGGTTAAAGAGTTAAGACAGTGGGTTTCCTTAGACTCCGCTCCCTGTAGTAGACCCAAGTCAAATCCCTTGGTGACCAGGAGGATTTACACTGTCCCCTGCTAGCCCTACTACAGCCCAATTCTAGGGCTGTCGTTACACAGAACAGCTTCCTAAATGCTAAAAATGCAGTCTCTCTCTCTTTTAAACGTAATAGTTTGTGCTTCAGATTTACATTTCTGGGACAACCAGCCCAGAATTATAGCTACAATTGTCAGCCATATTAAATCTCATGGTGCTCATTTCTGTCACCAGGTCACTCAGAAACTCTGATACCTTCTTCTTTCAGGTCTCACAGTCAGTGGCGTAACTACCGCTATAGCAGCAGTAGCGGCTGCTACGGGGCCCGCTGCATGAGGAGGCCCATGCCATCTGCCGGCACGGGCCCCCCCCATGACCGGAGGCTCCGCTAGCAGCTGCTATGGCTGATACAGCGCGACGCCACTGAAGGGGTTGTTCCTACAAAAGACATGCATCCCCTATCCACAGGAGAGGGCACACATGTGTGATCGCTGGGACGCCCAGCGATAAGGAGAACGGGGGACCGAAAGTCGCCCGAAGTTCTCCATGACAAACCTCGGACTTCCGGGGTCTTTCTGCAGCTCCATAGAAATTACTTGCGCACCAGTCGAGCTGGTGCGCATGCGTGACCAGCGCTCCTTTCATTTTTATTGAACTGCGAAGACGCCGGAAGTCCGAGTTTTGTCATGGAGAACTTCGGGGGACTTTCGGTCCCCCGTTCTCCTTATCGCTGGGCGTCCCAGCAATCACACATGTGTCCCATGGGGGCTGTATGGCGTTACCTACAAGGGGAGGGTCTGTATGGCGTTATCTACAGGGGGATCTGTATGGCGTTATCTACAGGGGGGGCTGTATGGCGTTATCTACACGGGGGCTGTGTATGGTGCTATCTATAGGGGGGCGCTGTGTGGTGGAATCTATAGGGAGGTACTATCTACAAGGGGGGGGGTTGTGTGATAGCCAGCGGAGGGGGGGCCCCAGTCAAAAGTTTGCTATGGGGCCAAGTCTTTCATAGTTACGCCCCTGCTCACAGTGAAAGAGCTTTTTACCTCCAATCCCTTTCTCTGTACAGTGACAAGATGGATTGAATCTCTCCTTGTAGAGTGTGAAACCGGATCTGGTATCAGTGAGCAAACTCTGGACCGAGGGATGACAGAAAGTGAAGTATAATGATGACATCAGTAATGGAGGAAGTAGCTAGCTTCTCCTCCTACCCGAGAGAAGTATAAATCAATATTGCAGGTAGCCTGGGAAATAACTGTGTTATAAGCGAGTTAAACATAGGAATTTTAACAAGCAAACGCAGCTTTATTGTCTCCCTTTTTATTATTCTAACATCTTGAAACTTATTGTAGATATGTTAACGTTCGGAAATGGCGAGAGATAAAGAGCTCGAGTGACACGATTTTACAGGAAACCATTATGATGTGAACTCCAAGCAGTGATTATATACTTGTAAGAATATAATCGAGCTCTTATTGAAGCGCGAATGTTCAAGTAGAGTAGAAGAATCATTTCACTTGGCTCTGAGTGCAGGCGCCATTGTGTTACATCCAGAAGAGAGCGGTTTAGCGCTGACGGAAGAACATGCATTAGATAAAGAACCCCAGATACAAAGAGCTTCAAGGGTTCTGAACAAGTCCTCAAAGTCTAATTTCCAGCCTCTTAAATTTCAATTAGTTCTCCAACTAACACTAACTCGGCATAGACGTACTGGTTCTGCTTAATTTAAAAAAAAATACTCTAATATTATTCTCCGCAATATTTCCTCATACTCCACGCAGGTCTATGCACACAGCAGTGTCTCATCACGTACGAAATGGAAAGATCATTTAGAACAATAGAAGGTACATAATGTTCACAACGCGGGGAAGAAGGAAAGAAAATAAGTGTTGAACTTTGAAACGTTTTTAGTCCGTGTTCACACATTCTTGATTCTATTCTGCATCTAAATCCTGATAAAATCCGCTAGTATTTCACCGGCAATGCATGTGAATCGGGTATTTTTTTTAAAATCAAATGTAAAAGTTGCACATCATTTAACCGCTACCAACACTACAGAAGTTTTAAAGGATATAATATTGACCGTCTAAACGAAGGACACTGAATCAATGTGTGATTACTGGTTATCCGAACTCCCATAATCAGCACAATGAAGATTCTGTGGCGCTTCTTGCAGAGTCGCGACTCCTTCAATCCAACATGGCGCCAACTATGCTTGTGGCTGTATTTGGTACTGCAGCTCAGTTAAGTAGGGGTAAACTGCAATACCAGACTCAGCCACATGGACAAGAACTGCAGTATGTTGGGTACTGCAGTAAAGGGGGCGTAATGGTCCAGCTCATCAACCTTACTAACCAGCTTGTTGACTGTTTCCAAAATCCAGTGGGGAAAGGCCATGAATCTTACCACAGAACCACAGCATACTTCCAATATGATGGTGTGTGACATTATATAGAATTGCACAGGTGAAAATCTAACACAGGCCTGTTATTCAGGCTCAAAATCTGTACAAGAATACTGAAAATGCTAAATGTGACAATATGAAGGCTATAATGATGGCCGCCCTGTTCACCCAGCGTAACTGTGTACCTGGCGGAGTCTACTCGCACACAATGCTGCCTGTTTATTTACAATGATGGAGTTTAAATGAACCTTCAAATCTATTAGACGCAGCGAGCAGTAACTTCAGTTAGTTATGAAAATAGGAGAAAAGCATCGAGCAGTCGGCCTAATCAAGTTTACTATGTAAGTAATATGGAGAATATGCCGGCACGGATGAAGCAAAGTTGCTGAGAGCTTTAAGTGGCGGGAGCATCATAGGAGGACTGCAGCGCTGCGCTTTACTGCTCAAGACTTATTAGAAAGACGCTGATGCTACCTCCTATTCCCTGTATAAGATCTACTCTACTAACAATGGTACAAAAAAGCTATTTATCCACGCTCCCTCCTAAAAAAACAAAACAGCAAACTGTCTTCTCATGGGGGAGTAAAAGGGTATATTCCCCTTAAAGCAACATTTAACAGTTTACATATGGAATCATCCACATTGAGTCACTGTGTACATACATTACATTACTTATCCTGTACTGATCCTGAGATACATCTTGTAATATACTCCAGAGCTGCACTCACTATTCTGCTGGTGAAGTCACTGTGTACATACATTACATTACTTATCCTGTACTGATCCAGAGTTACATCCTGTATTATACTCCAGAGCTGCACTCACTATTCTGCTGGTGGAGTCACTGTGTACATACATTACATTACTTATCCTGTACTGATCCTGAGTTACATCCTGTATTATACTCCAGAGCTGCAGTTACTATTCTGCTGGTGGAGTCACTGTGTACAAACATTACATTACTTATCCTGTACTGATCCTGAGTTACATCCTGTATTATACTCCAGAGCTGCTGTAAAAGATTTACCAGACACAGCTTCTGTGTCAACGCCCGTGGGCAATCAGTCTGCACCTGCTCCTATGTCTGTGAGAATGACTTATTGCTAACTTCTCGGTCATCGCTAAGCCTCTTACGGATCTCACTCGCAAAGGTGCTGATCTCCTCCACTGGCCTCCTGAGGCTATCCAGGCTTTTGAGGTCCTTAAGAAGTGCTTTATCTCGGCCCCTGTGCAGCCCAACCAAATGGAGCCATTTATCGTGGAGGTTGACGCATCCGAGGTGGGAGTGGGTGCTGTCTTGTCCCAGGGTACTAGGTCCCTCACCCATCTCCGTCCCTGTGCCTACTTCTCCAGGAAGTTTTCGCCCACTGAGAGTAACTATGATATCGGCAACCGCGAACTCTTAGCCATTAAATGGGCATTTGAAGAGTGGCGCCACTTCCTGGAGGGGGCTAGGCACCAGGTAACGGTCCTTACCGACCACAAGAATCTGGTTTTCTTAGAATCTGACCGGAGGCTAAACCCGAGACAAGCTCGATGGGCGTTATTTTTTACCAGATTCAACTTTTTGGTCACCTATAGGGCTGGGTCTAAAAATATTAAGGCGGACGCATTGTCACGTAGCTTCATGGCCAGCCCTCCTTCGGAGGAAGATCCTGCTTGTATTTTGCCTCCAGGTATAATCATTTCCTCTATTGATTCTGATTTCGTCTCCGAAATTGCGGCTGATCAAGGTTCAGCTCCCGGGAACCTTCCTGAGAACAAGCTGTTTGTTCCCCTGAAAAAACTCCGGCTGAGGGTACTTAGGGAAAATCATGACTCTGCACTATCTGGCCATCCAGGCATCCTGGGTACCAAGCACCTCATTGCCAGAAACTACTGGTGGCCTAGGTTGCTTAAAGACGTTAAGGCCTACGTCGCCGCTTGTGAGGTTTGTGCTAGGTCCAAGACTCCCAGGTCCCGACCAGCGGGCTTACTATGTTCTTTGCCCGTTCCCCAGAGACCTTGGACCCATATCTCCATGGATTTTATCACCGATTTGCCTCCATCTCAAGGCAAGTCGGTGGTGTGGGTTGTAGTAGACCGCTTCAGTAAGATGTGCCACTTTGTGCCCCTCAAGAAACTACCCAATGCTAAGACGTTAGCTACCTTGTTTGTCAAACACATCCTGCGTCTCCATGGGGTTCCTGTCAATATTATTTCTGACAGAGGGGTACAATTTGTTTCATTGTTTTGGAGAGCCTTCTGTAAAAAGTTGGAGATTGATCTGTCCTTCTCCTCGGCTTTCCATCCTGAAACTAATGGTCAAACGGAGAGGACTAATCAGTCTCTAGAACAATATTTAAGGTGTTTTATCTCTGACTGTCAACATGATTGGGTCTTTCATTCCCCTCGCCGAATTTTCCCTTAATAACCGGGTCAGTAACTCGTCAGGGGTCTCCCCCTTTTTCTGTAATTTTGGGTTTAATCCACGGTTCTCCTCCATTTCACCTGGTAGTTCCAACAATCCCGAGGTAGATGTCATTCATCAGGAACTGTGCACAGTCTGGGCCCAGGTTCAGAAGAACCTAGAGGCGTCCCAGAGCATACAAAAGACTCAGGCAGATAGAAGACGTTCTGCTAACCCCTTGTTTGTGGTCGGGGATCTGGTGTGGCTATCTTCTAAAAATTTGCGCCTTAAAGTTCCGTCCAAGAAGTTTGCTCCCCGGTTTATAGGGCCGTACAAGGTCATTGAAGTCCTTAACCCTGTCTCCTTCCGACTGGAGTTGCTCCCGTATTTTCGAGTGCCCGACGTCTTTCATGCCTCCCTCCTTAAACGCTGCTCCCCGTCCTTGGCTCCCTCGAGGAAACCTCCGGTCCCTGTTCTCACCCCTGAGGGGGTAGAATTCGAGGTAGCCAAGATTGTGGACAGCAGGATGGTCCAAGGCTCCCTCCAGTACCTTGTCCATTGGAGAGGATACGGGCCTGAGGAGAGGACTTGGGTACCCGCCCGGGATGTTCACGCTGGGGTATTGCTCCGGAGGTTCCACCTTCGTTTCCCCAATAAACCAGGTCCACCTAGAAAGGGTCCGGTGGGTCCCGCGCTCAAGATGGCGCCGAGGAGAAGGAAGGCCGCAATAGAGGCCTCCGGCAGGAAGTTGTGGAGAAGCTGGAGAGGTTCGCCCGCACGCCGAGAGCAGGGGGGGCGGCTGCACAGCAGCGAAAGTCGGCTGGAGATCAGGCAGCTGGAGGCTCATCTTATGGATCCAGGTACTCTCCTTTGGCGGGGGACATGAGAAGTGAGGAGGAGGAGGAGGAGGAAGAGATGAGTGGCGCCATGCAGGATCAGCCAGGTGCTGGAGGGATAAGTGGAGTAAGGAAGGAGGAACCCTCCCTAAAGGACATTTTGGCAGCGGTGAAGCAAAATTCTATGGTCCTTAATACCTTAGCAAGCCAGATGGGTGGATTGAAGGAGGACATTTTGCTGCTCAGGAATGATTTGCAGAAAGTTGCGGAACGCACCACTGCCGTGGAAGGGAGAGTCTCAGACATGGAGGATGCGATTCCTCATATAAAGCAGGATGTACAGGCACACTCGCAGGCAGTGGCGACATTGCTGGCTAAGACAGACGATATGGAAAATCGGCTGAGACGGAATAACGTTCGCCTTGTGGGGGTTCCGGAAAGAGTGGAGGGAACGAATCCGGATGGCTTCTTTGAAAAGTGGCTGATAGACACATTTGGCAGAGAGGAATTGACCCCTTTATTTGCGGTGGAGAGAGCGCACAGGGTGCCGACCAGACCTGGCCCTCCGGGAAGGCCGCCGAGACCGGTGCTGATAAAGATTCTACATTATAAAGATAGAGACAAGATCCTGAGGAAAGCTAGAGAACGTCAAGACATCTCCTTTAATGGGGTGAAAGTGTCCTTCTTCCCGGATTTCTCTATGGAAGTACAACGGAAAAGATCACAGTTTATGGATATAAAGAGACGCCTAAGGGCGTTACAAGTGCAATATTCAATGATGTATCCTGCCCGTCTGAGAGTGGTGGCGCTGGGCACAACTTCCTTTTTCGAGACACCGAGAGAAGCGGTTAGATGGTTGGATAGCCATGAAAGTCAGCTGAGACCGGCAGAGGGACGGCGTTGATCCGGAACAGACCGGCTGACAAAAGGAGGCTGGGGTTGCGGGACTGAACCAGGTGTCGTAGAAAAATTGCAAGATATGGCATTGAGGGTTTCGGGTCATGTTTGGACTTGGAGTTGGAGGGCATGGTTGCGGTGAACGCGGAAGACCGGAAGAGGAGGAATGTGTTTATGGACATTGAGGGATACCGATATGCTGAAGGGATGGTAGTTTATTTGTAAGAAAATGGCAGCGGGAGGGACGGTCAGTTACGCGGGAAAAGTGCATAACGAGTTATGGTATTGTTGAATGTACGGTGGGCGGAGTTGACCTGCCGACGCTTGTTATGGGTAATGGCAGATACGTTCTGTCGCCCCAACCCTTGGAAAGGGGTAGGTTTACGGGGGAGGTTGCAGGGGGGGGAGGGGAGGGAGGGAAAGAGGACCCAGCCGGTCGGATATGTAAAATTACGAGAACAGGATAGGATGTGTTGGGATATGTTGAGGGATGATGGGATCACTTAATTGTTTGTCCTGGAATGTACGGGGCCTGCGGGAAGCCAGAAAACGACAGGCGGTATTTGATTTTATTAGGAAACAGGAGTCGAGGGTGATAGGATTACAGGAGACACATATGACTAGGGATTCAGTTTCCATGATGCATAGGGCCTGGGTAGGCCATAGTTTTCATTCTTACCATACTACATATTCAAGGGGGGTGAGTCTTCTCATACATAGGGCAGTGCCATTTATATGCCACGACTCCTTCCAGGATGGGGAGGGGCGGTATGTGGGGGTACACTGTACGATGTATCATTGGAATTGTGTGTTGGTGGTGTTGTATGTCCCCCCTCCATTTTCTAGCGGATGTATCAAGAAAGTGGTGGAGGAACTGGCTAGGTACCCGGAGGTGCCGTTACTAGTGATGGGGGATTTTAACGCAGTATTGAATACCAATATGGATAAATTCGGCATGACAGGGGGAGGTTTAACAGCGTTTGGCCATCTTGTTGCTGAAATGGGTTGGCGGGACATATGGAGGGATAAACATCCAAATAGCTTTCAGTATTCTTGTGCGTCTTCCACATATCAGTCTTTATCCAGGATAGACTTAATCTTGTGCTCACCGGCAGCGGTACCCTTTATAGCCCAGATAGAATACTTGCAAAGAGCGTTATCGGATCATTCTCCTTTGTTAATGAAGGTAGAGACGGAGGGGAGGACAGGGCGGGGGCAAGGGTGCTGGAAACTCAATTCCTTTTGGCTGAAGCTGATAGATAATAAACAAATTTTAGACCTCATAAAGGAATACTTTCAGTTCAACTCAGGAACGGTACCGCAAGAGATACTGTGGGACGCGATGAAGGCGTGGCTGAGAGGGGTGTTCATCCAGCACATTTCAGCAGTAAAAACACGGTCTAGACAATTAGGAGAAGCGCTGTTGGAAAGGGTAACGGAGACAGAAAGGCTACATATAATAGATAACACACCAGACACACTGAAGCATTGGGTGGAGGCGCAGCGGTTGTTAAAACAGCATCAGTTGGAGAGGGCAGATAACAAAAGGATGTTTTTAAAACGCCAATATTATGAGGAGGGGGAAACCACTGGACGGCTGTTGGCAAGGATGGCGCAGGCTCAGAGGGAGAATAATTACATACACACTATTAAAGGGGAGGGGGGGAAGTTGGAGACGGATACAGGACAGATTTTGAAAGTGTTTCAGCAGTTTTACTCGGATTTGTATGCCTCTAGGGCAGAGCACACACCTCAACAGCTGGAAGAGTATATAGGGGAGATAGAACTTCCCAGGTTGGGAGGGGAGGAGAGAGGGACATTGGAGGAGCCCATATCTCTGGAGGAACTCCAGGCGGCTATAGGGATACTGGCCAGTGAAAAGGCGCCGGGGCCGGATGGTCTTCCGGTGGAAGTTTTTAAGGAATATGGGGAGGAGCTCGCACCGCAGTTACTGGCCACTCTTTTAGATAGCTTTGATAGGGGGCGGCTTCCGGAAACAATGTATGAAGCGACTATAGTAGTTCTGCCTAAAGAGGGGAAGGATCCCCAGCTCCCGGGCTCTTATAGACAAGTTTCCCTACTGACGGCGGATATTAAAATCATGGCGAAAGTATTGGCGCTTCGACTAGCTAAAGTAGTGGCTGGGGTGGTACATGAAGATCAGGCCGGCTTTATGCCATCTAAATCGACGGCGGTGAATCTGAGACGGCTGTTCTTGAATTTACAAGTTCTGCCGGATAATCGTGGGGGGAGAGCCATTATGTCCTTAGATGCGGCTAAAGCATTCGATTGCGTGGAGTGGAAATATTTGTGGTCAGTTCTGGAGAAAATGGGATTTGGCCCTAATTATATAAAATGGGTAAAGTTGTTGTATGTAGCCCCGACAGCAAAGATAAGGGTGAATGGGGTGCTATCGGATCGGTTTGCGCTGGAGCGGGGAACGCGTCAGGGATGTCCATTATCTCCATTGTTGTTCGCGTTGGCGGTGGAACCCTTGGCGTGTGCAGTGAGACAACATGAACATATTCAGGGGTTGAGATATGGGGGGGTGGAGGAACGAATTGCACTATACGCAGACGATATGCTGTTATTCATGGCGGATACCGAGCGCACACTACCGTTAGTGATGGCCCTAATTAAGCGGTTTGGGAAGTATTCAGGACTACTCATTAATTGGTCAAAATCGGCTCTAATGCTCATGGACCCGGGGGTTATCCAGAATGGGGAAGAGGAGGTGGAGATACCTGTGGTCACGGAGTTTAAGTATTTGGGGGTTAGGGTGACGGCGAAAGCACAGGATTATATGTCCCTTAATGTAATGCCACTGTTAACAACGATAAAAGCCAAAGTAGAGGCGTGGAATAAGTTACCGCTATCGGCTCTGGGTAGGACGAATCTGATTAAAATGATCCTTATGCCCCAGGTGCTGTATGTCCTACATAACTCCCCGGTATGGATCCCCAAATATTGGTTCAGGAGATTGCATAACCTTTTTAGGGACCTAGTATGGAAGAAGGGGGTACCTAGGATTAAACTGGAGAAATTACAGCTGCCAAAGGAGGAGGGGGGCCTGGCTGTGCCCAATGCTTGGGTGTATTATTTAGCTGCCCAATGTCAACATTTCTGGGGGTGGGAGCAGGAAGAGACATGGGGGTCCAGTGCGCGCATCCTATCATATCTGGGGGGGGGGGAGAACCCGTTGGCAGGACTGGAAGCGCACAGCTATAAACAGATGGCGAGTACCAGACCCACTCTGCTGCTCATACACAAGGTGTGGTGGCAGTGCAAGCAATTGCTGGGGATAGGAGAGTGCACTAAATATACACCACTCTGGAGGAATGCTTATTTGGGGGAATTGGGTAAATTGGAAGGGATGCAGGGGTGGGAGCAGCGAGGCATAATACGATTGAGTCAGTTGTACGAGGGAGGCATACTTAAATCTTTCCAGCAAATGAGGGAGGAGTTTCAACTGGACTCCCGCATGTTCTATCAGTACCTGCAGATTCGGCACGCTGTGCAGACACAAGCGGTCAGTGTGGACCTGACGATGCATGCCGCGGGGGTGTTGGAGCATATTGCAAAAGCAGTAACATCAAAAGGATTAATTTCATTGGTTTATCGCAGGTTATTGGTGGAACATCTGGGGGATCCTATGGCACCAGTGAAAGCTGTATGGGAGAGGGATGTGGGTCCTATTACAACAGACCACTGGGAGGCGGTATTGGCAGCAACATGTACTTTGTCCATTAATGTAGCACAACGAAGATCGCAGTTGTTTCTGATACATAGGGTGTATAGGACCCCGTGGGTGCTGAAACAAATGGGATTAAGAGCGGATGCCAAGTGCCCTAGGTGCCCGGAAGAAAAAGCAGACATCCTTCATATGTTCTGGACATGCGGGAGGTTGGGGAGTCTGTGGACGGAAATATTGGAACTAGAGGGGAGAGTGTTTGAGGTACAGATTCCATGGGATCCTGTGGTAATGCTGCTAGGGTATGTTGGAGATTTGGTGGGGGATAGGATGTCAGGGTTGGCAATTGCTAAAATACTGTATCAAGTTAGGAAAGGAATAGCAAAGCACTGGCTGGATGCGGAGCCACCATCAAAACAAGAAATCATAGGGGCACTTAACTCACAGGTTCTGATGGAATATAGGATATACTCCAAGAGGGGGTCCAGGGTCAAGTTTGAAAAACAATGGGCTAGGTGGATTGATCAATCTGGGTATGCTTCTGTGGAGCTAATGACACTAAGGCAACACGTTCAGGTATAGGGCCACTGACGGGGGGGGGGGTACATACGGAGAGCAGGTGTAAGATGGGGAATGGAAAAGGGGAAGAGAAGGAGAGAGGATTGGAAAAGTGGTACTGAGAAGACCGGCTGGGGGGATACAAGGGGGAGTTGGGGGGAAGGGAATGTTTGGTTGGATGTAAATAATTGGGTCTGTTGAAATTTGCTTATACACTGTATGAGAACGTACAATGACCTGTAATAATTTGGAGTTTTTTTAATAAAATTGAACTGATTAAAAAAAAGAAAGGGTCCGGTGGGCCCTCATAAAAGGGGGGGTACTGTAAAGGATTTGCCAGACACAGCTTCTGTATCAACGCCCGTGGGCAATCAGTCTGCACCTGCTCCTATGTCTATGAGACTGACTCCATCTTCCACCACTCAGGATGGCAGGCTTAGGAGTGGGAGAGCCTATCACAGCCTGGCCAGACAGAGCTAGCTCCCACCCACTGTCTATTTATACCTGCCTTTCCTGTTCCTCCTTTGCCTGTGATTCTTCTATGCTTGTTTCCTGGCTTGTTGCTGCTGCTTGTACTACTTGTCTTCTGCTTCATATTGACCCTGGCTTGACTGACTATTCTCCTGCTCTGCGTTTGGTACCTCGTCCTCTCCTGGTTGACTCTGCTCGATCACTATACTCCTGCTCTGCGTTTTGTACCTCGTCCACTCCTGGTTTGACTCCGCTCGTTCACTATTCTTGTTGCTCACGGGGTTGCCGTGGGCAACAGCCCCATTTCCCTTAGCTTCTGTGTACCCTTGTCTGTTTGTCTGTCGTGCACTTAGTGAGCGTAGGGACCGTCGCCCAGTTGTACGCCGTCGCTTAGGACGGGCCATTGCAAGTAGGCAGGGACTCAGTGGCGGGTAGATTAGGGCTCACCTGTCTATCTCCTTACCCCGCCATTACACTTGCGCTCACTATTTTGCTGGTGGAGTCACTGTGTACATACATTACATTACTTATCCTGTACTGATTCTGAGTTACATCCTGTATTATACTCCAGAGCTCCACTCACTATTCCGCTGGTGGAGTCACTGTGTCCATACATTATTTATCCTGTACTGATCCTGAGTTACATCCTGTATTATACTCCAGAGCTGCACTCACTATTCTGCTGGTGGAGTCACTGTGTACATACATTACATTACTTATCCTGTACTGATCCTGAGTTACACCCTGTATTATACTCCAGAGCTGCACTCCCTATTCTGCTGGTGGAGTCACTGTGTACATACATTACATTACTTATCCTGTACTGATCCTGAGTTACATCCTGTATTATACTCCAGAGCTGCACTCACTATTCTGCTGGTGGAGTCACTGTGTACATACATTACTTATTCTGTACTGATCCTGAGTTACATCCTGTATTATACTCCAGAGCTGTACTCACTATTCTGCTGGTTTACATGTGTAAATGTGAATGAGAGTTAGGGAAACAGTGTATCAAAAAAGTCGCCTCACCAGAGCTGGGACCCGCATCTATCAAACAATGTCTAAGATGAGAATGCCCCTTTAACTGATGGACCAGATCTGCAACGATCAGAAATAATGTTACAATTATCAGCATGAGCACCTATAAACGTCTGCATTGGGTAAATATTTTTTTGATGTATGTTCTGCTTTACCTTAGCTTCCAATTTGCAAAGCCCCCAAGGGACCAAAACAGTGGAAACCCCCCAAAAGTAACCCCATTTGGAAAACTACACCACTTAAGGAATCTATCTAGGGGTATAGTGAGCATTTAGACCCCACACGTCTTTTGCAGAATTTATTAGAATTAGGCCGTGAAAATTAATATCAACATTATTTCCACTAAAATGTAGAATTTTTTCAATTTCACGAAGGATAAAGGAGAAAAAGCACCCCAATATGTGTAAAGCAATTTCTCCCGAGTACGGCTGTATCCCACATGTGGTCATAAATGCTTTTTCATTAGAAAGTAATTAACCGTTTCCGGAGTGATCCATGTTTTGCTTTTTCTTTTTAATTTTTCCCTCCCCGCTTTCCGAGAGCCATAACTTTTTTATTTTTCCATCAATAGAGCGGTTTGAGGGCTCATTTTTTTGCGGGACGAGCTGTTGTTTTTATTGGTACCATTTTTTCGTACATACAACTTTTTTAGCACTTTTTATTACATTTTTTGGTAGAGCCAGGGTGAACAAAAAACTGCGGATTTGCCGTTTTAAACTCTTTATTTTTCACGGCGTTCACCGTGCGAGTTAAATAATGGTAAATTGTAATAGCTTGGACTTTTACGGATGCAGCGATACCAATTTTGTGTATTTTTTTACATAACTTTAGAGAAAAAATGTGAAATGGGTGTTTTTTTGGACTTTAAATATTTATTTAATTTTTTCCACTAATAATAACGATTTACTTTTGTTTTTACATATTTTATTAATCCCCATAGGAGACTTGAACCAGCGATCGTTAGATCACTGGTAGAATACACTGCAATACTAATGTATTGCAGTGTATTGTGATTTTTACAGGCTCCTGTAACAGCGCGATCGCTGTTTCTGTCCGTTAGTCCCGGGTGTCAGCTGTAATACACAGCTGACACCCGCAGCGTATGGCGCGGGCTCAGTGCGTGAGACGCTCCATATATCACCCCCCACACCACGACATGCTATTAAGTCATGGTGCGCGAAATGTTTCATGCGCAGCGGATGGTGCAGAGTGAAAATTAAAATTTTCCACTGATGTGCCATTTTAGTGCACTATATGTTGTTCCCAGTTTGTACCACAAATACCACAAATAAAATATTAACCGGGTTCTCCCGGGTATGGCGATGCCATATCGGTGGACGTAAACGGCTGTTTGGGCACGCTGTAGGGCTCAGAAGGGAGGGAGTGCCATTTGGCTTTTGGAGCACAGATTTTGCCTGGTAGTAGCTCTGGCGTTTTTCTGGTATTTCAGTTTATAATGTGGGGGCACATGTAGGCTGGGCTGAGTACATCAGGGGCATAATAAGAGGTTATAATAATGGGGTAAATAAATAATAATCCGCAGATATGTGGCCGGTGTCGCACTGATAAATGGCGCCCGATCTTATCCGCTTTTGGAACATTTTGCATCGCTATATTCTGGGAGCCAGAACTTTTTTTATTTTCCTGCCACCGGAGCCGTATGAGGGTTTATTTGTTGCGGGACAATCTGTAGTTTTCATTGGTACCATTTTGGGGGACATGCGATTTATTTTGATCACTTTTTATTCCATTTTTCGGCAAGCAAGGCGACAAAAAACCATCAATTCTGACAATGTTTTTTATTTCTTTTTTACGGCGTTCACCCTGGGCTATAAATGACCATTATATTTTATTCTGCGGGTCGGTACGATTACGGCGATACCAGATGTATATCATTTTTTTATGTTTTGCAGCGTTTGCGCAATAAAATCACTTATTTATAAAATAAACTTTTTTGTGTCACCATATTCTGAGAGCCATAACTTTTTTATTTTTCAGTCAAAAAAGCTGTGTAAGGGCTTGTTTTTTGCGGGACGGGATGTAGTTTGTATTGGTACCATTTTGGCGTACATGCGACTTTTTGATCACTTTTTATTGTATATTTTGGGAGGGGTGGTGATCAAAAAAAGAGTCATTCTGGCATTGTTTTTAGTTTATGTTATTTGCGGTGTTCACCGTGCGGGAAAAATAACATCATAGTTTTATAGTTGGGGTCGTTACGAACGCGGTGATACCAAATATGTGCACTTTTTTTAATGTGTTCATTTTTTTCCTATAATAAAAGACTTATTATAGGAAAAAAAAAAGCAGTTCTTGTTTATGTCACTTATAACTTTTATTTTTACACTTTTTAAAAAAAATATTTTTATTCTTTTTTTTACTTTTTTTTTAGTTGTCCCACTAGGGGACACTTAGACTTGCAGCTCTGATCGCTGCTGGAATACATTACACTACACACGTAGTGTAATGCATTCCAACTGTCAGTGTGACGTGACAGTCACACTGACAGAAAGCCTGGTCCTCATAGGCTTCTGTACATCGCAGCCCGGAAGCCATTGTCTGGCGTCCGGTTGCCATGGGTACCATCGCCATCCCCCGTGATTTCACGTGGGGGCTGCCGATCTCCGCTAAACTCCTTAGATGTGGCGATCGGAATCGACCGCCGCATCCAAGGGGTTAACTGCTGAAATCAGCGGCGATGGGCCGCTGATCGGCAACAGGGAATGCAGGGCAGACACCATGCACAGTGTCGGTTAACTGTCAAAGCACTGAGGTAACTGCACGTCGAAAGTGTGCGAAGTTACTGCTCACCTCGACGTGCATTAACGGCAAGGTGCGGGAAGGGGTTAAACCAATGATCCCCAACCACCGGGCCGCGGACCAATTCCGGGCTGTGGATCATTTCGTATCAGGCCGCGTTATCGGGTATCCCTCCCATAGGCCACAGTGAATTTTGGGCGAAAAACCGCACCAAACTGTGGTGCAAATTTTCGCCCGGAATGTCCGCTGCGGAAAACTGCTGATCATTTAGCCGGCTGGCCTCCTAGGATGGCGTTTCATTCCAGGAGACCGCTGCAGCCTGTGATTGGCCTGTGTTGGCTGCAGCGGTCACATGGGATGAAACGTCATCCCAGGAGGCCTGTCTGGAGGAAGAACACAAACTTCTAAGTAAGTATAAGTTGTTTTTATCCGAGTACCGTTTTTGTGGCAGAATCGCTGCGATTCCGCCGCAATAAACGCAGCATCTGCCATTTGTTGCGGGTTTTACCTCCCCATTGAATTCAATGGGGAAAATCTGCAACAAATAAGCAGCGTTTACGCAAATACAATTGACACGCTGCGGAATAAATTCTCCACCGCAGGTCAGTTTCTGAATGGTTCTTCCGCTCACTATTTTTGTTTTATCTCATCCACTTTGCTGCGACTGTGTTATGCTGCAGATCTTCCACAACTAATTCCGTTGCGGAAAATCCGAGGTATTTACGCAACGTGTTAACTGACCGCAACCCCCTGGAAAAATGTTCTGCCGTGAAACTGGTCATTGGTGCAAAATAGACTGGGGACCGCTGCTTTAAACAACAAACAAGACCGCATCTACTTTACAAGAATCAATATTATTATTTAAGCAAATTTCCCCGAGATTAGAGTCAGATACGTGGCCGGCTAAGTCAATACATTCCTGGCGAGGATGAGATGGTTACAAGCGGACATTGGGAGGAATTGCCAATTAGTACAAGGGTGGGAAGCTCTCGGGGTTTCTCGAACGGTCTAAAAAATAGTCCACTGTGAAGAGTCTTCTTTATAGGGGCAGGAAGGCAGAAGATGACAAGTGTGAAGGGAAAATCAAATCCCTGATATATTAACTGTCCAATCACAAATCTAACAGGTCTTGGTGTATCTCCTTTAAAGGCGTCGTAAGACAACAATCTGGTGGTCACGACCAAAAAGTTGGGACAACTGTTATTTTGTAGAGGCTACTCTGGTTGTCTGATCCATCATGCAAACATTTGCTCTTGGGTACGAAGCAGATCATATCTATTAGATACTATAGGTAGATCCAGTTGCTTGCTGCCATGGACTTTGAGGGTTTACGTAGAGCGCCTAGACCAGCCATGCTTGGTTTTCACGACTGATCCGATTTTGACTGGATATTAAAACATGAAGGGTCTTCTGCTGGGACCTGCCATAGTTGGCTCTAAGACGATATAACGTCCTAGGTTACGAACAACTCATCCTATGTTCCTCCAGTAGATAGTTCAGAGTCTAATGCTGTAAAAGGAGTTTTAATCTCCCCTTAAGATATTTTATGGAGACATGCCAGAAGATAACATTGCCTGAGGTCAACCAACTGGAATCCAGAATAATGTGGCCACAGCATCCTGTAACCAATGACCCTCCAACACCGGACAATCATAACTGATGCGACGTGTCATGCACAATTTTTTTCAGTGTTGCCATATTGAACATGTATTACTGGAATTCAGGGAGTTGTGTATTCAATTTCGAGTTATAGAAAACTCTGACCAATGTTTTGGTATCTAATGCCAATACCGGGGTATTCAACATTCCTTCTGAACATTTCAGTAGATTACATTGTTTTGGGTCAACGTGGTCACAACAATCAGTAATGCACCCAATACCCTTCAACAGTGGGGAGTACCATAGCTTGTGCTACTGCACTTTGTAAGCACCATTGGTTTTAAAGACGTTTTGAAAGGCGTTATCTCCTCGCTTGGGATCCAACTCTATATGCCCTAGCTGAGTCGCTAAACGCGAGTGGTTGCCACCCTAGCGGACCTGGACTGTCCAAGTATTCAAAGAATGGCATGCAATACAGCAATTTGGCTGCAGGGGAATGTACGGACAGACCCTACTTTCATTGGCAATATCAGCTGGTCGGCAAGGGTTAGAGAAGGCCTCATGGCGATCAGCTGCTTGTCGGGCCAGCTTCTACTCCTGCTTGTCGGGCCAGCTTCTACATCTGCTTGTCGGGCCAGCTTCTACTCCTGCTTGTCAGGCCAGCTTCTACACCTGATTGTCAGGCCAGCTTCTACACCTGCTTGTCGAGCCAGCTTCTACACCTGCTTGTCGGGCCAGCTTCTACACCTTCTTGTTGGGCCAGCTTCTACACCTTCTTGTCGGGCCAGCTTCTACACCTGCTTGTCGGGCCAGCTTCTGCAACAGCTTGTCGGGCCAGTTTCTACACCTGCTTGTCGGGCCAGCTTCTACACCTGCTTGTCGGGCCAGCTTCTACACCAGCTTGTCGGGCCAGTTTCTACACCTGCTTGTCGGGCCAGCTTCCACATCTGCTGGTTGGGCCAGCTTCTACAGTACTTAAACCGCTTTCACATGGAAGCATTTTCGTCAGTATTTGGCATCAGGATTTGATAGCCAAAACCAGGAGTGAGTCAAAAACACGAAAGAGGTGCATTTTTTCCATTATCATTTTTCTCTGTGTAGGTTCCACTTCTGCTTTGGCTTCCAAATACGGATAAAAAATACTGAACAAAAGACTACTGTGTAAAAGAGGGTCAAAGGTAGTCCCTTCTGATGGACTACTACACTAAGGTCCTCTT